>NC_091464.1:70689451-71289451 GCF_027789765.1 Dendropsophus ebraccatus
TGACAGGGGGGAGAGAGGCTGGGGTGACAGGCTGGGGTGACAGGGGGAGAGATGCTGGGGTGACAAGGGGAGAGATGCTGGGGTGACAGGGGGAGAGAGGCTGGGGTGACAGGGGGAGAGAGGCTGGGGTGACAGGGGGAGAGAGGCTGGGGTGACAGGGGGAGAGATGCTGGGGTGACAGGGGGAGAGATGCTGGGGTGACAGGGGGAGAGAGGCTGGGGTGACAGGGGGAGAGAGGCTGGGTGACAGGGGGAGAGATGCTGGGGTGACAGGGGGAGAGAGGCTGGGGTGACAGGGGGAGAGAGGCTGGGGTGATGGGGGGGGGGGGAGGCTGGGGTGACAGGGGGAGAGAGGCTGGGGTGACAGGGGGAGAGAGGCTGGGGTGACAGGGGGAGAGATGCTGGGGTGACAAGGGGAGAGATGCTGGGGTGACAGGGGGAGAGATGCTGGGGTGACAGGGGGAGAGAGGCTGGGTGACAGGGGGAGAGATGCTGGGGTGACAGGGGGAGAGAGGCTGGGTGACAGGGGGAGAGAGGCTGGGGTGACAGGGGGAGAGAGGCTGGGGTGACAGGGGGAGAGATGCTGGGGTGACAGGGGGTGACAGGCTGGGGTGACAGGGGGGAGAGAGGCTGGGGTGACAGGGGGGAGAGAGGCTGGGGTGACAGGGGGGAGAGAGGCTGGGGTGACAGGGGGGAGAGAGGCTGGGGTGACAGGGGGGAGAGAGGCTGGGGTGACAGGCTGGGGTGACAGGGGGAGAGATGCTGGGGTGACAAGGGGAGAGATGCTGGGGTGACAGGGGGAGAGAGGCTGGGGTGACAGGGGGAGAGAGGCTGGGGTGACAGGGGGAGAGAGGCTGGGGTGACAGGGGGAGAGATGCTGGGGTGACAGGGGGAGAGATGCTGGGGTGACAGGGGGAGAGAGGCTGGGGTGACAGGGGGAGAGAGGCTGGGTGACAGGGGGAGAGATGCTGGGGTGACAGGGGGAGAGAGGCTGGGGTGACAGGGGGAGAGAGGCTGGGGTGATGGGGGGGGGGAGAGGCTGGGGTGACAGGGGGAGAGAGGCTGGGGTGACAGGGGGAGAGAGGCTGGGGTGACAGGGGGAGAGATGCTGGGGTGACAGGGGGAGAGATGCTGGGGTGACAGGGGGAGAGAGGCTGGGTGACAGGGGGAGAGAGGCTGGGGTGACAGGGGGAGAGAGGCTGGGTGACAGGGGGAGAGATGCTGGGGTGACAGGGGGAGAGAGGCTGGGGTGACAGGGGGAGAGAGGCTGGGGTGACAGGGGGAGAGAGGCTGGGGTGACAGGGGGAGAGATGCTGGGGTGACAAGGGGAGAGATGCTGGGGTGACAGGGGGAGAGATGCTGGGGTGACAGGGGGAGAGAGGCTGGGGTGACAGGGGGAGAGATGCTGGGGTGACAGGGGGAGAGATGCTGGGGTGACAGGGGGAGAGATGCTGGGGTGACAGGGGGAGAGAGGCTGGGGTGACAGGGGGAGAGAGGCTGGGGTGACAGGGGGAGAGATGCTGGGGTGACAGGGGGGAGAGAGGCTGGGGTGACAGGGGGAGAGATGCTGGGGTGACAGGGGGCAGAGATGCTGGGGTGACGGGGGGCAGAGATGCTGGGGTGATGGGGGGGGGAGAGGCTGGGGTGACAGGGGGAGAGAGGCTGGGTGACAGGGGGAGAGATGCTGGGGTGACAGGGGGAGAGATGCTGGGGTGACAGGGGGAGAGATGCTGGGGTGACAGGGGGGGGAGAGATTCTGGGGTGACAGGGGGGAGAGAAGAGATGCTGGGGTGACGGGGGGAGAGATGCTGGGGTGACAGGGGGGGGAGCTGATGTGGGGCACAGGGAGAAGCGCGGTAGAGGCAGGCTGGTCCCCCGTTACGGGGCCGGAGTGAGCTGGGCGTCCGCCCCCACTAACCTTGCAGCAGACCGCAGACCAGCCAGGACGGTCCCCCCAGTATAGTTACAGGGCCAGAGTGAGCTTTGGGCACGGAAAGGCTGTAATACACCCTCCCGGAAGCTCACAGCTGCAGCCCCTCGGTGCCTGGATTCTCTCCTGCTCTGCAGCGCAATGTCACATGGCCGCCGAGCAGGAGAGAATCCAGGCACCGAGGGGCTGCAGCTGTGAGCTTCCGGGAGGGTGTATTACAGCCTTTCCGTGCCCAAAGCTCACTCTGGCCCTGTAACTATACTGGAGGGGGACCGTCCTGGCTGGTCTGCGGTCTGCTGCAAGGTTAGTGGGGGCGGACGCCTAGTCCGACGCTGGGGCGGGGGGGGGGGGAGAGCTGCACAGAATTCTCCTGCCTACTCACTGTGCGGTCTCTCTCCTCCCCTGTTCTCCTTCCTCTTGCAGGGACTTCAAAAAAATGGCCACCCCTCCCCAGGTAAGCTGTGTACTGCGCATGTCTATGCACATGCGCAGTACACAGTGACGGAGCCTCCAGTTTGAGTGAACCAGACGGACTCCGTCGGTTCACTCCAATGTTATAGAGGTGCCGTATAGTGTCTGTGTGTATGTCGTGAAATGACGTCACACACAGACACTATTAAAATGGCAGCCCCCTGTGCATACATTAGTTTGAATAAAAGACACTCAAGACCAATGTAAAAAAAAAAAAAAAAAATACAACACACCTATTTTTTCTTGTTACTTTTTATTAAAAAATTTTCAAAAATGTGACACTGTCCCTTTAAGCATACTACCTCTATGCTAGGCAGTTTATTTCTCCCCAAAATTAGGCAGTCTCAGGAGACTATTTTTTTCTTTTTGTTTTCAAAAAGACTATGAATACACATCAGAAAATTAGTTGGTCCTGCCAAAATTAGCAGACTCAGCAAATCTTTTTATAATGTGTACAGTGGCCTTAAGGTCTGTCTGTTATTAGAAAACTATCCGCACGCCTGGCTTGTCCCTCTTCCGGAGCAGCGGCCTCACCAACCCTGGCCGATCGGCATTAGGTGTAAGTTGTAATCAGGCTGACTAATGGCTTGTACTGCCAGTCAGCTGCTGGACATGATCTGGCCTGGGGCTTCTGGTCCTGCACTTGTGTTCATGCCTTGCCTGCGATAGAGCAGGTTCCCTCTTGACCTAGCAATTGTTTCTGCATTTATTCCCTGGCATTTTGACTTTCTGGCTTTGACTTCTGACTTTGATTCTGAACACGATTTTGTAGTGTCTTGCTAGTGTGTGTTTTGACCTGGACCTTCTGACCCTGTTCCATTGTATTATTTGGCTGTCTTTTTCTGTGTTAACTTACTTAAGTTAGGGGCTGCTGACCAGTTGTCCACTTCTGCCTAGACCAATTGAGGCAAGTAGGCAGGGACAGCGGGGTGGGTCCCAGCGTTAGTCCCCAACTATAACAGCTATGGGCAGACTGCATGACAACCCTGTTTTGTTCTTGTTAGACGCTATATCCTTGGCTACCTCTTCTAGAGGTCAGTTTGCTATTTACTGTTATTTTTTTTAATTATTTTCGGATTTTGAGCCCTTTTAGACAGACTGATGGGCTACAGATAACAAGCACGATCTAGATGATCGGCACTCAATGGTGAACCTTCACAAGGCTCGATCGGTCAATCCGGCACTTTACTTATATCTTTGTTTCCCTCATATCACCTTAAAACCTGCAGCCGACAGAGATAAGGGTTACAGAATAAGATCTGATCAGGCAATGAACAAGCTTTTCCATGTTCATCGGCTGATCGTGGGCCCATTATCAGGGACGAGCATTCCTACGGAAGCTTATAAACAGGCCTTTTGTAGGTAAAGTTAGGCAAAGAAATAGTTTTTAACAACAGAATCTCATTAGTTCCTATAGACAAGACTTTATCCTTGACGCAAACTATTACTGAATCCTCAACTTTGTTGTATACAGGTTCCCCACAGGTCACTTCTCTGGTGTCATGCAGTGTACCTGGTTGAGAAAAAAGGAAAAAGCAACAACAAAACAACACAAAAGCATCGGCCTCATTAGTGGAAACACCTATTGTGCCTCTCAGTGTAACCTGAATGATAATTGCATTGGTAATTAGCTCTAATTACAGCCCGCACTTTAGAAACACTGGGGCCACATACATCCGTATTCTAAAGCAATTTAGGAAATGTGACTTCTGAAAATTCAGCCTAAAAATAAAATTATTGAATATTGTTGTCTTCCATAATCTTTTGCTAATTAAAAAAAAATAATTATATGCTACAGGACATGTTTAAAGAGGTCGTCCCTTCAGGACAATTTCCTTCTGTGCGGAGTTCTGCCAAGAATAAACTGATTGATTGTAAGGGGTCTGACTGCCGAACTTTCTAGATCACCTGGTGTAAATGTGTATGCCTAATGGAAGCTACAGTACAAGTTAATGGTCAAAAATGTTCAATTCATTTATAAATCAGAAAAATAAGGAAAAGTCTTTATCATTATGTATGGTGTATACTGTGCTGAGATGTTCCAGTCTACACAGCAATGCTGAGTTATTATCTATCTATCTATCTATCTATCTATCCATCATCTATCTATCCATCTATCTAGTCCAGAGAAAAGCCGCACATCCGGAGGTAAAGACGTGGGTGCCAGCGAAGAAAGTCAGGAGGTTGCGGCTGCACCAAGCGCAAGGCGGTTTTGGAGGAGCGGCGCGATTCGCCCGGTCCCGGGTGCCGAACGCCGCTTTGATTCCACTAACCTTCTGACGGGACTGCAGGGTGTTCGCTGTCAGAGGCGAGATGCTTTTTATTTATTACAAGAGTTCTGGCATGTTTTACATCATTTTCATTATGGTTGTTATGTATACTAATTTACTCACCCCGGTTGGCTAGTGGTTGCTATGGGGCGGTAATATTCTACGCATGCGCCCAAGGACTTGCACCACGCCAAGCCAGTACACCGGTCGCCATTACACGCTCTGGACTTTATCCTTTTGATTTACAACAGTGGTGAGTGGCTCCTCCCTCCCGATGAATATTCATGTTGTCTGTTTAGACTTATCATTATTTATAGTCACGTATCACACAGCACTTGGGTGTTTTACACTTTTAATATGAGAATTTAGATTAATGCACTTTATTATACTGTTAGTATACAATTTTAAATGCTATTTTATTCTTTATAACATTTATGGGTTATTACATATGCTAATGAGTTAGCCTTATAAATATGCACAACGGATGTTCCCACAATGCCTGAGAATGACCCTGTGAGAGGGTCGAAACGTCGCCATTTTTGTACCTATGTTGATGGAATAAATTTTTTCTTACCACATGTTGGAGTGCTGCGGATTTCTGTGGACTATCCATCTATCTATCCATCTCCTATCTATCCGTCTATCCATCCGTCTATCAATTGTTTCTAGTTACATCTGTGTCCTTTAAAATCAGCATCCTGAAGGTCCCCATACACCTTATCGTTTGGCTGATCTCCCTGAGATCAGTGATCTGTTTCCTATACACCTTATGCCCCTATTCCACCGGTCGTTAAGAGGAGCAAACGAGCGCTCTCAGCGCTCGTTTGCTCCTCGTTCCCCGCTCGCTGCCGCCACTATCCGGTGCGGCGGCAGCGAGCGGGTGAGTGCGGGAGGGGTGGCGGAGAGCTGCGGGGGGGCTGCTCGGAGGATCGCTGATCGTCCGGGCAGCCCATAGGATACAGCAGCGTCTGCTGCCGATGCTCCTATTCAACGGAGCGACGGCAGCAGATCGTTGCTGTATCAGTCGCTTGTTTTTCAACATCTTGAAAAACAATTATACAAAGACAAATCCAAAGAAGGATCAAAAAAATGCAGGACAATCCAAAATAAATATACTTATATTTCTTTATTAAAGTAGAATTTAATTTAAAATACATACAGAAAAAATAATAAATAAAAAGCACAAAAATTGGGGGAATGAAACAACACAAAATACATAGAACGGTGATGGGACATAAAGCAATGTTTTATGAAGTCATATATTGCACATGCATGAAAGTTGAATTAAACTAATATAATCATGGCAGTATAAGCACCCTCCATTGAGTAAAAAATAGTGTAGATAGTATTTAGTTAGCAGCAAAGAATAAAGTGCATAAAGTGCATAAAGTAAACAACCTATTTAAAGCTGCAATTTGCTAAATAAGCAACTATAAAGGTGAAATCACCAACAAGTAAATATCAAATGGACATACAAACTAGGAGGATGCGTATACTGCAACAAGTCCCACACACCTACTCACCCTACGCACGTTTCGCGTGGCTCGCTTTGTCAAGGGATATATCATATCATCATATCATATCATATCCCTTGACAAAGCGAGCCACGCGAAACGTGCGTAGGGTGAGTAGGTGTGTGGGACTTGTTGCAGTATACGCATCCTCCTAGTTTGTATGTCCATTTGATATTTACTTGTTGGTGATTTCACCTTTATAGTTGCTTATTTAGCAAATTGCAGCTTTAAATAGGTTGTTTACCTTATGCACTTTATGCACTTTATTCTTTGCTGCTAACTAAATACTATCTACACTATTTTTTACTCAATGGAGGGTGCTTATACTGCCATGATTATATTAGTTTAATTCAACTTTCATGCATGTGCAATATATGACTTCATAAAACATTGCTTTATGTCCCATCACCGTTCTATGTATTTTGTGTGGTTTCATTCCCCCAATTTTTGTGCTTTTTATTTATTATTTTTTCTGTATGTATTTTAAATTAAATTCTACTTTAATAAAGAAATATAAGTATATTTATTTTGGATTGTCCTGCATTTTTTTGATCCTTCTTTGGATTTGTCTTTGTATAATACATTTTTTGGTGCGTTTAGGACTGTAATTATTTTTGGGCATTTTTTGTTTGGATCTTGAAAAACAAGCGACTGCAACGATCAGCCGACATGAACGATGTTCGCTGATCGTTGCACTCTATTCCACGGGACAATTATCGTTCGTATCGGCCGATATCGGCTGAATACGAACGACATTCGTTCCGTGGAATAGGGCCTTTAGACTTTGTGGTGGTTACGGCCATTCATCTAAGGTACATGGGGCTGTTCCGAATAACCACTGACAGATGATGTCAGTTCAGAGAGAGATAAGCTGTAGAGATAGCCCTCTTGCTGTGGCTTACCCCTTCCTTCCCATAGAGAGGGGAGGGGAAATCCCTCCCAGTATAATTCGCTTTGTTTATACTGTAAATTCATTTATCTCTAATTCCTGTGTATGGATGGGGTGGGCTGGAGATATATCTGATGGCCAGATGATCTTTCGATCGTCATTTTTTTTTTTTTTAAAGATTTTATTTTTCAATTTTTGCATAGAGAAGAACCAAAAAGTAAAAAAAAACAAACAAAGAACAAGACTATATGCATCCACAAGCTGGGAACAGAAACAATTGACACCATAACACGAACATCGGGTCAATACAGGAACTATGCAGTCGAACATCAGTATAACGAGCAGTCTAAGCGTACTAGTCCATCTGGAACAGACTGCCAGGAGAATGCTGTGTCCCAGCCAGTGGAGAAACAACCTTAGGACAAACAACACACACACAGCCACACATTCATACTACCGCGCACCCCCCTACCCCAAAACACCAACCGCCCAGGCGCTCAACCTGTCGTGTCGTCCAGCATCAACCAATGTATCCATATTTTTTTGAATTTCTGTGGGCATTTACGACTTTCATACAGTATTTGAAATAAGGGAACATAAGTGTTGATCAATTGAATCCACCTGCTCAGGGCAGGGGGCTCCGTGCTCTTCCATTCCATAACCACTATTTTTTTGGCACAGAAGAGGAGGAAACGAATAAACATCCTATAGTACTTATTCTGTGTAATGTCATTAATTAAGCCTAACAGGCACACTGCCGGGGTATAGACTGAGGGGAAGTCAAATTTGTCAGAAAGGAAGCAGAGGACTGAACGCCAAAAGGGCTGAATCCTAGGGCACTCCCAGACGGCATGCATAAATGTTCCCACTGCTTCTTGGCACCTAAAGCAAGCGTCCGTAGGTAACACTCCCATTTTTTTGAGCCGCTCAGGGGTGTAGTACGTTCTTTGCAGATACCTAAATTGAATAAGGCGGTCTCTGGCACTGACCACCGTGGGGTAATATGTGTGTATCACCTCCTTCCATCTCTCCTCTGATAGAGACGGTATGTCCCTCACCCATTGGAGAAACGCCTTATGGAAAGGAGAACCTTCCTGCGGGTTCAACAGTAAGTAACCCTGGGTCAGGGGCTTAGAGAGGTCGGTGGTGCCCAGAAGCTCCTCAGCAGGGGAGAATTTTTGCGGAACATTCAGGTTCCCAAACTGGGCTTTAATAGCGTGGCGTAGCTGAAGGTAGTGGAAAAAGGCTGTACGGGGGATGTCATATTTGTCCCGTAGTATATCAAAGGAATAAAACTCAAAATCAGGGGAAAAGAGATGAGCCAGGTAACGAACACCATGCTTACCCCACAGCACCGCGCCCGGCAAGTTCAGCAGATTTGGAAGGCGCGGGTTAAGCCACAGGGGGGTTCTAGGGGAAGGTAGAGGGGAAGGAAGAAGCCTGTGCACCACCGACCATACTCTGAGAACCGTACGGATGGGAGTTAGCCAGCGAGAGGAAGGTGTGAATCTGTACAGGGCATTGACAAGGCCTTCATAAGACCCCAGCAAGGCTCCCGCCAGAGCAACCGCAGTGTTGCCCAGGTCCAAATCGAGCCACCAGTGCGCATATACTAATTGGGAGGCCAAAAAATATTGATACATGTTTGGGGCTGCCAGGCCTCCCCGATGTCTAGGCGCCTGAAGGGAGATAAGACCTATTCGAGGAGACTTACCCTGCCAATAGAAGGATCTCAGTAACCCGTCCACACGTGTAAAGAATCCCTTGGGGGGAAATACAGGGGAAACATGAAAGAGGTAAAGGAATTTGGGAAGGAAAATCATTTTAAAAATATTAATCCTGCCTAGGAGAGAAAGCGGGAGTGATTCCCATTTGCGAAGGCTCCGCTCTACAGACATCAGGAGAGGGGTCAGGTTGAGGGCCATATAATCGTCCACAGAGGCTGTGACCTCAGCTCCTAGATACCTAAATTGCCGTGCCGCTGTCACTTGCCCGGGCAGGTTACACGGCAGGGGGAGGGAGGTGTCCAGAGGCATCAAAACAGATTTAGACCAATTGACCACCAATCCTGAGAGGGCCCCAAAGCGGTCTATAAGCTCCATAAGGGACTGGAGGGAGGGGCCAGCATCAGCCAGGTAGACCAGGGTGTCATCAGCATATAAAGACACTTTCTCCACCAGGGACCCTCGGGATATACCCACCACCGAGGAGGAGGCACGCACAGCCGCCGCCAGCGGTTCAATGGCAAGAGCAAAGAGGAGGGGTGAGAGCGGGCACCCCTGCCTAGTTCCCCTACCGAGCGGAAAGGAGGCTGATATATCTAGATTAGTACGGATTTTTGCAGTAGGAGCAGTGTAAAGAAGACGTACCCAGGCCCGAAAGACCGGCCCAAAGCGGAGTCTACCAAGGAGGGACCAGAGATACTGCCATTCAACCGAATCGAAGGCTTTTTGTATGTCTAGGCTGAGCACACAGCCAGGAACAGGGTCGTCCTTACTGGCCGCGATATTCAGGTACAGACGAGACAAATTAATATCTGTGGCCCTCCCCGGCATGAAACCCGTCTGGTCCGGGTGGACAATTGATTGAATTACCCCATTAAGTCTAGTGGCGAGGACTTTGGCCAGGATTTTAACGTCTATATTCAGGAGTGATATGGGTCTATAGGAGGACGGAAGGAGCGGGTCTTTGTTGGGCTTGAGCAACAAGATAATTAGGGCTTCTCTGAGGGAGTCTGGTAGGACCCGTGACTGCAAGGAGTCATTGTACATATTGAGGAGAAGAGGGGCCAGCGAGTCTGCATTGATTTTATACCATTCTATGGTCAGTCCATCTATCCCAGGGGTTTTCCCAACGGGCATCGTTTTAATGGCTGCTAGAATTTCTTCCATAGTGATAGGAGAGTCCAGGGTTTCCGACTGGGAAGCCCCAAGGGGCGTGAGAGGGACGGAATCAAAGAAGGCAGTATATTCAGTAGGGTGTACCGGACAGTGGGGGGAGTAAAGATCCGCATAGAAGTCCCGGAAGGTAGTGTTAATGGCCTGTGGGTCCGACACCAGAGACCCGGAGATGTTGTAGGCACCAGGGATAGAAACAGGAGGACGGTCTGCCCTTGCCAAGTACGCCAGAAGCCTGCCGTTTTTGTCGCCAAACTCAAAGAGAGAGGCTTCTTTGCCAAGGAGTTTCTTCCGAGTGCGTTCCTTTTGCAAGATCAGCAAGTCCCTCTGTGCCCTGGCCCACTCCCTCCTTTTATCCTCAGAGCGGCCTTCCGCATACTCAACCTCCAACTTACTAATTTGGGATGAGAGATGGGTTTCCTTCTGTGCGTGAATGGCTCTTTGCCCCGCCACCCCGGTGACGAACGCCCCCCTTATAGTAGCCTTATATGCGTCCCATTTTATTAGGGGGTCTGGGTGTGAGGCATTATGCTCCCAGTATGCCTTGTGTGCCTCGGATAAGGCACCCTGAACCACCTCAGAGGACAACCAACCAGGGTGCATACGCCACAGTCTAGAGGGAATTGGTGGAGCTAACCTCAGGGAAAGTACAAGTGCGGAGTGGTCTGAGATCCCCCTATTAGTATACTGAACATCCCCTATCAGGGGCAACAGATCAGGTGAGGCAAAGGCAAGGTCAATCCTAGAAAAAGTGTTATGAACTGCAGAGAAGTAGGAATACTTAACAGCCCCAGGGAATTTCCAGCGCCAAACATCGGTCAGGTTCAAGGCAGCACACCAGGATTGAACGTGCGGGGATGCATGGTCCACGCCACTAGTCCTGTCCAGGATAGGATCGGGAACAGCGTTGAAATCTCCTATAAAAAGCAGCGGACCTGGAGGAAAAGCAGAGATTTTTGTGGAGAGTGTGTCCAGGAGCAAAGTAGAAAAGGGAGGAGGGACATACACAGAAATTAGGGTGAAGGACAGTAAGTTATACGTGCAATGAACAATCACATATCTGCCAAAGTGATCACACTCAACCTGGGTGACCGCAATTGGCAGAGATTTAGCAACTAGCACCGAGACACCCCTAGAGCTGGTAGAGTAGGTGGCATGGTAACCATTGGCGATCCAAGCCCTTTTTAAGGCTAGAAGTTTTTGGCCAACAATATGCGTTTCCTGTAAACAAATAATATGGGGGGACTGTTTTTTAACATAATCAAGGACCAATGCCCGTTTAAACTTTGAATTCAATCCCCTAACGTTCCAACTTATTATTTTAAGTGATGCCATCAGTGACCCAGAGAGGAGGGGAGAGTTGAGGAGAGCGCCACAGTGAGCAAGCGGGGGGGAGGGGGGGAGCGGCCATACATTCCCTTACGCACAACACAAAGACACATACAGCAAAACACATACACATCCTAACGACAACTAAATACCCAACGCCCTGTCTAACACTAAAACACTAGAACCAGAACCAATAGCGTAGACCTTAACCCTAACGAAGAACTATCTTGGGGAGCTGGGGACTCCCTGGAGGCGCTAAACTAACCCGAACATACACCAACTCCCGCCCACCCGCCAACCTAATTATATGCTGCCTCCACGGAAGGGCCCATCAGCACTGCAGTGGGGAGTAAACAACATCATACAGACAAACAAAGGATATATCCTATACTCCCCTGCGAGACCCCAGACCCGTTAACCAGCTATCTTGACATAGCAGACAGTTCCCTGGTGCTGTCAGCCCTGAGGACGATTATCAGGAGCCGACTCCGCCCACTCCAAAGCCGCCGAAGGTGAGGTGAAAAACTTGGTAGAAGTCCCATCAATGACGCGGAGGCGGGCCGGATACAACATGGAGTACTGGTACCCCTTAGCCCTTAGCTTGTTGCGAGCGTCTGTGAATAGTGTGCGTTGCTTGCGTAGCTCCACGGAGAAGTCAGGGTAGAAAGACACTCTGGCATTATCCCACATGATTTCTCCTTTAAGACGGACAGCCCTAAGGATGGCATCTCGGTCTCGGAAGTGAAGAAGCTTGAGCAGGAAGGGACGAGGTGGGGCCCCAGGTGGAGGAGATTTAGCAGGAACTCTGTGAGCCCGTTCAATTGTGAAAAAATCAGAGAAGGTGTCGTTAGGGAGGATCTGTCGCAGCCAGGCTTCTGTAAAGGCCACAGGGTCGTTACCTTCAGATTTTTCTGGAAGGCCAACAATACGCACATTGTTCCGCCGGAGGCGGTTCTCAAAGTCATCAGCCCTGCTCATCACAGCTTTCATTTGTCGTTGCAGATCTGAGATTTGTGCTGGGATAGGGTGCAGGATATCCTCCGCCTCGGAGACTCGTCTCTCCACCTCTGCCGTGCGCTCTCTAATTTTCTGCGTTTCGTGCCTGAGGATAACAAAGTCCTGGCGCAGTTCATCCACCTTGGATACCATCATGGTTTGGCATGTAGTGATAGCAGCTAATACTTCAGAGAATTTGCCATCAATATCAGTAGCAGAGTATTGTGAGCGCTCAGGGGAGTGCAAGCGCGTGGGACTGGGTGATCCCTCGAAACAGGATAGTCGACTCTCTTGGGAGGCGTCCCTCTCTCTAGTCACTGACCTGGAGGAGCACTCCCCCTGCTTCGCCCCCTGGGGTTGGCCCCTGACCACTGCTTGGTTAGAGGAGGCGGGCATGCCATCCATAGCCTCTGACCCCGAGTCTGCATCTGGGGGAGCAATGACCACTGGGTGTTGGGAGTTCTTCCCCCCTTGCTTCCCTTTGTTAGTGCCTCCTTTTGTACCCCCCATAATGCTGATCAATGCACTCAGCACAGCAGGCTGCTGAAGAAGTAGTACGCACAGGGCCTGGCTCCGGGGTGGGTAGAGAGAGTCTGCCTCGTGGCTAAGATGGCCGCCGTTCCCTACAGATGGGGGCCTGCGGTAATGAGAGAGCGGGCCGAGAGGGCAGGGGAGCAGAGTCTTACTGTGTAGGCTGATTCGGTCGGTCAGGCTTACTGCGCACCGGCCCCGCAGAGCACTGACAGGCAGGGAGCTGGAGCACTCTGTGGAGGACACCGGAGCCGCGCACACGTGACCGCGCCTGGCTGGAGTGGGGGATCGCGATCCGGGCGGCGGGAGAACACCAGTCACAGCGGGTATCCCCCAGAGGCACCGGAGGAGTCAGTCGGCCACAACGTGATCCGGTCTGGGGAGACAGGCCGTCCCCTGCACCTCAGGAGACTTCCGGCGTGCAGCGGGAACCAGGGCAGCAGGCCGCAGCAGGAGCGGAGCGCGGACAGGCCGGTGCGGGTCACGGAGCCGGGACAGGAGAACACCGGAGGGGTCTGCAGGTCTTCCCCACCACAGGTGAAAGGGAGAGGGGTCCGTGGAGAGCGGGCAACAGGAGCTTTTCAGGAGAAGAAGTGCAGGATGGCGGGAGCTCCTGTGTCGCACGTCCTCTCAGGCAGCCATCCAAACCACGCCCATCTCGATCGTCATTTTTTGAAGGTGTATGGGGGCCTTTAGTGATAAATATTTTAGTATCAGGGCAAAATAAAAATGAATAGATAGGGAGAAAAGTAAATAAACAGGTAAATATTACATTTAGATAGATAGATAGATAGATAGATAATAAATCGATAGATAGATAGATAGATAGATAGGAGATAGATAGATAGATAGATAGATAATAAATCGATAGATAGATAGATAGATAGATATGCTGTATGGCGGGACTAGCTTGGGCGGTGTTGTAGCAGCTCTGTGGGTGTAGGGTCACTTGGGTACTTGTCACAGTGGCCAGGAGTGGTATTGTAAACCCCCCCTGGACAAAGGTGTGCTCGAGGTTGAGGATAACCGAAGTGTAGACAGGTGTATTGATGCAGGTGCAAAAATGATGGACTGGAGTTCAGTGGCTTAACCAGAATAACTTGGTTTACTTGTAGGAACTTCAGTGCAATACAAAATAATACACTTTTGGTAACTGCAGGCGCAGGTAGTTGGTAGTAAGAGAAGTTGTGACAGAAAGGTAGAGCAGAGCAATGTCTTGAGGGCCCTGTCCAATGTAGAAGTGTACTCTTCCGGGATAGCGGGATAAAAGATAGAAGTGACTGAAGAAGATACTCGTACTCTCGTATAGATACCTTTGATAGATGTCCTGCTAGGGTAGTACGAGATCCCAGGTCCCTGTAATGGGTTGAGAATACTTTCTAAGACTTCCCCAGACTAGCTGTGTGTTACAGTAGGATACGTAGGCTGAACTGCTGCTTTGTCCTACTGGGTCAGTACCTAACTCCAGGTGACTGCGCAGTGTGGTGTAGAAGGTATCCCTGGCATGGACAAGGTTTTCCTCACAGGACGTCCTCCTTCACGAGGGTCTAGCACTGCAGGCTAGCGATATTTGCACAAAATAAATACATTTCTAGGTCTCTGACAAGGGTTCTGGCCTAAGCCAGGTCCTGGCTTATATGCAGCATGAACTGCCATTTCTGTGTCTGTCTCTCTCCAACACTCCACTAAAGAAGATGACCCTCCCACCAGGAACTAGCTACTTTTTATAGGGTTACCATAGCTAGTGTAGGATTGGTGGGGCTGTGTGCGTGTGCAAAAAAAGAGAAGAGATGTGATAAGCTAGAAAAAAAAAAGAGGGAAAAAGACCTGCACCTGTGACTGGAGGAAAACACAACGTGTGACACAAAACCAGTTAACCCAATGCTTCCTTCAGCTGTGCTCAATACAATACATATACAAAATACAACAGTGACACCTAGTGGGGAAAAACAAGCAATACACTTTGCCTTCATCCCCTTGTGAGAACCTGAGAGAATTACTTTGCCCAGGTGCAAAAGATACTTAGTGGCACACCTGTGCTAGGACACGATAGATAGATAGATAGATAGATAGGAGATAGATAGATAGATAGATAGATAGATAGGAGATAGAAAGATAAAAAAAAGTGATTGTTAAATATTAGAAGCGTTAGTAGTATTAATAAATAAGTATTTTAATCTGGACTTGTTATCCCCTATCCATAGAATAGAGTATAACAAGCTGATCGCTGGGGGTCCGACCGTCTGGATCCCGAGCAATCCTGAGAACAGGGGCACAATAACTCTTTAGTGAATAAAGTGGTCAGCGTGCCTGTGTGACCACCAGGGGTGGTGTTCCATTTATTCTCTGTGGACCATTAAACACTTCCAAGTTTATTGTGCCTCTAAGACAATGAAAGGAGTGCTCCTTGTGGTTGTGCGACTGCTACAGGGTGTTGGGCCCCCAAATTGGCTAATGGAGCCACGTCACAGAGGGGAGGAAATTTCATCACACTGGGGGGGGAGCGTCGTACCAGGTAGGTTCTCCTGAAAAGACCAGCATCGAGCTCGGGAACCAGGAGGCAATTCATAAAAAAGACTGAGCCCCTGGTATCCAAGCGCCGATCCATTAAGGTAAAATAAGCATAGTGATGTACCTGATGGTACATTCGCTTTAAGTTATAGATAAATATATAGATAAACAGTTATTGTTAGACTATTATTAATAAGAATATTATTGTATAATTGATAGATAGATGATAGATAGATAGATAGATAGATAGATAGATAGATAGATGATAGATAGATAGATAGATAGATAGATAGATGATAGATAGATAGATAGATAGATAGATAGATAGATGATAGATAGATAGATAGATAGATAGATAGATAGATGATAGATAGATAGATAGATAGATAGATGATTGATAGAAAGACAGACAGTTTGCTTGAAAACTGTCAAAACACAGCAATCACTGAACTCAAGGAGAACAGTGAAAAAAATTCCAATGAAGTACTCAATCAAGAGTCTCCACTGATGCCCCCAAAATTTAAATATGCAAAACAAGAGTCCGTGGAGCCTCAATTACGAGTCTCAAAACACGGGATAGCCAGATATCTCTAGCCTGTTGCCAACGGGGTGCCTCCATGATGGGGAGAGCACCACACCACCCTGATAAATAACCCCTTAAGTCCCACTCGGTTGGGAGTATTGGAACATACAACGTCTCAGGAATAATAGTGAGAAAAAACTTGGTGTGTAACCACCTGTACCTTAGCCCCTCTTGACAGCCGTCCTTTGTATCTCCGGACTCTTTAAGAAAAAGAAATCCCCGAGGTCTGGTCATCGATCCATAACTTTTTTATTCAGGGTGCTGGTACAAACAATGCTCACAAGGCTGTTACATTCACCCAGCGTCCACCTGTTGTCCTGCGGACGTTTCGGAGGATAAGCTCCTCCTTCCTCATGCGCCGCCCTATACGGAGTATTGGAACATAGACAGGGAAACTGTGTTCATTGTAACACTGAAACGTTGCTGCTGTGCTTATGAGAAAATAAACCACTGATTATTTCTACCTTTGGAGTGCTACCTCAATTTTTGGATTGCTGCATTTGCACGAAGGACCCTTAGTGCTGAGGTTGGCACCCGCTTTTCGTTTTTTTCACCGAGTGCTGTGGATTTTTGGTTTATTAGATAGATAGATAATGGATAGATAGATAGATAGATAGATGATGGATGGATGTAGATAGAGATAGAGAGCAGATGATATCCACTGAATGTACTTATTAGTTCTGCTTCTGCTCAGACTACATTTAAACCAGTTCTGTCCAGCAGAGGCCACAAGTATTTGACTTTAGTGTCACTCTCTGTTGACAAATAGTATCACACTGATGGGATATTGACATAACCTCCTTTAATGTCTGTGTGTTTTGTGTCTGCTCATTAAATGACAAATGTAACAGATTATCAGGGATAACATTAATCTGCACTTCAAAGTGGTAAAGTGCTACTTGCTCTGCTCGATTTATCACTGGAAGGGGAACCGATGTGGCAAAATGATTTGCGGCTTGCTATGTGTGAACTGTGCCCCACATGACTGACTTGAAATACAAGCCAGCTTTTACTTCTTTCATGTAACACAGAAGGAGAAAGTAGTTCCAAATACTTTTTAATGAAGTCAGAGACACAAGTGGCTGTCGGAGACTCACAGCAGCTTTCCAGGAGCTTTGTCATTCGCAGCTATTGGAGAGGAAGGAGTTGAGTTTAAATTCTGAAAACTTTGGGGGAAATATTGACGCAGCGGCATGCTTTGTGGATGAATCTACTGAAGGCGAAAAACTGCCATCACTCTCATGTCATGAGGGCAGTCCCTGGGGCAGTCCCTGGTAGCTTCTACCCGCCCCTTTGTCCTTGAGTAACAAATCTCTTCATATAGTGGAGAATAAAGAAGCTATGTGTCAGGAACCGGACAGCAGGACAAGACAAGACAGTGAGCCCTGACGCTGAACCCAGCCCACTGTCCCTGCCTACTTGCCACAATCCGCCCTAAGATGGCGGTGAGCAACTGCACGGCGGTCCCTGCACTGGCTAGGTGGGACACAAGGACAACACAGACAGACAAAACACAATAAAGAATAGTACACAGTCCGGGTCACAACAATCGGGCAGAAAGGTACAAAATCACAAACCAATAGGTAAAGTCAAAGTCCAGGCAATATGGTCAGGGCAGGCGGCAAGCAAGGGAGGTCAAGGAATAAGGCAAAGATCAAGGAATGCAAATACACAGAAGATACAAGCGGACAGAGACGGACACCAGCAATGAGTGTATAGACTGAGGTTAGTTATATAGGAGGTCAGGGTTCTGGTCCAGAACGTAATTGGACCATCCCCCTGATCTCCAAGCACAGACACCTGAAAACAAACCAGATCACTGGCAGGAATACTTGTCAGTCACAGCAAAACCAAACACAGATTAACCATTACATGGCCAGACAGAACTCAGCAGGTGAAGTCGGGTGTGTCTCCAAACAAAGTAATCAGATAAACCAGTGTTCACACACATCAAAATCAAAACACAGAACAAAATACAAGAAAATCAGCGCCTTCTCGGCCGCACAGCACAAGCCGAGGGGGCGCATAATGCTCCGCAAAGATACCATCCTGACACTATTACCCAAGTGATGACAGATTCCCTTTAAACCTCTAAAACTGTGTGTTTTTGTAAGTTCTAGCAATAGTATAGAAATAGAATGAGGTATATCTTTAGTATTTTAATCAAATTTTGGCACTATTAGATTTGATGTGGTGGCCATACTTTTTAATAACTGTCAGACATATGTTCTCCATGGTAATCCGTCCCCAGAACAATAGGTTGGGAGAAAATCCAACACCCCTGACCCAGGTGGAGAGTCGGGAGGCCGCCATACACCTTAGGAAGTCAGCAGAACCTGCCAAAATCTTTAAATGCTTCTGGGGCAGGGAGAAGCATTTTATGGATGGGGCTGTATAATATGCCATATAAATAACACATAAATTCCTATATGAAGCAGAGCCCAATGTGATCTGCAGACTTGGCACCAGTGGGGGCATAAAATAAAGCACTTATCCTGTTGAAGCATCCAGAGTGAGCTGTGACTGTAAGTATAAGACGTGTCTGTCTTATGTAGAATGGATAGTTATGTATAAACCAATGGAAACTCCAGAGATATGTCATCTTATCGCCAATAAATCAGAGATGTTATATGCTAAATTGGAGACAAATAACCACAGGATGTCCTGAAAAGACCAACACACATCATGGGATAAAAAGTAGAAAAGGAATGTTACCAGAGGAACAGAAGATCCCTTATATATTCTGTTTTGTTTTTTTAACCCATGATTACATATCTTTTTATATCAAAGTTATATATTCCATCCCTGTGTAATATCTATCTATCTATCTATCTATCTATCTATCTATCTATCTATCTATCTGTCTGTCTGTCTGTCTGTCTGTCTGTCTATCTATCTATCTATCTATCTATCTATCTATCTATCTATCTATCTATCTATCTATCTATGAATAAATGCAGCACTCCAAGGTCAATAAAGTGGTTGTGCCAGCGACATCTACAAGAGGCAGACATCTACAAACCAACAAAATCACTGCAGCACTGAATATTTTCAGAAAGCAAATGTGTTTGTTCACTCAGAGACAACTGCGACATTTCAACCCCGTTGGGGTCTTTTTCAAGAATATTTCCTATCTATCTATCTATCTATCATTATGAGTGTTTAGTGCAAACACATATTTTTAAATTATTATTTTCTTATATTTTTATATTGTACAGTATAAATACTCTAAACTTTAATTTTTAAAGGAATTAAAAAACATGTCTACTTTCTTTCAAAAACAGCATGACTCTTGTCTCCTGGTTGGGTGTGGTTTTGCAATCAGGCTTATTCACTTCAATGGAACTGAGGTTTAAAACCCAAGCCAAACTAGAGATAAGACTGGTGCTATTTCTGGAGAAAAAAAAGCCTGAATAATCCCTTTAATGCAAAAATATAATTTGAATTAATAATAGTTTGAATTTAATGTTTTTATATAAATTAAAATATAAAATATTTTAATGAAGTACATGAGACAGGACAGTTATTTAACTGTGAAGACAAGTAGTATACATATCCATGTATCCATGTTGGTTTTGTCTAACAAGTTGACCGTGAAGTATGCCAGACATTGTGAGTGCCACTGGTGTCAGGGATCAATGGGAGAACATTTTTCGGATAGTGCTGAGAAATGTGTCATATAAATAACATATATGAAATACCCATATGAAGTAGAATTCATTTGTCTTTCATGTGTTCTTTAGACTAGGCACCAGCTGGGATATGAACATAAAGCATAATTAATAGAATTGAAAGGCATAAAAAATGAAAAATTGGGGAGCGATCTATTCTCTAGTAACCAAAATTTATCCTTGATGGTGGGTCACTCACGTCTCGGAGGGAAGATTGGTCAAACTCCCCCCTGCCATCAGGAAATCTCGTGGCCGCAATACAACCAGTCAGTATTGCACTTCTCAGTGAAGGACAGGATTTCTCCCAAGATGTGCAGTCCCAGTTGCCCAGATCTTCTATGCGCAGCCTATTGAGTCTTCTGACGTGCTCTACAGCTTGGACGGGAGCAAATTCCTTGATCGCAGAGATTTAAAGATAAGTTCAGTGATAATATTAAAACCACAACTTTATTCCTTGTCCAACGCGTATCGAAATACCCAATTCCTTCATCAGGGAGATAGTACCAAATAACTTACATACACTTTAAAGATCCTACTAGCTCCTTATTCCTTATTCACTGCCAGGACAAAACTTGTAATCTAATTCATATAACATACATCTATAAAAACACACATATACATAAATGTCTCCACTCCATTAAACCACAAATACTTATATATATTAACATCTAAAGACATGGAAAGAGAATATCCCCTTCGGACAAATGGCGAGGATAAAAAGGAATTGTACAGAAGAAGATAAGTTTGAGGAACAAACAAAAATTCTAGAAAAAAGATTTTTACAGAAAAAAATACCTAAAAAATCAAGGGGGACTAGAAAGAAAGCTAGTGGATTAAATAGAAAAATGTCAGGTATGTGGCAGGTCAGGCGTGTGGTGGCTGTGGCAGGTCAGGTGTGGGGTGGCGGGTCAGGCATGCGGCAGGTCAGGCGTGCGTGGACTGTGGCAGGTCAGGGGTGCGGTGGGTCAGCAGTGGGTTAGGCATACAGCTGTGGCGTGACATTCAGTGGCGTGTGTCAGGACGTGCGGAAGACGTGGGGGCCAGGCTGGAGGTTTCGGAGGTCGACAACGGGATTAGGAGAGTCCTGGGTGGCAGCGGGGGGTGCAAAGGGTGACCTTACTTGCAGGGGGAGCCTTACTTTTGGGGTTTGTGTCTTACTTTCGGGGGGATGTCTTACTTAAGGTTAGAGGGTAGAGTAGGTGGGGAGTCTTATTTTAAGAGGGTGTTTTATTTTCGGGGAAACATAGTATATACATTATATACTGTATAAAGAATGTGAAAAAAAGAAGAAATAGTAAAATTGCTTGTTTAAAATTTACCCCACAGATATATATTTTTTTCAGTTTCATCATACATAGCATGGTAAGGCCCCATTCACACTACAGAATCGTACTGAATCCTGCCTTCTATGAGTTTGAATGGGAGAACTCGCATGCCTCCACTCTCTGCGCCTCTCTGCTCAAAGAATTATCTTGTCAATTCTTTGAATGGAGAGGCGCAGAGAGCAGAGTGGTGTGAGCCCTCCCATTCAAACTCATAGAAGGCAGGATTTGGCACAGAGTCTGTGCAGGGAGTGCGGTAGGATCTGCACGGAATCTTTGCGCTGATTCCATAGTGTGAACGGGGCCTAAGTCTGCTTTCACATATCACTGGCAATCTGGCACAGTCCCTGATTAAACTGCTTATTTTGCAATGAAAATTAATCTCGAGAATCATACAAAATTTGGGGTGATATTCTCCTGTTGGCGGAGGAAATAAAGGCAATAGATCTAGTTGTCCTTATTGAAGGGGCACCATATTCAAAAAAATAATAGTAGACAAAGTAACTTAAGCATGCTCAAGTCTGATTCAGCATTTGAGTACAGTTAGATGCCACCCTAGGGAGTCCGGGAAAACATTGACACAGCCTATGGCCATATACACGTTTCCCAGGCAGTCTTAGGGCTGCATCCAACTTCTTCAGCCACTGGTAATCAAATGCCAAATAATTGGAGTTTCCTTCATCTTTAATTGTAAGTCCAGTTGCACCCGGCCCTTTGTGCATAGTGGCCCCAGACTGATTCACTTCTCCGCAGGTGTCTTTTTCCTGCATAAACTTACTCACCAAAGTAAAACAAAAACCTTGTTTGCCTTAGGAGATGGTTGACATTGCATGTAGACCACACCTTAGATTGCTCACCGCCTTTTGACTTTATCAGATCTTCTCCGAGATAGATGTTTATAATGATAAGAATCTTGTACAGATTTTTACTATGAACTTAGACACCAATAAAGGGCATATCTATATTTTGGCTGCCCTTTGAAATGCTCCTTTTATCACACGACGATACAGCCATATCTTAACATCTTATCGAGGGGGTCATTGGCCTGATGTCTTGATGTTTAACACTGATTTCTTCTACAACTGATAAGTTTGCTGGAACACCATACAAACGAATGGTACAATAACAAGTATGGAAAAGTCAACAAAATTCCACGTGATGGGAATTTTCAGTGACCATGAAATATCTGTACTTAAAGACTTATACTAGCGAATAGTTTTATTATAAGGCTACCTTCAAGGCTTGTTTATGAGTAGGACATTTATTTACAGGGTGGCTACCCCCAATAGGTTGCTCTAGAGAGACTTATAAGGCTCCATAGATGAGGTCAACAGACAAGGAGGCACCTTACTCCCTTGGCAAAGACCCTTTTCAACCAACAAGCACCCTGGTCTGTTCTGACAAAGGACAAGTATCAACAAACATCAGATGGGTTCTCTTTCTTAAAGAGGAGATTCTAGTTTGGATATTTACCCCTAGTCATGTTTCAAGGCTCGTTTATAGGATAGATGATCACTTACATGGTAACTGCCTCCGATGGGTCAAACTAAAAAAGCCAAAATCCCTCTGTGACGGATTCTCTTTAAATGGGTTATCCATTTTCCTCACCTATTGGTGCTTCACTTCCACCTCACTGTCTTCTTGGAATTATACTCTATCGAGATCATCACATACAACATCCGCAATTTTCTGTGGCCTTTGGTAATAGATGACTTGCCTCCTGTCTCAGGAGTTGTACTTTCAAGATACTTTTACTGTTCCTTGTATAACTCCTTTAAATGGAAGTTGACATATTTCCATGTACACATCAACACTTTAATTATCCTAGACCACCAGGGAAGTTGACATTAACTGCCCTAGACCACCCTAGATCTTCTCTTAACATATTATAAGGGGTGGTTTGGTTAGGAGCAGGCCTGGGAGGGTGTAAATGAAAAAAATAAAACATGCTTACCTACCTGACTGCTTTTGGTTCTATGTGGCTCAAGTCCCTGATGTGTGGTCACTTCTATGTCTGCCAAGGGAGGTAAGTACGTGTTATTTTTTTTAAACTTGTCACGGCCGCGGCGGCGTCCCGGCTGTCTCAGATTTAAAGGGCCAGTCCGCCCCTAATTGGTGTATGCACACAATCACTCCCTATAAATTCCAGCCCTGCCCCACTACAGGTGTTGGAGCCTCTACATGCTTCCCATAGCGTTTGGCCCAGCTCCCTGTTGTTCCTGACCTTAGTCCTTGTCCCTGTTTCCTGTCTTCAGTCCTTGTCCCTAGTCCTTGCCCGCTGCCTTCCCATTGTTCCAGAGTCCTGTCCGCCACCTGCGATCTCGTCTACAGTCCTCTGCCTGCACTATCTCCTGCCTACTGCTCCTGCCTCGCCTGCCGTCACTAGCAACCAAGCCAGGGTTAGCGACCTGGGGGTCGCCTGCCGCATCAAGTCCATCCCGCCTTGCGGCGGGCTCTGGTGAAAACCAGCAGCCCCTTAGACTCCGCTCCCTGGTGAGGTTAGTGCTATCGCTAGTGACAGTCCAGTGGATCCACTACTCCAGGCGTTACAGTAGGCTCCAACCATGGATCCCGGCGAGGTGCCTGATCTCCGTGACGTCGCCAGAGTGGTCGTTTAACAGGCTCAACAAATCCAGCAACAGTCGCAGCAGATCCAGCAACTGACTGCCGCCTTACAGCAGCATACTACAGCTCAGCGCTCACCACCACCTGCAGCCACCTCGAGACTTCGACTGGCCCTCCCGAGTAAATATGGAGGCGATCCCAAGTTGTGCAGGGGATTCCTGCATATTGAACTTTTAAGTAGTCAGTTTCCCACCGAGCGCTCTAAAGTGGCTTTCATCATCAGCCTATTGGAGGGTAGAGCTCTGGCCTGGGCCACGCCGCTGTGGGACCGAGATGATCCTGTTGCTGCCAATCTCCAAACCTTCCTGGCCAAGTTTCGCTCCGTCTTTGAGGAACCTGCCCGTGCTACTTCAGCTGAGACTGCTCTCCTCAACCTCTCTCAAGGGAGCTCCTCTGTTGGTGACTACGCCATCCAGTTCCGCACCCTGGCAGCTGAATTGGACTGGAATGAGGCCGCTCTATTAGCCACCTTCAAGAAGGGCCTATCCAGTAGGGTGAAAGATGTGCTCTCCTCCCGCGACCTCCCTACATCTCTGAACGATCTAATCCTACTGGCTACCAGAGTTGACAACCGATTTTCCGAGAGAGAGGAGGAGGTCCGGCAAGAACGACGACTAAGCCTGCCCCGTCGCCATCACCGCCTAGCACCGGTGTTCCAGAATCCTGTTGCTCCTGTACCCCAATCGACTCCTGAGATTCCAATGCAAGTAGAACGAGTTCGACTGACTCCTCATGAAAGGGCTCGCCGACTAGAGCTGAATCTCTGTCTCTATTGTGGTGGCTCTGATCACCTTCGGCAGAGATTTCCCCAATGTCCTCAGTGTCCGGGAAACGCTCGCACCTAGGTCCGTTAGGAGAGGCCTCCCTAGGTGTGAATGCCACCTCTCCAAGATTGTCTATGCCAGTTTCCATCCAGACACCTTCAGGACAAATTCACCAAACTACTGCCTTCATCGACTCCGGGTCTGCGGGCAGTTTCATCGCAGCTACCTTGGTCCAAAGATGGCGGCTAACCGTGATCCAGCTAGCCCAACCCCTGTCTATCTCCTCGGTCACGGGCGAGACTCTTGCTGAAACTGTGCTCTACCAGACTGCACCTCTAGTCCTCCAGGTGGGCGCTTTGCATCAGGAGAGGATCTCCTTCTACGTCTTGCGCCATTCCTCTTCCGACATCTTGCTGGGCCTACCTTGGCTGCAATTACATACCCCTAAGCTAGACTGGAGAATCAAGGAGATTCTCAGTTGGGGTCTGGACTGCCCTAACCAGTGTCTGAAGCTTCCTCTGCCCAAGGGCTCTGTGACGTCACCTGACTCCGTCAAGCCTCTACCCAGCCTACCGGCAGAATACCAAGACTTGGCTGACGTCTTTTCTGCCAAAGAGGCGGACTCTCTACCCCCTCACCGGACATATGATTGTCCCATAGACCTCCTTCCTGGAATTTCTCCACCACGAGGTCGGGTGTATCCTCTCTTCGTGCCCGAGACTGAGGCCATGTCTTCCTACATCCGGGAGAACCTACACAAGGGTTTCATTCGCAAATCCACATCCCCTGCTGGAGCAGGATTCTTCTTTGTACAGAAGAAGGACGGTTCTCTTCGCCCATGCATAGAATACAGGGGCATAAATAAGGTGACAGTCAAGAACCGGTATCCTCTTCCACTTATCCCTGAACTATTCGACCCTCTCCGTGGAGCCAAGATCTTCTCTAAGCTGGACCTCAGGGGAGCGTACAATTTAATCCGTATTCGTGAAGGAGATGAATGGAAGACCGCTTTTAACACCAGAGTCACCGGAGGGTGACGATACGCGTGGAGTTCCTCTCTCGGGGGTGTTAGCTCCATGACCCTTGCTCCATTCAGGCACCAATATTCATTTTGAATTTTTGCGGTGATATTCATTCATACACATACTTTTTTGATATCTTGTGTTTCAGTGCAGTTTTCTGGTTTGATCAGTTGACACAGGGGTTTATGTTTTCTTTCCTTTTTCCCTCATACACTTTTGGGGTTTTATTATCATGTTTTTGCACACATTTTCTCTCTTATCTAGAACTTGATTAGGCTTCATTTTGTATGATATTGGTGTTTTAGGTAAAAGTGGTTTTCTGCACGCAGTGCCTAAGGTTCTGATTAAATAATTTTATAATATTGTTCCTTATCCTGCTTGGGTCATGTTAGCAATATTATTTGTATGCTACCCCCCGTAGGTCTGATGCCCAATACCCATTTTGTGGGCAGACCATGAACTTGTATGTTCCTGATTGGAACCTTTTAACTGTTTTTAATTGTATTGTGTAGTGTTCTATGTGATTTGTAATCTAATAAAATTCATTTTTGATAATTTATACAGTGGAGTGCACTCTTTGATTTATGTCTAGCCCTTTGTTTCTCTTTGGTTTATTATGATGGATATCTAGACATTGAGTGGCACCCCGTTTTGGTATGTATTTTTCGGTTGAGCCACCTGCTTAGTGTTCTTTGTTTAACACCAGAGATGGGCACTACGAATAATTGGTCATGCCATTCGGCCTATGCAATGCCCCAGCGGTTTTCCAGGAATTCGTTAACGACATCTTCCGAGACCTCCTCTATGTCTGCGTCATTGTCTATCTTGACGACATTTTGGTCTTCTCCCCTGACCAGCAGACTCACGTGGCACAAGTGCGTCAGGTCTTACGAAGACTACGGGCCAATCATCTGTACGCCAAGCTAGAGAAGTGCGTTTTCCATCAGCGCAGTCTTCCGTTTTTTGGGTATATCGTCTCCGACCAGGGTCTACAAATGGATCCGGCCAAACTCTCAGCTGTTCTCCAGTGGCCACGTCCTGTGGGACTCAGAGCTATCCAACGCCTCCTAGGATTTGCCAACTATTATCGGCAGTTCATCCCACACTTCTCTACCCTGGTCGCACCCATCGTGGCCCTCACTAAGAAGAAGGCGGACCCCAGGCATTGGCCACCTGAGGCCGAGCAAGCCTTCACTAGCTTAAAGTCAGCCTTTGCTTCTGCTCCTGCACTAGTGCGCCCGGATGCCACCAAGCCGTTTTCACTTGAGGTCGACGCGTCTTCAGTAGGCGCTGGAGTCGTCCTCTCGCAAAAGGACGCATCAGGCAAAACCCGAACCTGTGGGTTCTTCTCTAAGACGTTCTCCCCTGCCGAGAGGAACTATACTATTGGCGACCGAGAACTCTTGGCGATTAAGTTGGCACTGGAGGAGTGGCGTCATCTCCTAGAGGGGGCTAGACATCCGGTAAATATCTACACGGACCACAAGAACCTTCTCTACCTCCAATCGGCCCAATGTCTCAATCCCCGGCAGGCCAGGTGGTCGCTTTTCTTTTCACGTTTCAACTTCGTTATCCATTTCCGTCCGGCTGAGAAGAACGTGAAAGCCGATGCTCTCTCCCGAGCATCTGACGTCATGGGACAAGAGGACTCCCCTCGCCACATTATACCTCCCGATCGGCTAGTGCCAGTCGCCACATCCACTCTTCAAAGGGTGCCTCCCGGTAAGACCTATGTGCGCCCTGCTCTTCGAAGACGCATCTTGAAATGGGGTCATTCCTCTATGGTGGCCGGGCATCCGGGAGTTCTAAAGACCGGGCAACTAATCTCCCGCCACTACTGGTGGCCTAGCCTACTCCAAGATGTCAAGGACTTTGTGGCTTCCTGTACCATCTGTGCCAGAAACAAGTCCTCCCATCAAAAACCTGCCGACCTACTTCAGCCCTTGCCAGTTCCAGACCGCCCCTGGTGCCATATAGGCATGGATTTTGTCACAGACTTGCCTCCATCTGCGGGTAACACGGTCATTTGGGTTGTTACTTGGGTTGGGTTTGGTTGTTCTCCAAGATGTCCCACTTCGTGGCTCTTCCTGGACTACCATCAGCTCCTCTCCTGGCCCAGCTGTTCTTTCAGCATATCTTCCGCCTACATGGTCTTCCTCTTCATATAGTGTCTGACAGAGGCTCACAATTCGTCTCCAGATTGTGGCGTGCTCTCTGCTCTCAACTCCAAGTGAAGCTGGACTTCTCATCGGCCTATCATCCCCAGACCAATGGGCAAGTGGAAAGGGTCAATCAGGTCCTTGGCAGTTATCTTCAACATTTCGTCTCCGCTCGCCAGGACAACTGGTCCAGTCTGCTTCCATGGGCGGAGTTCTCCTACAACCATCTGGACTCGAGTTCCACAGGCAAGTTACCCTTATATGTAGTCTATGGTCATCACCCTCGTCCTCCTCTGCCTCTCTCTCCATCCTCTGAGGTCCCAGCCGTGGAGGAGTTGTTATCTGACCTGCAGTCGATCTGGGAACAGACTCGAAAATCTTTGCTCAAGGCATCTGACCGCATGAAGGACCAGGCGGATAAGAGAAGAAGACCCGCCACGAATTTTCTCCCAGGTGACAAAGTCTGGCTCTCAGCCAAATATGTCCGACTCAAGATTCCCAGCTACAAGTTGGGTCCTCGATTCCTCGGTCCTTTCTCGGTGCTAAAACGCATCAACCCTGTCACCTACAAACTCCGCCTACCCCCTACTATGCGGATTCCGAACGCCTTCCACGTTTCCCTCTTAAAGCCAGTGGTCCTCAACCAGTTCTCCGATAAGTCTTCGTTCTCTGCTCCACAAGCCGTCTCTGACGCCGTCTACGTTGTTAAAGACATTCTGGCCATGAAAACTGTCAGAGGGAGACGGTTCTTCCTGGTGGACTGGAAAGGATTTGGTCCTGAGGAGAGGTCCTGGGAACCCGAGGCTAACATCCTGGACCAAGATCTCATCAAGAGGTTCCTGCAGGCTAGAAAGAGGGGGAGGCCAAAGGGGGGGAGGTACTGTCACTGCCGCGGCGGCGTCCCGTGCTCTGGGCCGCCACCGCGACCTCCCTCTGCCCCATGCAGCTGCCGGGGTCCTTGTGCAGGGACCCGACGCTGCTACCTGTTCAGTCCCGGGGGGCGCCTTACCTCGCCCCGCTCCTGTCTCCGTCTGTGCCGGCCGGCGCGCGCGTCCCCGCCTCCTAGGGCGCGCGCGCGCCGGCTGTCTCAGATTTAAAGGGCCAGTCCGCCCCTAATTGGTGTATGCACACAATCACTCCCTATAAATTCCAGCCCTGCCCCACTACAGGTGTTGGAGCCTCTACATGCTTCCCATAGCGTTTGGCCCAGCTCCCTGTTGTTCCTGACCTTAGTCCTTGTCCCTGTTTCCTGTCTTCAGTCCTTGTCCCTAGTCCTTGCCCGCTGCCTTCCCATTGTTCCAGAGTCCTGTCCGCCACATGCGATCTCATCTACAGTCCTCTGCCTGCACTATCTCCTGCCTACTGCTCCTGCCACGCCTCGCCTGCCGTCACTAGCAACCAAGCCAAGGGTAGCGACCTGGGGGTCGCCTGCCGCAGCAAGTCCATCCCGCCTTGCGGCGGGCTCTGGTGAAAACCAGCGGCCCCTTAGACTCCTCTCCCTGGTGAGGTTAGTGCTATCGCTAGTGACGGTCCAGTGGATCCACTACTCCAGGCGTTACAAAACTCACCCCCTACTGAGGCATACGGAAGAGTCCCTCCTGGACAAACCTTTTAGCTAAATATAAATATCAATAGAAACGATAATAAGGTCAGTAATTTTTTTCATCTTAGGTTTTAGGTAGCAACATATGAATTTTTCCATACATAGCCCCCTTCCCACATAGACGGCCCCTGACATTATAAAGGGAAGGTGATTGAATGGGTAGAAAAATTTTGTCATGAACATAGAACATGGGCTATATCTAATACCTTTATTTCTATAGACTATGCATTCAAAATTCTTAAAGGGAATCTGCCTCTAGGTTTATGCTACCTTTAAATGAGGGCAGCATAAACTAATGATATAAATGCTGAACAGATGGGTGTATTACTTACATCATTTTGTTCAGCCGTTTTCCTAATATGCAGGAGAATAGGAGTCTTGCCACACCCCTCCCCCCGCCCTCCAGCTGCTGATTGACAGGTGACTGCCTACTGTATGTACAGCATGGAAAGAAAACTGCCAATCAGCAGCTGGTGGGTGGAGTTTTCTGCTTCTCATGAATATTCAGGACTACTGGGCTCACTCACATAATGGAGAAGACTACTTATTGCTCATCCTACTCAGGAGGATATCTTTGGATCACCTGCACAGAACAATGTAAGTGATATATGGTTCTGTTCAGCTTCTCTGTCAGTAGTTTATGCTACCCTGAGATAAGACACCATAAACCTACTGACAGAGTCTCTTTAAATTATAAAAATTTAAATTTACAAACTCCACAAAAGTCAGTGTAATAGACATAGCATTTGCAGTGTGTGTTTCACAATACACATTAAAAGGTCAACTTTATGGGGTAACACAGTCTCCTAGAACGACCATCTTTATCTATTCTACAACACATATGAATACCGGATCAAGCTGTACACACAGGAATATTGATGTCACCATAATCCATGCAATCAAAAGATTTTTTTTTTCCCGAAACCCCCAAGCAACGTTTGACTGCATTGTAAACCATGTCACATAGCTTTGTCAGAACCAGATTTATATGGAGCTGTCTAGTCCCGCAGCTACAATGTTCAATACACTGTCATATTTCAACAACGGGGACTTTTCCCTGAGTAATCTTTACCATCTGTTGTTTTACACTAATCTTAATATTCATAAATCGATGGTCTTATCTTCAAAGCAGCAAGAAAGAGGACGCTAAGCTCTGAAATATGTGCTGCAGCAGTTTTAGGAACGGAGCCGTCACTACATATATACATGTACAATACAAATGCTTTGGCCTTTCACCTCATCTTTAAAAGCAATTCAGTTAAACCAAATAAAACACGGAGCTTGCATTTCCTGTGTGACTCACTTGAATATCTTCTTAGAAAACTATACCATAGGCATAGTATATGTATATTCCTGTACGTTAAAGGGGTTGTCCAACATTTTACTTCTGGCCTGGCAGCGATGAAAAAAATAACAAGAAGCAATATTCCTTTTAAATGAACGGATGTCAGAAAGTTATATAGATTTGTAATTTACTTCTATTTAAAAATCTCCAGTCTTCCAATACTTATCAGCTGCTGTTTGTTCTGCAGGAAGTGATGTATTCTCTCCAGTCTGACACAGTGCTCTCTGCTGCCCCCTCTGTCCATGTCAGGAACTGTCCACAGCAGTAGCAAATCCCTATAGAAAACCAGCTTGTTTTTCCTTATCCTGCAAACAGAAGAAACGTCTTTATATACCCCTTGAATGAAAAAGAGAAAAAAGATAGGAAAACATGTTTGGAGTTCAACAGTACATGGCAGATTTCACAAATACATGGAAGAAGGGTTTCTGTCCAGACAAGATTAAAAGTGTATGGGGCACATCTATTAAGTCCGGCGTTTTCTGCTTAAAAATCTCCCTGCAGCGCCGACAGCACACTGATTTATGTAGAGGTGTACTTAATCCCGTGCTAAGAGCTGGCGTAGGTTTCTTTATCATTTTTCCGCAAAAAAATAAATGAAGCGAACCCAGAGTCCGAACCCCCGTTTCACCCCCTCCACACCCCCTCACCGCCCCCCTTGCACAGCGGGCGGAAAATGGCCGGATGTGAATATTTATTCGCAAAACATCCATTTGCGAATACATTTATTCGCATCTGGCTGTTTTCCGCCAAAAAATACACCTTTTTGGAATGATAAATGTCCCCTATATGTTGGCCATCAATGCCACTTGCAATGACACTGACATACTGACACAGTGGGCCTGATTTACTAACGTGTTCCCGGCAGCAAATAGTCTGGGTTTTTTGTCCATTTTACCTGTTGGTTTAGAGTTCTAACATGTTCACTAAAGGTGTGTGCCACAACCGACAGATTTATTAAGCACAAGGTCATTTGTTATGTGTTTTTTATTTTAACGTTATTCTTCTAGAGTGGCTGAATGGTTGGATTTTAGTTCTGCCCTGTAAAAAATATTTCCCATTTGCTAAGGGCGTGCACCCCATTAATGAATTTGATGCAAAAAAACAAAAACAGGCAGCATAAAGGCTTAAAATGAATGCATTGATAGTAAATGAGTCCCACTGTCCCCTTTTTTGGTCCTTAAAGAGGTTGCCCACCTATAACATAGGATATCAACAGGATAGGGGACAAGTAAGAGATCGCAAGAGATTTTTTATTCATTCCTATGGAGCCACCAGAAAAAGTAGAGCCCTTAAAAGGGGACAAGTTAGTTTTGGGTGGACAATCTCTTTAATTCCAGTTTAAAAAAATGGTAATTTTTTTTTCAAAAAAAAATTCTGTAAAAATTACCACTGTAAAATCTTATTGAATGGGAATTACCAGTGATTTCCCTATACAGTTCAAATGAATAGTTCAATATACGTCAGTATGAAGAAGGAGTCTGCTATTCTGAGCTTTACATCAGCTGCTGTTGGGCCATTTTAGGGATGAAAAAAAAAGGACCAAAATGTGTGTGAACATAGAGTAGCTTCACAAAAGACAATGACTAGACATATCAGCGCCCGCTATCCCAGCGTCCTGCTAAACGTAATACACATAATTTTTGCTATGGCTAGGTTCACACTATGTAAAAATGATGGCTGTCTTTCATAGCCACGCCGTCACCGTGCAAATAATGTCCGTGTTATTTATTATATGATGAGCGTTATACGGCAATGATGGCCGTTGTTATGAAAGACAGACGTCATCTTTACATAGTGTCAACCTAGCTTAAAAGCGCAATTGTGGTCACAATAAGAACTTTATAATTTTTTTTTTTCTTTTAACTCAATTGATAGAGGTTAAGTAGTCAATGGCTTATAGCACTTATGGTCACTGATGTCATCCAAGAACAATCCCCAGCCTGCTATATGCTTATGAAAGGTCACCCTGGATTTCCGTGCACCTGTAAGCCTATTGAGAGCGTACAGTCATTGTACTATAAGAGATCAGTGAGCAAACAGCTGACTGGGGGTACAAACACAAGTGTAAAAGTGATGTGTAGTGATGAGCGAATAGTGAGATGTTCGAATATTCAATATTCGTAGGAATATCCTGCGAATATTCGATCGAATATTTGATCCCATTAAAGTCTATGGGAACAGGTATTCGATTAGTAAAAAACATCTATTTGACCATTTGGAGGGTAAAACCGGAAGCTGGGGGATTTGAACGCATATCGAATATTTATCGAATATTTGCGGGATATGCATACGAATATCGAATATTCAAATATCTTACTATACTAAATAGATTACTATTGAATATCTATCCGATCGAACAGTATTCGCTCATCACTAGTGATGTGTAGACAATGTTTTTCTGTTTCACCCTCCAATATAATATTTATGAAGCATAAATTGTCTCCCGGTTATTGGGATGTCCCATTTACACTATTTATCAAATAGAAAAGGGGGGGGGGAGGGGGGCTTCTACTCTAGACTCTTGTCTATTAGACAGTGGAGAACAGCTTCTAAGGAAGTCTCCCACTCTGGAGCATCTAGCTGGTCAACTTTTGTAAAAATTAAGGAGGAATTTTATCAAACATGGTGTAGAGTGAAACTGGCTCAGTTGCCCCTAGCAACCAATCAGAGTCCATCTTTTATTCCTCATAGACTCTTTGGAAAATGAAAGGTGGAATCTGATTGGTTGCTAGGAGCAACTGAGCCAGTTTCACTTTACACCATGTTTGATGAGTTTCCCCCAGTATGCGAGTTACCTAGAACTGATGGCGTTCAGAGGGTATAGGGCCGTCACACCGAATATGAATGTGACATTCTCTTCTGTTCATTCACTTAACATTTTGCTCATTAATAAAATAAATAAATTATTAACACTTTTATGTTTCATAGTATTCTTACTATGCTGCATTTTTTTCATACTTGCCTAAAGCTTTTGCACAGTATGATCCTTTTACCTATAGTGATCCCCGGCCGTCCTTGGCCGCAAACCAGCGCAGAGTTTGTGGTGCCTTTAACAAGGCAAGATTAATTGCGCGCCAGGGCCGCATGAACAATTTCTAGATTGTTTGTGCAGCCACTTATATCCATTGTTATCGCCCACACGTTTTCTGTTTACACAGAAAGATGTGCAAGCAATTACAATACATTTTATGGCTTGTTCCCGCTCATTGGATGATCACTGACTCTTTATGCTATGTTCCCATTATGGGATTTCAGCAGGAAATAGTGTCCGTCTATTGATATTGATGGCCACAAATAATAATCATGATTTGCGTCCATCATTATTAATAGAAGGACACCTCTTGCCATTAAATGACAGCCCATTCCAGTAGTGTGACCATAGATTTATTCTATGTTCCCACTTTGTCTTCTTATGGCCGTCTTTTAGGGCGGCCTAAATTTGAGGCCAAATAATGGCCGTTATTTTATAATGAGGGCTGTTATTTCAATAACATCCGTCAATATAAAAGAACGGTCAATATCAGGCCTCAAAATGAGGCTGCACTAAAAGACAGTGAACCTAGCCTTACATTGGGTGATAATTAGCAAAACTAATGTTTATTGGAACACTCGTTGTTGATAATAAAAGGGCTTTATAGGGGTTATCCACCTAGGAGTGAAAAAATAAAATATGTCTTTCTAGCTGCTGCCATTCTTGAGTTACAAGTTTTTCTAAAAGCCGATCTATAACCAAGATATGAAACTACATTTCCCATCATGCATTTCCCTGATTGGTCCATTTGTGTACTCACCCCCTTAGCTTTCTTTCCTGCCCACTGCTGTCATTACTATTGATAAGGCTAGGTGATGTGATTTTACCTACTTGCACTGTACCTATATGACTACACATATATGTACTGCCCTCTGAATTAGGAGATGATCAGAGCGTGACAGAGAGATGGTCTGGAAGAAGGAAAGGAATGCTGGCAGCACCCAAATGAGCACAGCTCCTTGAACTTATCATCTTATTAATAATAATACAAAGCTAGGAAGAGACATTTATCTATAAACAACTTATAGTAAACAATACATTGTGCCAGCCTGACTGCGCAGTACAGGAAGCTGCTGACCATTTATGGACTGACCTACCAGAGTGTGACATGTATGTGTCTTGTGACTTGGAACCCCACCTGTATTGAAGGTTTACATATTTCATATAAATACACTATGCATAAGTAGTACCGCCCCATGTTCCGTCTATAAAAGTTAACACAAATTAATAAAGGGGGCGCTTCCCAAACTTACATAACCTATACATACATCAGATGTCTGTGGGTATAAACACACACACCATATACGCAGCGTATTTACTACTGCAATACGCAGCAAATACGCAACAAATACGCAACAAATACGCAGCAGATTAGATCTAAATAACTGAACCCAGCATCAAATCTGCACCATCAAATCTGCTGCAGATCTGTTGCGTATTTGCTGCGTATCTGCTGCGTATATGGTGTGTGTGTTTGTACCCTGTCTGTGATTTTAAGGTGTAAGCAGAACTGCAGCTGCTAACTCTAAATCTGAAACTATCCTATACCTGGGTTGTAATTTTGTCTCCATAAAGGCAGGTCAACATCTAAATTAAGACTTATCACTATTGTACAGTAAACACAGGACAGTTTTTTTCACTGATTTTGCATCACATCACCCCAATATGTATTCCATACTAGCTGATGATGTAGCAGAGCTGACGTGCGCATGGTGTAGCAGAGCTGACGGGCGCATAGTGTAGCTATGTGCTGCATAACGGGCATCTATTGACCAGGGGGTGGGGGTGTAGTGAAGGTTTAGATTTCTGCTGGCTGACTGTGAATGAAAACATTCTAGTTCCATCCAGACTCTAAGAACATTCATAACACTTACAATATACAGAGCTGTGACACAAAGATAGGTACATATGCATGCATTCACTGACAGCAAGCAGAGATAGAACTAGAACTTCTCATATTACAGAAACCTAGGCTCCGGCATACATGTAAGTCTATGGAAGCAGCACAGGTGCATGGAGATAATGCAGATAATGTCTCCTGGTGGTTGGGTTACCAAGTCAATAGAGAGCCAACCCGGCCCCCAGAGAGGAGATCACATATCCTCAGATCACACAGGGAGGGGGGAAGAGGGAGCTGAGCGTGGTCAGAGTGGACCGAGAATAGAGGATTATAGACAACAAGAGTAAATAAGAATGAGAAAAAAACAGGGAAAGGGTGCAAGCAAGGTTATATGTATATTAGACATAGGGTGGTATTGGGAAGGGGGATTGTTTAGAATATTGTTTTTGTTATCCAGATAACCCCTTTAAGGCTATGTCCCCACACAGTATTTTTGCTCAATATTGTGCAACCAAAACCAGGAGTTGATTGAAAACGGAAACAGTATGTTCACTCACTGTTGAAAGTAAGTGCATGGCCATCGTTTAATGACAAATAATTGCTTTTGTTTTTAAATAACCCCCATTGTTTATCATTAAATGACGGCCATCAACTCAATTTCAACAGTGTGTGAACATATCCTTTCTGTTTTCAATCAACTCCTGCTTGTGGTTGCAATATATTGACAAAATACTGAGCAAAAATACTGCGTGTGAACATAGCCTTATTATTAAGGTTATATTGTGCTTCATTGAAGTCAATGAAAAATGGCCGGCAGTGCACACACAGTATAGAATAATGATTTTCATTCTTTACTACCTGATTGGGCAAAACACTGACTTATATTTTCATCTGTTCACACACTGTTTTATTTTCATTAAAATTACAGCCAGATTTTTGTATTATTAGGCTTTGTTCACACAATGTACATTTTATGAAAAGAACGGCCATTTTTTTAAATAAAAACAATGTCTGTTCTTTTTATAGTGAAATTGGTTGCATTAAAGTTGATGCAAACAATAACCTTTATTCACACAATATATCGAACAGCCGTCGTTTGCTACGGCAGTGGAAACAACCGATATGCCAATTATTTCAGGCCATTGTGCTTTGGATTTTATGCAATTTTCAATGCAATAACGCCCTTTGTTCGTATGTTGTATGAACATAGCCTTATACTGTCTGTGAACATAAAATAAAAATAAAAAAATTGTAGAGAATCTCTATACTAAAATTAAGTTAGTAGATTGCACATAAATAGGAACATGGGGGGAGATTTATCAAACATGGTTTAAAGTGAAACTGCTCACTTTCCCCTAGCAACCAATCAGATTCCACTTTTCATTCCTCACAGACACTTTTGAGCCAGTTTCACTTTACACCATGTTTGATAAATCTCCCCCATGATGCAAATACAGTATATACTCACACGTCTATGTTCAGGCATAATAAACAAAAAAAATAATTATCAGTACAACTGTATCATTAATGGGCGCCGAATGTAACCACAGACTTCAGTAAACCATAGCATAAACACTAATATAAAATTCCTGACCTAGGTTAGACATAATAATGGATGCTTGGGATAGTCCGCCACCTCACCCTCCGATGCGCATTTCTCTTCGTGCTTCCTCTGGGAGTGGAGACTGAATAATAAATGGGGGCCCATGTTTAATTTATCTCAATGCCAGGAAAAGGTCAGAAAGTTATACCGGTCCATGGAGTGTTTTCTATGCTGCTTCTAATATTAGGCAGGTCCGGCATTAGACCCCATAGTGATATCAGTGACTATGGTGCATGATGTAGACGCCTGTACACAGCTGACCAGGGGAAGGATTTCACGTTTGCACAAGTAGCACGTTGCCTTGAGATGCAGGCAGGCTTGTAAATACATGACCAAGAAGCGTCTTAGGAAGGTCGGAGGGGTCAAGCTGATTACCTCCTGGAGCTCTGGCAGGCATGAAACTCAGCAGGGTTATCTAAGTCCACAGCAAGAATTGATATTCAGAGGCACAGCCAGTCCATTACTGGATCAGCAGGGGACCGGCTGTGTCTAAAGTTAACTCCTATAAATCCTGATATTAAGACAAAAAAAAAATAACATGACCAAAAATAATTACATGTTCCGGTTAAATAAAGTCTGTACTTTAACTGGGGAATAGATACGTGAATCAATGGAGGCAGCAAGGTTTATTATATCTCAGGAGAACGATGGAAATCGCCCAGTTTGTATTAAGGTGAATGGAAAGTAATATTTATTACCCAGTAAGGTTTTAATATCTATCTATCTATCTATCTATCTATCTATCTATCTATCTATCTATCTATCTATCTATTTTGTGCAATAAAAGAGTGCAATCTAAATATAGCTGTACACTTATGATAGCTGTTGGGGTAAGTATTTATATGTTCAGACTGAAGGGGTGGGGGGAGGGGGGCGGTAAGCTGCTGCCAAACTCCTCTAGTGGTGGCTTAAAGCAAATGTACCATCAAGTATAGATTTTTACATTAGTAATAGGGGTAGTAATAGAACTCTGAAAAGATCCAGTACCGGCCAGATGATCTTTGCAACTATTCAATGAATAGCGGCCGCAGAAAACTGACATGTCAGTTTTCTATGCTGCTGCGAGAAATCCCGGCTGGAGTGTATACTATGTGTATATGCTCCGGCCGGGATTCCATAAAAGACAAGGCAACGTATATTTTCGTAAAAAGTATGGCCATTGTTGCCGATTGCAACAACGGCCGTACTTTTACGAAAATATACGTTGTGTGAACATAGCCATATCCTGCAAGACAACCGCTTGTATTTACTTTTAATTTAATTTATTTCTTTGAATATAGCGAAGCCCTTATATAAATATAAAAATAATAATTTTTACCGCCTATTTATTTTTTTCCTTTACTTCATTTTGATGCAGATTTTCATGTATTTTGCATAAACCCTGAAATTTGCATTTGACAACTTTATTAGCCCCACAATCCGAGCATTCATGTGTAACACCCCCCGTGCACACTGGAGGTTATGCTGGAATCTTCGGATGATGAAGTTATTTTCACAACATGCTGTAATAATGGTGGCTTATTTTCTCTCTCTCGGAGCTGACTTCTTAATTGCATTCATAGCAGCGTCTCGGGGAACATGAGCAGTTGGTACAGTACGTACTCGGAGATTTTCAAGCCATTCCTGTGAATTCACTGTAACCACACTCGGTGCCAGTGCCAAGTCTGTTGAGAGCAGGGAATTTAGATATCATTTGCAGAGGAAGCAAAATTCCGCAATGTGTGATGACCTTAATTTCAAGGCGTCTTTATCGTGTCACCATTAAATTATCACCCCTCTTACCCAAGCAGTTTTTTTTTTTTTTTTTAAGGATATTTATAGCGTTCGGACGGCAAATAATAATGGTGGATTCTAGCATTCATTACCTCTCTGGTAGCTGCAGATAAAATGGCTAATGTGACGCAGGATAAATACTCATTTTATTTGTGTCTTTTGTGGATTTTGCCTGCTCATTTTCATCTGTGAATATATATATATATATATATATATATATATATATACTCATGATCATGGCCAGGTTTCCATTGTATGGTTGCATGGTGCCCTGTGTTGTATCTTTTTTTTTTTTTTTTTTTTATTGAAATTTTAAGAATTTTACAAGGATGGCCAGAAAATTCGGCCGGAAGAGGAAGAAAAAGACAAAAAATTATCAAAGATTTTGTATACAAGCCAAACCTATAAAGTTACAATGGAAGTAAACAAATAGTGTCTTATGTTGGGGCCCTACCTCTCAAAAAATAAATAATTTTATAAATATGTACATAATTTTTTATATTGAGACCATGTTCACACACTGTCTTTTTAACCTCTTAAGGACGGAGCCAATTTTTGTTTTTGCGTTTTCGTTTTTGACTCCTTGTGTTTAAAAGGCCATAGCACTTGCATTTTTTCACCTAAAAACCCACATGAGCCCTTATTTTTTGCGTCACTAATTGTACTTTGCAAAGGCAGATTTAATTTTTGCATAAAATATGCTGAGAAGCCATTAAAAAATTATATGCGCTGTAAAAATTGAAAGAAAATTGCAATTCTTTTTCTTTGGGGTTTTTTAGTTTTTTACGCCGTTTGTCCTATGGAAAAACTGACATGTTATATATGTTCCTCAAGTCGGTAGGATTAAAACGATAAGCAACTTGCATAACTTTTATATTATTTGATGGCTTAAAAAAATAAAGCCTTCTACAGAAAAAAAAAGTTCCTTAAAATCGCTCTATTCCCAGGCTTATAGCGCTTTTATCCTTTGGTCTATGGGGCTGATTCAGGTATAATTTTTTGAGCCATGATGTGTTCTTTCTATCGGTAACTTGATTGCGTATATGCGACTTTTTGATCGCTTTTCATTACAATGTTTTTGGATTTGATGCGACCAAAAATGCACAATTTTTGCACTTTGGCGGGTCTTTGCGCCTACGCCGTTTACCGTGCGAGATCAGAAATGTGATAAATTTATAGTTTGCACGATTACACATGCGGCGATACCAAACAGGTTTATTTATTTTTATTTATAAAATGGGAAAAGGGGGGTGATTCAGACTTTTATTAGGGGAGGTTTTTTTTTAAATTAATGTATAACACAGCACCGATCAATGAGATCGGCTCTCTATTGCTATGGTCTGCTGCATACCATTGCAATAGAATACCGAGCAGGGATCAGCGTCATTCCGATGCTGAGGCCCGGCCCGGTAAGACCAAGGGATCCCCCCTCCACAAGGGGGGGGGGGGGGGGTAATCCCGCCACTAGACACCAGGGATGGGCTGCAAATAACACTGTTAGATGCAGCTGTCATGTTTGACAGCTGCATCTAACAGTGTTAATTAGCGGGAGCGGCGATCGGCCCGCTTATAGCCACGGTCCTGTGCTGCAGATAGCAGTCGGGATCGCGGCAGTTCAGAGCGGGGTCTCGGCGTGGCCCCCCCTTTGAACTCCTCTTGCAGACATATACCGTACGGGTACGGCATATGTCCTTAAAAGGGTTAAAGAGTCACAGTTGTTTTGTTTTGTTTTTTTGTTTTTTTGCAGAAATCAATAGTTCAGCCGATTTTTAGAAACATTGTTATTATGTTTATTAGGCAAATGTGTACCTATGGAGAGGGGAGGGGGGAGGAGGGAGATTAGTCGCCAGCAGAGAGCAGAGAACAAAGGATTACACAGCAGGATCTGCGTGAAAGCCAGTTTTCAGAGGTCAGGGAGGTCCTGGCCATTAGATCACGCAATGCATAGAAAACCGGATGTTGTTGCATTGGCTGACAAATTAATGTGCAGGACATTTATTGGCGGATGTTATTTAATAAACATTAGAGGGCATTTTAAGCTGTTCACAAATAGATTTTTTTTTCACCCTTATTTCACCATTATTTATATAATAATAAATGGAACAGATACTTAAAATAATTTACCAACGGCCGTTATTATAATGACAGCCGCCAAAGTATGTTAAACCACTGCCGCTATTTTAGACACTCAAAATAATGGCCGTTGAAAAATGTGTGAATATAGCCTGTATATCCAACCTTTTCCATGAATAGTCAAATGGGCATGAGTTGAGCCTGACTCACATACTCTCATCCTCATATTCACACTCTTCAAGTCCTATTCACAGTCTCTCACCTTCATATTCACACTCTCTGAGCCTGCTTCACACTCTCTCACCTTTATATTCACACCCTCTAAGACTGCTTCATAACCTTTCATTCCCATATTTACATGCCCTCTTATCCTCATAATCCCCCGCAGCCTGATTTACCACATCTCAGCTTCATACTCCCCCAGCCTCATTTACGACCCCCTCAGCCCCATACTTATCCCAGCCCAATTTACCCACCACCATACTCTTTATACTTTTGTCAGTCATCGTTATAAGGTATATGGGGCTCTTCCGACCATCTACCAACAGATGATGTTGAGATGTTGAGACATGGTGAAAAATCGCTGCCTGACCCCTTTGTTCTCAGAGAGATAAGCAACTGCCAGAATGGTCCTACACTGCAGATTTGTTGCAGATTTTCCCAATTAACTTAAATATGGCAAACTCCTCAGCAAATGCCTAACAAGTACACAGTTCTTGGTGCTGTTTTTCTAATTTTCAACTATACTGTATATAAAATAATCCTGAAATTTTACCAATTTATCTCAGCACTAGGTCTAAAACTAAGCTGAGACGTCCTGTTCTGGGTGGATAAGGAGGAGGCTGCAGTAAAGTGATCTGTACAGCATTGCAGCAACATGTGACACCAGTGGATAGAAGAGACAAAAGCAGCCCCCAGGGGAATGACCTCTTCACAGGTAAATAATGTTTCACATTCATCTCAAGGGGTCAGAGTCTGTTTATTGCCCTCTATGTCCATGAGTCTTGCCGTAAAGCAAGTCATTAAATGCTTTTAAACGATTATTGGGGAAATGACCGTTAGCAACAATTGGCCAATTTTAAAGGACCAGCGATCCAAATAAAACGGTTGTTCCTTGGATGATTGCATCTTTTGTGTGGACAGTCACTGTTCTCGGCCACACATTGCTTAGCAGCTCAATTAATCTAACGGACTCAGGGCTTATTACCATGTTCTGTATTTTACGGACAGGGAAGCCATATAGTGGGATCTTTCCCCAACTGACATCATGTATCAATATAAGACCGGGAGTGGGGGAACTGGTTGAATCTTCACAGAACTGTAATGACAGAGCCACGCGGCTGCTTCATTATAATGCCGTGGAGATTCAAGCTTTTTCCCCACTCCTGGCATTATATTGATACATCATGTCGGGTGGGAAAACATTCCACTATCTGGCTTTCTTGTCCGTGTTGTCCGTAAAATGTTCTCTTGAGCCCCTCGGCCCATGTAAAAGGGCCTGTACAGGATACAGCTAAGATTACTGTATGGACAGGGACATTTTTAGAGGAGTTATCATAGATTAGAAAAACACAGCTGCTTTCTTCAAAATACAGCGCCACTCTTGTCCTCAGGTTATATGTGGTATTACAACTTGCCTTCATTTACTTAAAGGAGCGGAGTTGCAATACCACACAAACAATATGAGGACAAGGGGCGCTATTTCTGTAAGAAAGCAGCATTTTTTTTTGTTTTGTTTTTTTTCTTTTAAAATACTGGATCACCCTGCATTGTTTCAGGCATCTGTTATAATAGTATTATTGGCATGCTACCCTTACTTGAAGGAATGATTTGATCATTAACCTTAGTGTTTTGCTTTATTTCAATCCCACATTATGGGCATTAGCTAAAGGGGTCTGCCTGGCTAGTTTAAAGCACAAGGCTTATTAATTGGAATAGGGCTCATGTATGAAACTCACCATAGCATTAGATATACCCACAATAATCCTATCTTTTGGCATCAGCTGGAACTGCACATCAATCTGGGAAGTAAAGCAAAATGACAGATGCCCTTTAATGGATTTCTAGTGGCCTTATAGGGGTTATCCATAGAATATAGAATATAGAAAAACAAAGCTGCTTTGTTCCAAAATAAAGCCACTCCTGTCCTCAGGTTGTGTGTGGCATTACTGTGGTGTCCTACCACGGGTAACCTATTGGTTACACCCTTCGAAAAAGCCTGTACTTATTTTGTAAAAGTTGTGATGAAGGTAGTGTTGCTGTATTAGATTTGTGTATTTAGACACTGCACAGCTGAAGTGTGTAAAGTGTTATTGTTTGTTTGTATGTCACATGGATCTGCAAACCTATAGGAATCTGTTCTTCTCTTCTATCACCTCTCTCTTTACTTCTTCTATTGCACTCTTCACCCACTCACAGCGCACTTTAGATATGCTAAGGAAGGAAGTCATGTGGAAGACAGTAAGAGTAGTTCAGTCTTAGTCAGAACCCTGTATGGGTAGGAAGCAAGACAGGACACAGCTAACAGTTTCTTCTCAGTGATGCTACACAACCCTATGCAGTGTTAAGCCTTCACAGGAGAGGATACGTCAGAGATAACCTCAACCCACGCTGTGGACTAGGAGAGTCACAGTGCAGGACAGTATCCACAGACAGCAGTAAGGTAGGAACTAATCCAGATAGAGCAAAGTTGTTAAGAGCCTTGGAACTCTATCTCGCAGCGCGGTTGTCAGCAGGGAACCCACAGCATTCCGCTCATCCCAGGTAACAAGGTCTGGGTCTTGTGTCACTCTCTAGGACGGGTCCCCCAAATCTAGTGGGCATAAGGTGGTGTGAAGACTCAAAGGTCAATACATGGGCACAAGTATTCTCTTCTTCTTCTAAGTATTCTTCTACCTCATCCTCCAACATCCCGGCAGAGCACAGTACTACCTGGGTTGAGACTCTCAAAACATCCTCCTCTCTGCTACTCTGCTTCTTTGTATCCTTTAAGACGCTATTCAGTCAACACGACTGTACTCCTCACTTTATTCCTGTTGCAGATCTGTTATCGTATTATCAAGTGTACTGTCAAGTGTAACTTATCTTGTCAATGCACAGCTGTATGACTTGCTGCACACAAGTACCTTCAAGCAAAACCGAGCTTGTTTATGATCAAGAGACTCTTCACTCCACACCGACACAGTGTACACTACAGCCTTGGAACATTTCCCCTTTTTGTGGGTGGCAGTTCCGATAGTCCGGGAGGGTCACTAAACCACTCTGGCCATCCGTGTCTACATTAACCCAAGGGACCCCGTAGCAGCCCGGCAGGACACTGTCCACAGGGGAAAGGGTACTACCTAAAATAAAAGTAGGTGTGCCATCTTATCTGTGTGCCTCACGTGCACTGGCGTCACGAAGTAACATCTTAAGGTTCGACAGTATCTTGGCCAACCTCCACCGGAGTGGCGTCACACACTAGCATCTAGCAAATGACCGGTCAATCCTCTGTCACCGGGGATCACAGACACGTCCACCACATTACAACTTCTTTCACATCAATGGAACGGAGCTGCAATAACACATACAACACCAGTACAAGAATAGCATTGTTTCTGGACGAAAGCAAATAGGTTTTTCTACACCTGGACAACCCCTTGAAATTGTAAAGAATTTAGTACCAATGTATTAGAGTTATAGTTATGTATTTTTCTAACTATTTTTTAGTTGTTTTTATTGTGTTTTTTCATATTCTATTATTACCTATTGTTGTTGCTGTTATTATTATTTTTTTTTTTTAGTATATTACTTGGAAAGAGAACCCTCGCTTATAATATAAAAGGAACATGTTACTATTGGTGCAACTTTTGCCTGTAATTCATTATATATATAGCATGTTAACTGCTCATCACCTAAGGAAGCTCGGCCTTGCACCAGTTATTATTATGAGTGATTGCTAATCTTAACTTGAGCCTTTGCTGATCATCCACCAAATATCAAGAGAGTTAAAGTGCTAATGATGGAGTTAAAGGGCTAATGATGGAGAATGCGATACGTGATAAATAGGGTCAAATACTTGAAATATCCCTCCGCCTCATGCTTCTCATATTTACTCATCAGGGCTAGAAGGGGGGAGCTTAATCCCTTGACACAACTAAGCCTGAGAGAGGGCTTAATCCCCGGGCCGCTCGTCAAAAATCCAACTAACTGGAGTGTTAATAGAGGGCGGCTGCGATGCAGCGCAAAATAACCGCAATGCAAGCGGCTTCATCAGTATTGGGCCAGGTTCATGCATTGGGTGCGGTAATGCTTAGACTCCATTCACAGTTATTATTGTAAATAATTAGGGAGATAATCTTTATAATAATCTGCACTTTACAATTAGACAAAACTTCTAAAATGACAATTAATGACAAAAGGCAAGAGCTCGTCATAAACATTAGATCATAGTTGGGTAAAGCCTTCTCACCCACCGACTTAAAGGGGTATTCTGGCCATTAAAATGTTTAAATATAGTGCTGGGGCTGCATAGAAAATTATAAACACCCTATACTTACCTATGCATGCCCCTCCAGGGTCTGGAGGTCTTCAGGCCCCCTGTTAAAATCTCTGGCTGCTACTTCTGGTTTGGACTACATTAAAGGGGAACTCCACATAAGGAAACCTTGTTTTCTATTAAAAGTACATTAAAAGTTATATAGATGTGTCTATATAATGTATTACCGTATCTGTGCGGTTCTGCCACACTGGGAGCTGATAGAAATCCAGGAAGTGCAGAAAACTAGCTTCTGTGCCAATTCACATTGTCTACTGCTCCTACTGCTCTTAGAAAACAAATATTCCATGCCTCTCTCTCATATTGTGTGTGTTTGCTGAGATCAGGCTGATGATGCAGACAGGGGGCAGGGTGTGATCTCACAGCAGGCTTGGCTGGATCCCCCAATCCCCTGAGTGATTAACCATCTCTGAATTGCCAGAAACAGCTGCTGCAACTTCACTGATTGTGCAAAACTCTGAGGTGAAATTAGGGCTATGTTCACACATGTTGGAGTCTCATTGCAGTACTGCAGCGTATTCACAAAAATGATGCAGTAACACAATTAAATAATGCTAAACAGCAGAGAGGATCAGAGCCGGCACTGCCAGTCCCACCTGCACAAAAAAACAAGGCATAAACAGTGTATTACATGTAAGAAGATATCGGATAAAATCCTTATAGAATACAGTGTGCTGTGTGGTGTTACAGGTAGAGAATACAGTGTGCTGTGTGGTGTTACAGGTAGAGAATACAGTGCGCTGTGTGGTGTTACAGGTAGAGAATACAGTGCGCTGTGTGGTGTTACAGGTAGAGAATACAGCGTACTGTGTAGTGTTACAGGTAGAGAATACAGTGTGCTGTGTGGTGTTACAGGTAGAGAATACAGAGTGCTGGGTGGTGTTACAGGTAGAGAATACAGTGCGCTGTGTGGTGTTACAGGTAGAGAATACAGTGCGCTGTGTGGTGTTACAGGTAGAGAATACAGCGTACTGTGTAGTGTTACAGGTAGAGAATACAGTGTGCTGTGTGGTGTTACAGGTAGAGAATACAGTGTGCTGTGTGGTGTTACAGGTAGAGAATACAGTGTGATGTGTGGTGTTACAGGTAGAAAATACAGCGTGCTGTGTGGTGTTACAGGTAGAGAATACAGGGTGCTGTGTGGTGTTACAGGTAGAGAATACAGTGTGCTGTGTGGTGTTACAGGTAGAGAATACAGTGTGCTGTGTGGTGTTACAGGTAGAGAATACAGCGTGCTGTGTGGTGTTACAGGTAGACAATACAGTGTGCTGTGTGGTGTTACAGGTAGAGAATACAGTGCTCTGTGTGGTGTTACAGGGAGAGAATACAATGTGCTGTGTGGTGTTACAGGTAGAGAATACAGTGTGCTGTGTGGTGTTACAGGTAGAGAATACAGCACTGTGTGGTGTTACAGGTAGAGAATGCAGTGCGCTGTGTGGTGTTACATGTAGAGAATACAGTGCTCTGTGTGGTGTTACAGGTAGAGAATACAGCGTGCTGTGTGGTGTTACAGGGAGAGAATACAGGGTGCTTTGTGGAAGGGAACACAATGAAATGATTAAGTACTGCAAATTATTCAGTAACACAATGAGGCTATGTTCAGACACTATAAGAGACCGGCCGTTCCGAGAAAAGATGTGTGAACACAGGCTAGAAATTCTGCAACAGATTTGGGTGGGGAATGGGCAGGGTGGGGGACTGTGATGAACAGCTGGGGAAAGCATTGCATTCTGGAACCTGCAGTACTGTGTACAACTGCTCAACTAGGAAGTACAGCCACATAATACAGAACCCCCCCCCCCCCCAAAACAAATGGATTTTATTAAAGGGAGTTCCCCTTTAATAAAGTGTATTGAGGCTTCCTGGATCCTGAAGTTACAGGCATGATGGATTTTCAGCACTTAACGGGGTACTCTGGCAAAAATATTTTTCTTTCAAATCAGCCGTTTCAGAAAGTAAAAAACAGCAGGTTTGTAATTTATTTCTATTTAAAAAACTTCAAGTCTTCGCATACTTATCAGCTGCTGTATGTCTTGCAGTAAATGGTGTTTTCTTTTCAGTCTGACCCAGTGCTCTCTACTAACATCTCTGTCCGAGACAGGAACTGCAGGACATACAGCAGCTGATAAGTTCTGAAAGATTGGAGATTTTTATTTAGAAGTAAATTACAAATATAAATAACTATCTGAAACCAGTTGATTTGAAAGAAAAAGATTTTTGCCGGAGTTCCTCTTTTACCCCAATATTCTGGGAGCAATAAGCTACCATCGGAGCAGTCTGGTGGCAGCTTACCCCTCCCCACAGGGAGCACATGAATGTTCTGCAGTGCCAAATTTTCATTTGTATGGGGAGGCTGGATGAGATAACTGTTGGACGATCAAAAATTACATGTACGATTATTATTAATTCTTCAGTATCATTGGTCTGGTCACACACAAAAAGTATTTCACTTCACTAATCCCTGATGAAGCCTTCCCACTAAAAAACACGTCGGGTGTGTGGGTCTCCTGCTGATACTATTTCATTGTGGTTTTCAATTCAGTATTGGGATCCTTCATTCTTCCTTCATCCTGCATGTACTTGGGGAATGCTTTTACAGTATATGTTTAGGACATGTCTCTGCTTTGCACCTTACTTATATATACTTCTACAGTACTCATAGTGTAGTGTATAGCACTTGTGTATGCTTGCTTACTGTTCTGACACTTCACACCAACCTTCCCCATGCTATTATTATTATTTTGGATTTTAAACTTGCTCCTTTGTGTGTCCTTTAGTTTCCATATGCTAATGTATGTATTTCATTCTGGTCTTTTCTTGACCTATTTTTTATGCTTGGATTAATAAGTGATTTCATCTGTACAATTACATTCTCCCTTATGCATTTTTTCCATTATTCAATTTTTTCAGTTTTTTTTTTTTTTTTTACTGAAGAACAAGGCTATGTTTACACACAGCAATACAAAGCAAAATACAACAGTAAAATAGGTATAAAATACAGATGTATTTTATAATTTTAAATCTAATAATGTGCTACGTTAAAGTCTATGGAAAAATGTCAGCCTGTACCCACAATGTACAAGAAAATATTTGTTTTACAATGTGTGGATAGATGGCTGTTTTTACATAGAATAAGGCAGAGGACCGCGGCTATTAGCGGGAGCGGGAGCGTCCCAATCGCTGCTCCCGCTAATTAACACCATTAGATGCAGCTGTTAAACATGACAGCTGCATCTAACAATGTTAAATGCAGCCCATCCCTGGTGTCTATTGAGGGGACCCCCCCCCACGATGCAATCGTGGAGGGGGGATCCCTTTGTCTTACCGGGCTGGGCCTCCGCGACGTAATGACGCTGATCCCGGCTCAGTATTCTATTGCAATGGTCTACAACAGACCAAAGCAATAGAGCACTGATCTAATGGATCGGTGCTCTATTATACAGCTACACTGATCTCTATGAGAGATCAGTGTAGTTGTATTAGAAGTCCCCCAGTGTTCTAGAGAAGTGTTCTTATAAATACAAAGCCCCCTCCCCTAATAAAAGTCTGAATCACCCCCATTTTCCCATTTTATAAATAAAAATAAATAAATAAACATGTTTGGTATCGCCATGTGCATAATCATGCAAACTATTAACTAATCACATTCCTGATCACAGTAAATGGCGTAAGTGCAAATACCCGCCAAAGTGTAAAAGTTTTGCATTTTTGGTCGCATCAAATCCAGAAACATTGTAATGAAAAGCAATCAAAAAGTCGCATATACCCAATCAAGGTACCAATAGAAAGAACACATCATGGCGCAAAAAATTACATCTCAATCAGCCCCATAGACCAAAGGATAAAAGCGCTATAAGCCTGGGAATGGAGTAATTTTAGGGAACTTTTTTTTGCTGTAGAAGGTTTTATTTTTTTTAAAAGCCATCAAATAATATAAAAGTTATGCAAGTTACATATCAATTTAATCGTACTGACTTGAGGAACATATATAACATGTCAGTTTTTCCATAGGAAAAACAATGTAAAAACAAAACAAAACAAAAAGACAAAGAAAAAGAATTGTGTTTTTTTTTTCAATTTCACCGCGCATATAATTTTTTGCTGGTTTTACATTGTCTGGCATAGTCTGCCATTGCAAAGTACAGTTAGTGGCGCAAAAAATAAGGGCTCATGTGAGTTTCTAGGTGAAAAAATGCAAGTGCTATGGCTTTTTAAACACAAAGAGGAAAAAAACGAAAGCGCAAAAACGAAAATTGTCTCCGTCCTTAAGAGGTTAAATGGGAATTATGTAATACTTATTTTGCCCTGTGGGGGTGCTCTCTTCTCAGTTCTTTAACATACTGATATCATCTGATTCCATCTGTAATCGACTATTAAGTTAGGAAATCTAAGGGAAAAAAAGCAAGTGGTCAAATCTATTATAGCAGTGGGCCATATTGAAGTGGTTGTCCAGGACTTAACAAAATGGCGACTTTCTTTCAGGAACAGCATCTCTCCTCAGTTTGGGTGTAGGGTTTTGCAGCTCAGTTCCCTTGAAGTGAATGGAGCTGAACTGTAATACCACACACAACCTGATGACAGGGGTGGCACTGTTTTTTGTTTTTTTTCCCAAGGAAGTAGCTGTTCTTTTTTCTAATCCTGTAGATAACCCCTTTAAGAGGCGTGTTTGACTATTACGTTGAAGGTTGAACGGTTAGTTTTGCAAGGCCAGAGGTGCTAGTACCAGATTCGATGAATCTTTCATGTATCCAGAAGAGCCGACATAATAAGCTAAAAGGCGAATATGAGTGCGTAGGGATTACCATATCATCGACCAGAGCAAGGAAATAAATAAGGCAAAATATAAAAACACAAAAAGAAAAAAAAAAAAACAGGTGCATGGATGAAGGGGAATGGTTTGGAATCCCTAAATCACCATGGCAACCACGAGCACGTAGAGAAGGGAGAAACACATTATGTATTCATTGCATAAAGAAAGCAACAACAGTATGAGGTAGATATTTATAACGCAATATGTCTTCCCTGGCAGCGGAGTGTTTAGGCTCTGTAGCATCCAGTAATACCAGAAAAATCTCCTTGTATGTAAGATAGATGATTACTGCGGTATATAGGGTTATGTCAGTCATCGGTAATCTGGGGATGGACCATATAAAGTACCTCAGATCAGCCATTATAGATAGTGTTATTAACCAATCGACTAATGCAAGATGTCAGCGTACACTACACATGGCTAGTCGCCATATCCCTCTCCAATGGAGTTTATGACTACAGTACACTATATAATACGGTAAGAGGCAATGATCATCGGGGGCAAGAACTGTGGAGCCTCGGTGCAGCCATCAGGGGCGTAGTTAGGATTCATGGGGCCCCATAGCAAAAAACCGTAAGGGGCCCAGGGGCGGATTTACTTCACCATAGGCCCCGTGCTGTTCACCAAGCCTGCCTCCACTCCCCATCCTGCTGTAACTATGGCAACATTAGCGTGGTGTTCATAGTACAGGATAGATAATATCATGATACCCTAATTTATGCAAAATCACTGTAAAAATGCAGCAATGTTTGCAAATAATGGCAGAACTGCTAAGCCCCCCCTACTATTATTGGGGGGACGCACGGAATTGCAGACCCCCCCCCACTTTTGGTCTATAGGTATGTTTGTATAAGGCAGACTTGGTCTGTCCCATTACCTGTGTTGCCCCTCCCCATTTTTTTCTCCTCACAGGTAGTTCGGTACGGTTCTGGAAAATTCTGCTGAACAGCTGTTGCTATCAGCTGATTGGCCCAATGGTCAAGCGGGAAAGGGAGACAGGAGCAGTGGCTGTTGGAAAAAGTGAGGGAGATTCGGTTTGAATTTAAGCAGAGACGCAACGCTGTGGGCTTAGTCAGTGCTGATCCCTGGAAGAAGAGGCTCCCACCCTCCCGCCCCTTTTTAAAGGACTTGGAGAATAGTCGCGGACTTTGTAGTGGGGTTTAATCGCCTAGCCTATTCTGGGCTGGATAGTGACTGTTTAATGGACTATGAGGTTTTATTGGTTAATTATTTATTCATATTATACGATTTGTTTGTAAACCCAGATGAAGATCCGCAGCCATAAATTTTTCCAAAGGTAAAGGTTGTTGTGTCTTCTTTTTAGATAAGGTTGGGGGTGGGGCTTGCACTTCCGTGTAGCCAGGAGACAAGATACAACTGAAAGTACAAGTCTGTTTGGGTGGCCATGGATCTCCCAGGAGCTCAGGGCCCCCGGCTACCGACCGAAACTGACCTATTATAATGTGTTACTGACGGGGCCCCATGAAACCTGTAAATGGCCCCCCTCTTCATACATGGCCAACTCCTGAACACACACGCACATATATATATATGCACATAGAGGCCACCACTAACATACTGTACACACATTTACACTGTAATATGATTACACTAGTGCAGACATATACACCATGAATAGACTGTACACAGGGAAATCATCTCCCAAGTGTAATAAGACTTATTGAACCAGAAATAATATCTGCTGCATTTTCTTTTAGTAGTTGGTCCTTTTTTAGAGCCCAGCATTAATAGAAACTGCTGCAGAACATCTTTGGGAACAAACCTGTCAATAACTTGAGACACTGCTGACATACTGACACACACTGACACACACACACCAGTGTTACAGACACTACTGACATATACACATATACACCAGTGCTACAGACACTACTGACACACACACACACACACACACTTACACTCACACACACATATACACCACTGTCACAGACACTACTCACTTATATATATACACACACACACACACACAAAGATACATAGATACAGTAGATACACACACTGACACATACAGCCACAGATACATATATTCATACTGACATATACATATATACCCACAGATACATACATACACTGACATACATATATACCCATAGATAGATACATACATACACTCACTGACACACATACACAGACTCAGCACTTACAGCTCTCAGGCTGCCCCCTCCTCCTCCTGTAGTCGAGCTGATCTGTACACAGAAGTATTGAGGACCTTTGGGTCATGTGATAAGGTCCCTCATCTCTCTCCTTCTGTGTGTGCAGGACCTTGCAGGTCCTGCTCCTCTGTTCCTCTTCTTCTGATGTACAGGCAGCTCACTCTGCACTACAGTGAGTGGGCTGAAGAGTACAGTGGCGGGTCCCAGTCCCTCTCCGACCCCAGGGGGAGAGGTGGTGTGGTCATCGGCTGTCTGTGGCATACCTACCATGAAGGTAGAGCAGGCTTTCCTGGGCCCCTTTCCTGCAGGGGCCCCATAGCAATCGCCTTCCTTGCCTTCATGGTAGCTACGCCACTGGCAACCATCAGGGATCAGGCCAGAGTGGCTGACCTCTGGGGAACCTTTGGCCCTCCAGCTATTGCAAAACTACAATTCCCATCATGCCTGGACAGCCGAAGGCTTTGGCTCTGGCTGTGCTGGAATGATGGATATTGTAGTTTTGCAACATCTGGCGGGCTGCAGGTTCCCCATCCCTGCTATAGATCCAGATCAGTCCATAAAAACCCACTAAAAATTTGCCTGAGCAATATGGTTCCTACTTCCGTAGTGTTCCTGTGTAGGTGTTCCTCATGCATATGTTTCACTTACAATGCATGACACTACCACTGCAGACCTCCTGTATATTTCTCCCCAGTGTTTCTCTGCCCTGAGCTCTCTGCCACCTACAACTGCGATGCCCTGGCCCCTGGGGGCCACTTCTGCAGTGCTGGTGTTATGAGCGGGCAATGACCGGGGCAGCTGCAGGGGTTATACTTGTCACGGTATAGGCCTGAGGGCAGCACAGCTGTAGAGCCGGTCTGTGGAATCTGCGGGTGATGATGGGCATGCGATTCTTCGCTGCACTTAGTCAGGGCACCAGTTAGTGGACACCAATGCCAGGGTTCAGTAACAGCGGTTTTATTATAGATGAGGTAACTAGTAGCAACAGTTCTGTCCGGATGCAACCGGGTATATAGCAGGCTTTGACAAATAAAGCAGGAGTGGTGCTGCATAGCAGGAGTGGTGCTGCTGTGAGAATACGTGCCGGATGATGGGAGTAGGAGTATGAGAGAAATAGCGTTGCTGGGTGGATTAGCTTGAGAGTAATACTTGCTGTGAATCCTTGTAGCGATGATGAGAGATAACGGAATGACACCCAGATGAGAGAGAAGACTCCGGACACTTGAGCAGGCAGATACAGCCGAAGACTTGAATATAGCAGAGCACCTGATCCACACTTCTAGTGGTGAAGTGGGAGCTGCAGGGAAGAAGCCCAACTCCTCTGAGGCAGGAGAGGGACGACACACATCCTCCTTGCTTGGAAGCAGGGGGAAGACTCACTTGTTAGGAGGAAGTGGGAGGTCACATGGTTGCTCCTGGCCAGAGCTAGTCGGCCATTGGAGGAACCATGGTTAAAGGGCACTGGCACGGTCACGTGATCAACAGCCTTGCATACCACTGTACAATGCAATAATACACAGGAATACATGAGAATACACATGAGAATGCACATTACCAGAGAATACTAGGGGAAAACCAGCAGCAGTTGCAGTGCAAACACTTACCAGAACAGGCATGGACACAGCAATAGAAATGGCCATAATAGGAGTAGTAGTCTGCATGTTCTGGGACACTGCACAACTAGACCCCTCCAGGAGGTAGCGACCTTCACTGGTGAAATCCATATTACTGAACCAATATCTGAACAGTATCAGTCCATTTGACCACTGTTATCAATGTTATTACAGTACGTCTGTCTTTTTGGAATATCCTTCATCCCTACCTGCACAGGAAATCCTAGTTACATCATCAGTGACATCACAAGTTAGCATAGCAAGTCCCAAATGCAAAATGCAGAGTACTTTGCAATTGCGCAATGTTCAAGGCCAAGGCCATCTGAATGCATAACACCATATATAAAAGCAAAAGTTCTTCCATTTGGAAAAACAAAGGACGACGGCCAAAGCAACATCTAGGACAAGCACATTAGGGCACTGACACCATACTACATTTTGATCCACCATAAATATATTCAGATCTATGATGGTCCGGCATATCAATTTTTGTCAGTGTTGAAGACTAATCTTTAATTTGCCCTTTGTTTGTGACGTGTATGCCATCCATCATATAATTTATATCACATCTGAGTTGACTTTTGCATACAAATACGAAAATGAAGAACTATGAAATAGTCAGTCCCTGTTGAAGATGTGCCAACATTATGCCAAACACTTGAACATATGGTGGTTTATGTCTCTATATCTTATCTTGTCTGTATTCTGGAATCAAGAGACCTTATGCCTCTGAAGTGTTAATTCCTTCTGTCAACCACCCTACTGTACATTTTCCCGTCACCACAGTGTAAAAATAATCAACTTTGAAGGTCATCAATAATATAAAATATCTACAAAACTGGAGACAATTGGCTTTTACCAGTTGTAAGATGCAGGCTCTTCCGTAACAATAACCAGGCAATTGCGGAATCCAGTATTGATTTAGAGCAACAGACAAACCAAGTGCAGCCTCTCATATGAAGGTAACAATTCTACTAGGAAACTTAGTAACTGTGTAAAGGTTTAGCCAATCCATGTTTAGTAATCAATCACTATCTGCACCATCTTACCCCAGGTGCCCTTAGAATCCAGGGGGATCTGTACCATCTGGAGGACACTTACCAGTAGGGACCTGTGTTTCTGGCCGACCAGGCTCTACCAGCATCTGAGCTTTTTCAATTCTTAGGCTCCGGCCGCACACTACGCTCCATTGTGTGCAGTCATTTCATCAGAAATGAAGATCATCCAGCCGTTACTGCAGTTGATCTTCTCTGACACTGGCCGTTTTGTGACCCATTTTAATATCTGCACTATAAAATAATCCTGAAAACTTTATTTTCACCACTAGGTCTAAAACTAAGCTAAGTCTTTCTGTTGTGTTTGTGGTGATAAGAGGAAGCTGCTGTAAAGTGATCTGTACAGCATTACAGCAACATGTGACGTGTCGAAAAATAGGAACAGATTAGAAAAAAAAAATCATGTTTTGGTATCTGCTGTAATCGGTAAAAGAAAATTTAAGTGATACATTCCCTTTAAGCTGATGATACATATACAATAGCTGTCAACCAATTGAATGTTCTGCTGTCAGCTATCTGTTCTGATTCCTGCATGTAGCTTATCTGGACTGAACATTCATAAAAAGGGGGGAAGAGGCACTGCCTGACTTCTCTGGTAGTAGCTTATCTCCCCGAGAACAAAAGGATGGGGCGGTTGAAATGCTGATCCCTCTCTCCCAAAAGTCATCTGTCGGAGAGTCGGGGAGCCCTTATACATATAAGAAGGTCAGCTAGTCCTCCCAAATTCATGGATATGGCCTGAGCATGTCTAATTATCATGTATAGCACTGTTTGCACTCGCTCTGCTTAGAGAGGCCAGTATTTCTTAGAAGTCATTTCCGTAACCCAATCTAATCTGCTATGAAAGTCAGAAAATCTAATTAATAATCTCCTACTCTTAACCACATTAAATTCAATTAAGCAGATCTAAAGCGATAACCTCCTTCTCGATGGCGGCTTTAAATTACACCTGCATAAAAAGTAAGTCCCCATCTGCGCTCAGGTGCACGTCCCGGTGACATTGACATGACATTAAGAGAAGTGTGAAAAATAATTCTTCCATTCTATTCATACCTGCAAATGAGAGACAATCTATTCTAGGACTCTGGGCAATTATTAGAGATCCAAACGCTCTGACATATAGACTGATATTGGCTCTCTGGGTAAATGAAGGAAAAACTCATTTCCAACTCATATCTGAAAGCTCATTAGATTCCCTACAAATCTGTCTCTGTAGCATAATAGATGGTTTTAGGATCTGGGTCATTTACTTGTGTTTAGAATTTCCGCCGGTTTATTTTGGTGCCGCTGAACGGGTATAAAGAGATGTCACGGACTTACGGCATTTGGGCCGCAGACACATATATGTCCGCTGCGTGATTCACAGAAGCTCACCACTGGATTAATCACAAAGTACATTTACATAATGACTTTCCTCGGCTGCCAGGAAGAGTGCAGGCAACGAGCGGCGTCAGAAGTGCGCTTTTCTAATGCCAAAAGTCTGACTGTATCTGTATTGTCATATGCGATTGCTCTATTGAGTATATAGGGGGAGATTTATCACACATGGTGTAAAGTGAAACTGGCTCAGTTGCCCCTAGCAACCAATCAGATTCCATCTTTCATTTTCCAAAGAGTCTGTGAGGAATGAAAGGTGGAATCTGATTGGTTGCTAGGGGCAACTGAGGCAGTTTCACTCTACACCATGTTTGATAAATCTCCCCCATGATGGTGTCTAATTATGTTGAAACAATATGGTTTCTTCAACTTTTTTTCATTCCTTGCACCTGCGGCATCTAGGTGGGCCAGTCCAGCCGAGGGCATTTTTTGCTGCACGAGAAGGCCAGAAGGGTTTAGGGCTCCACCATAATATTGTGACCCTTGTTGCCACCTACACTCCAAATTTGGTGCCTTACGCTGCGTTTACACGTAACGATTATCGTGCGAATTTGCGCGATAACGATCGAATTTGAAAGATAATCGTACGGGTAAATGCAGCGAATGATCAAACGACGAGCGATAAATCGTTCGTTTTGATCTTTGAACATGTTCTGAAATCGTCGTTGATCGTTCGCAAAAAATTCGCAGATCGTTCCGTGTGAACAGTCGTTCGCCGATTTAACTAATGTGTGAGATAGGCTTAAGCGGTCGCAAAACAATCGCAAAACAAATTTCCCGTACAATATATCGTACCGTCTAAACGCTGATCGTTATGAAAAAAAATTGTTACTCCGACATCGTTAATCGTACCAATTATCGGGCCAATTATCGTTTCGTGTAAACGCAGCATTAGTGTATGCAGTTAAATGGATTTTGCAATTAGGAAAAATTTTGGACTTCATCAGGAGCGTCTAAAATTTTGATCAGCTGTACTTATACTGCTAAGACGCTCACCGATCAGGAGAATGAGGCTTGCAGCAATCTCCTTCCATCAGCTGCATTATAAGTCTATGGGGCTGCTGGATGGGGATGATTGACCACGGGACGGTACTCTGTGCTTTTCCCCACTCATTCTCTTGTTCCATAAAGGTCTGCATAGTCAAATTCTGAGTAATTAAAAGATTTTTTTTTATTATTACAGATATGCTTTAAAAATCTTGTTCTTCACGTCGTAAACTTTTTTTTTTTTTTTTTTTTACCTTCATTGTCCAAATTTTTGCTATTGAATAACTCTTGATCCTGGAAGTGACTACAGTATATACTTTGGTCAAATTTGGACAGAGAATGAGACTGAGGATGACCACCTCCAGGTCCCGATCATTGCACTAGCAGGATGTACCATACCATAACAATGGATCAACTTCTGGCTTTGGCACAAAAATCGTCTCTAAGAACTGAAGTGACTTAAAAAAATCTTGAGTATAAGATCTTCTTACAGGAGGACGATTTATATTTCTCATTACTATTGAATCCACTTCTGGTTTTAACTAAAAATTAATGATAAACTGCCGCAAAAGCCAAGTTGAACGTCTCTTTTATCTATTTTTTACTTATTACTAATTTTACTTTTTACTTTATTTTTTGTACATTGTTATAGGGGCAGAAATATTGCCTGAGCTTTTGCTTTGTTTTGTTAACAGCATTCAGAGTTTGAGGTTTAAAGCGACCACATGGACACTAGCAAATAGTATAGAAAAGTTTTCTTTACAGAACAATCAGTGACATCTTATTAGGTCTAGTGACCATATTGAAAACTGAGAAGATTTCAGGATTCTTATATAATATTGACAGTAAACTGAAAAAAAAAAACACTCAAAAATATGATTAAATAAAAACTACCTTGTTTTCTAATGAAGCATTATTATTATTATTATTATTATTATTATTATTATTATTATATGGGCATTGTGGTTACCAATAAATAATTACAAATCTATAAATCATCAGGGAACATGAAATTATTATTTTTTTACTTCATTTATTTATTTGTCTGTTTTTTTTTTTTTAATGTGGAATACAATGTCATATCTTCAGCCACTAGGTGTCTCACTTACTGGAAGACTGCAGTCAAAGCTCTGTTACTAAGGCCGTTTGGTCTTTAGAAACAGCAAAAAAAAAAAAAAAAATGCATATGCAAAATGCAAACGCAGGAAGTGCTGTCAGTTGGCCCAGTAAGGATGAATGCTGATTGGCCAGCAGCCGTGAGAAAAATAACAGCTAAAGACTCTCCCATCAACTCAAAGTGAAATGAACAGCACAATGAGTATCTAAGCAGATCAATGGAGCGACAAAGATAAAATCGAGATACTGCAAGCAATAACTATATATTTGCTGGGGGGGGGGGGGGTTAAATCATGACAGCTACACTTTAAGATTAGGGGAAGTTTTAGCCTCTCTTACATGAATAAATTATTACGTGAAGATATTTCACGATGATGTTTTTGAAGGATTATTAGTGTCTTTCTTAGGCAACTACAGAAGTCCCAGGATCATCGCATCACAGTGAGGTGACCCAAATAACCAAAGCTGCACTTGTTCTCCTGAGAGGCTCTGCTACATGCGTGGATGGGGTACATGCACAGCCACTCTTCTTCTCCTTGGTTTCTTGTGAGGAGGATTATGTATCTCTCATTTTCTGTCGATTACCTTGGAGCAGGCTGGTTTTTATATCAAGTATTTATGAATCAGCAAATACTTGTTCCAGTTTATTATCCCTTGAGTGGGATTGTTATTATCTTTTAGTGTTTGAATGCACAGTATATGTTTTCCTTCATAATCTTCACATTTCACATAGGCTTGCCTGGGCTCTCTAAGAATGTGCATGTGTGATTTATGTACAAAGATGTGGTAATGCACACTTCGGATCGGAAAGCAGCTATCTATTATCTATCCCCCCCACCACCACCACCACCACCACCACTACCTCCCCACCCCCAGCTCATTCTATCTATCTATATATCTTGAGGTGTTTAAATAAAACTAAATTACAAATCTATATATGTTTCTGACACCAGTTGAATATATTTGTATTTACTTTTATTATTATATTTTGTTTTGCCGCTGAATCTGGTGTGCAAATGTGTGCCAGCCATAAGCCAAGAAAGAAATATAGAAACAACAAAGACAAGATTATATAAAAGCCATAAGGATGATGGGTGATGATTTGTCAGCATGTCAGAACAGCCCGATTAGCTGATGAATGGGTGTATGCTTGTTCATCAGCTAATCACGTACTGCAAGCCCTAAACTTGTCCCACCCAGCTGTCCCTGCCTTCTCTCTTCAAGACAGCCCTAGGTGGCTGCGAGTAAGTAAGGGACATTCTTTAAACTGTGTCTGAGGTGTAAAACACAAAACAAACAGAGGATGAGTGGAAAGGAGTGATCAATTACAAGCAAAACAAAGATTAACTATTTATTGACCAGAGGGAACCCAGCAAGGAAGAGATGGGTGTGGTGGAGAATCAGTTACCAAAGCAAAAGAAATTGAGTTGCGTTCAGATAGTGTTCAGACTGGTGCAAATAAAACATAAAATTCAAATACTAAATCATGGCTAAGTGTGCAGTCTTAGACGTATACCACAAGTCAAGGTCCACGCTGAGGTCCGAACAGGCACAGGCATGGCAGGTATTGTGCCCTGCACATGACCACATAACTATCATTTTTAATTGATCTATCATTTCTCTATTAATCTATTATAATAGACCATAAATATTATAGGGAGAAAAATGTTAGGGCTTTGTGTATGGAGCCTGTACCAGGGGCGTAGCTAATGTCTCCTGGGCCCTGGTGCGAGAGGTCAACTTGGCCCCCCCCCCCCTTTCACGACCAAGTGATGCTACTGGTAGGTGTATGTGTGTGTATGTGTATGTATATATATATATATATATATATATATATATATATATACACACACTCCAAGACCGATATTACCAATAACACCAGCATATAGGAAGTGAAAATATTATCACCATATATATTACTGCCATACTGTTACTGTATACTGAGACCAATATTGCCAATAATACAAGTATACAAGGGGCAAATATTAACGCCACACCACAACCATCACCACCATATTATTACTGACCAAAACCAGAATACTGAGACCAATAAAACACAGTACCGGATAACAAGTAACAAATATTACCACCACATACTGACTAACACCGCCACATACCGACTAACACCGCCACATACCGACTAACACCGCCTCTGCTACTGAATAAGATCCACTGTACACAGATCACTATCACCTCATACAGTCATATAGAGGTGGAAGCAGCTCCACACAGGTTGTATACACCATATAAATTACATCGCAGATATATCAGGTGACTCACAGGGGACGTCTTCTCTGATCGGAGTTCTTTCCTTTTCATCTTCTTCTCCATCTGTCCTGGGCCGTTATGAGAACTTCTCCGAGCCACGAATCCACAGAATCTGCCAGACAGACATATTAGTTTCCTCACACTGACACCATCCTCATCTCTATACACACTGCACATCTGTACTGTCCCCTTTACACCCTTATTTGGTGGGTAGCCCTGACTCTATGTGACCCCCTTATAGTATATATAGATGGCCCCCACTGCATGTTGCACCCCCCTTCCCCTTATAGATGACCCCCTCTACCCCCATTATAGATGCCCCCTCTCCCCCCCATTATAGATGCCCCCCTCCCCTTATAGATGACCCCCTCTACCCCCATTATAGATGCCCCCTCTCTCCCCCCATTATAGATGCCCCCCTCCCCTTATAGATGGCCCCCACTCCCCCCCCCTTGAAGATGGCCCCCTCTTCTCCCCCCCTTATAGATACCCCCTCCCCTTATAGATGGCCCCCTCTCCCCCCCCTTGAAGATGGCCCCTCTTCTCCCCCCATTATAGATGCCCCCCTTCTCTTCCCCCCATTATAGATGCCCCCCCTTCTCTTCCCCCCATTATAGATGCCCCCCCTTCTCTTCCCCCCATTATAGATGCCCCCCCTTCTCTTCCCCCCATTATAGATGCCCCCCCCTTTCCTCTATGCTAAGCAGTATTTTAAAAAAAACAAACACACAAACTCCGCTCCCCCGGTGATCCTCTTCTTCTTCAGGCGCCGTCGCTGGCTGATGCGCGGCTGCCGGGGGTGTCCCGTCCTATCCCCTGCAGCGCGCGCATCAGTGAGCTCCCTGTACGCCGGGGCTGTGACTTCTGGCACAGGAAGCGTCTCTGACGTGCACTTCCTGTGCTGGAAGTCAGGGCCCCAGGCAGCTCACTGATGCGCCGCGCTGCCGGGGATAGGACGGGACACCCCCGGCAGCCGCGCATCAGCCGGGGGCCCGGATGAGCCTGCTCTTGTGACCGCAAGCAAATCAATGCTTGCGGTCACAAGAGTAATTTAAGGGGGGAGCAGTGCAGTGGCAAGGGGGGGCCCCTAAAGCCAGGTAATGAGCAATTGCTATCCACTCCAAGAACATGCTACCCCCCATGCCCCACCCTCTGCTTGTATGTTGCCTCAACAGTTAAATCTTTAAACAGATTAAGCCCATTAACCATTTCAGTGATTAGCAATGATTTATTAATGCATTCCGAATACACAGTTCCGCCATTCTTTGTTTTCCCTTTAAAGTATAAGATGTGCATGATCAAGCTCTAAGAAGACTTTTACATTTGCAATTAAGATTCCATTATAAAATGCAAATTGGATAAGACTGAGAGACTAAAAGTTACTTACAAATTATGACTCCACCGATCTTCAGACGTAACAATGCAATTTTAGCTCATTAAGTATTTAACACTGCCTTTCACTGGCTTAAGAAAACAACATTTCCTAATGGTAGATGTGAACAAGTATCAGCAATCAGGCTGGGAGAAGCATCACTGCAAACTGGGGGCGGAGGGTGATGTTATTCTTCCATTCATGAGCTATCAACACTAGAAATTAAAGAATCTTGAGCATACTTGGGTCTCTCCGAACCTTAGCGTGAGGTCTTTGAATACCGGTGGCTGAAGACATTGGATACAGCCTTAGGCTATGTTCACACTACGTATATTTGAGGCTGTATGTTTGAGGCTGTATAGCAACCAAAACAAGGAGTGGATTGAAAACACAGAAAGGCTCTGTTCACATAATGTTGTAATTTAGTGGATGGCCGCCATTTAATGGCAAATATTTGCTGTTATTTTTAAAACAACGGCTGTTATATTGAAATAATGGAAGTTATTTACCGTTATATGGCGGCCATCCACTCAATTTCAACATTATGTGAACAGATCCTTTCCGTGTTTTCAATCCACTCCTGGTTTTGGTTGCTATGAGGACCTGACATGAGGACCAAATACAGCCTCAAATATACATAGTGTGAACCCAGGCTATGAGTACTGGAAAACATAGGTACAGCCTATGGTCTATGGATGCAGGTAATGGCTCACCAATAAAGGGGTTATCCAGGCATAGAAAAACATGTCCGCTTTCTATCAGAAATAGCACCATCCCTGACCTTAGCTTGGGTGTGATTTTGCAGCTCAGATCCATTGAAGAATATGGAGCTTATTTGTAATACCACAAATGACCTGAGGACAGGGGTGGTGCAATTTTTGCTTGGTTAATCCCTTTTAGTTCCTAGCTCTTACTATAACATGAAATATAATAGGCAGTATTAAGCTGATTTCAAGGTTGTGGAAATGCTGCAGATATGAAATTGTGGATTTCAAATACATTATGTAATCCGTACCATACAACGCAGCGGTATATCTACCACAAAATCACACCAAAATCCATAAAATGGTGGCGAGCCCCCTACTTCATGGAAAACTGTGCAACTGCTGAGTATTTTACTTTGGGGTGTGGTAGTTGATTTCTGAACGTCTGTACACTATGTTAATGGAAGCTCAATGTCACAACTGGTTCAGGGCTGGCCTAACCAAGACACAAAGTCTTAGGAATCTTCCTGTTCTTTAACCTGAAAAGGAACCTGTCAACAACCTTTTCAAGGTGAGGCTTCTGACAGTGTGACATATGTTAGATGATACTCATTTTATACATGTGTGTGATCTGTATAATATGTTATTACATACTTTGTTTGTTTGCTGCCTGTGTTATATGTAAATGACGTATCTGGAACCAGTGGGGTGTTACACAGAAGCTTTCAGTCAATGAGTCATCTCTTTGTATTCATCTCTGTCTCTACTTGGTCTACTTGGAACAAACTTCCAGCAGATGTGGTTAGTAAATCTACAGTAACTGAATGTAAATCTGCCTGGGAGGCACATATATCTATCCTAAGATAGTAAAAAAGGAAATACTAAAAGGGCAGACTAGATAGACCAGACGGCCTTCTTCTGCTGACAATCTTCGATGCTGCAAGTAAGCCTCCTACCGGATGATTGACAGCCCTCCCTACTGTGACTTTAGCTGTTAATCATCAGACTGGGGGCATGCTTGCAGAAAGAGATTACACATTACACATAAAAGAATATTTAAAAAAAATGTTTATTAAATAATACAGAGAAATAGAGAAATACTAGTGAAACGACTTTAGGTAAGAGATGACCAGAAAAGGGGTAGGGAAGGACACAGACAGTGAGACCTAACCTGGTCCCACCAGCAGACCCTGCCTACTTGCCTCAACAGACCTAGGCAACTGCGGACAGCCTCAGAAACGGTCCTTTCTTGAGGCTGTGGGGAAACACAGAACAATAGACAAGACAGACTCACTTACAGGTAAGGTCAACAGGCCTGGGTCAGAACCAAATGGGCATCAAAGTACAAAACAGGGTCTAATAGAATAGTCAAATAACAGAGCTGAGGTCAGGAAAAGTCAGAGAAACAATACAAGAGCAGAATATGCAGGAACACTGAGCTTGCTTGATAAAGTCTAATAGCCAGCATGGATATCGGGGCACTGATACACTTTATAGGAGATCAGGGACCCAGTCCAGATGTCATTGGGCCAGATGCACACACAGAAACTGAGCTGTGTTCAGTGCAAATAAAACATATAACACAAATATAAAATTATGACTAAGGGCAATATTACACGGTCCAATATTCTATGTAAGTGAGTGCCAACCGCTTATAGAGCCTATTAAATGGCTCAATGATTTTGCAGCCCTTGCAGCGTATATAGAAAATAATACAGCAATACTTTACCTTTCCACTCTCCCCGATTTCCTTTTGGCTTCTCCCTGCATTCCCCCGCAGCCGTGACCAGTGATTGGCTGAGCAGTCTGTCACTGCAGGGAAAAAAAAAAAAAAAAAAAAAATATATATATATATATATATATATTACTTTTTATTGTTATTGATTATTTATTTATTTATTTTGCAGGACTTGTGGACATCGGTGGAGATCAGCTACCCTCAGTATTAGCTGCTTTGTATGGGCTATGATGCGCGGTGCTCTTTGAGTATAAGTGTTACTGCCAGTTGGTCACCTGAAATTTGGCAAATGGTTAGTTATCTAGATCCTGTGCTTTTGCTTGAGGCGTAGAAGGCATGACAGGTGCAGCTCACGGCACAAGGGTCATTGTGGCCTCACTATTGCCAGAGGCAGCAGCGTACAAGGTTAGGACTGTAATCTTTCTTGACAACTTTTCACATTGATATTATTACCCTAATAATCACAACAACAGAGCAGGTCTTAGAGTGAAATGTGGTCGTCCAGCCACACTGTGTAGCAGCCATAACAGCATTAGAATATCGTGTCTATGACATGCTGACCCATTATAGTTTGGAAATACATCTATGAAAAAATTCCCCCGATTTGGTTAGTTAGAGGCCTTAGACACAGGCCAGGTATCAGCTGAATGAGCATGGCAGAAACACTGTCAGGCTATGTTCACACAATGTAAAAAGAAGTGCAAATAACAGCAGTTATTTGCGCTAATTTTTACATTGTGTAAACATAGCCTGAGACTTACAATTATTGATCCGTGTAAAAGAGCCAGGGATCAGCTGATGAATGACAAGGCTCTCTGTTTTTCCACTTATTGTATCACTTATGCAGACAAAAAAAATCATTATTTGTTGGCAGCACATCTCCCCGTGTAAAGAGGTATATACGCCTATTTACATGGGAAAATGTCCTGGATAAATGATATGAACAGTGGAAAAATAGAGAGCCTTGTCATCTATCAGCTGATCGCTGGCCCTTTAACAAGGATGTGCTGCCGACAGTAATGGACCTAAACACCTACACGAATAATGTAGGAATCATTCATGTGCTCATCTATTTCCAACACCTGGCTTGTTAAAAAAAAAAAATCCCCGTCGATGAAAGCTGATTATTCATTGACAATAATGTAAATAGGCTCTGGCGCCTGGTCTCTGCTACGCTCACTGACTGAGAAGGGACACTGCACCAGGGCAGTGAAGCCGGCAAGTACAGTCTTTTTTTTTTCTTTCATTATGTAGCCTGGGTAAATTTATTTAAAGAATAATGTGACACAGCTATTTTCGGTCGTTGGATCCATATAGCAGTCAAAAGCACAGTGCATTTCCAGACTTATTCCCCTATGATAAAGCAGCAATATTTCAGCAGGCCTTTTCTAGAGTATTTTGGACTTCCCAGCATATGGGCTGAAATATCATCAAAGGCAAACTAACGGGGTAGCCTGGGCAAAATAAAAATACAAGGTGGGCAAGGGAATGGTGAAAAAAACAACAGAAAAAAACAAGTTATACTTACCCCTCCTGCCTCCCTTCCCACTAAACTCCTCCATCTCTCTGTTTCTGTTACATAATGGCCATACAGGAACTGCCTGCACAGCTAATCAGTTACTGGGGCAGGACATTGCCACAGCCACTGACTGGCTGAGCAATCGGTTCCTATGGGGCCATAATGTAACAAGAACAGTGAGATAGAGGAGTTAAGTGCGAAGGGAGGTGGGAGGGGTAAGTATAACTTGTTTATTATGTTTTCACTATCTCCTTAATAATTTTACCTGGATCCCTTTAAACACTTAAATTTGGTGGTATAATTTAAATCTATATTTACATACTATATTTGGATCTCACCTAAAACTCCCCCCTGAAAGTTTGTTCTATGTCTTAAAACCTAACTTGCAAAATGAAGTGCTAAGGAGTTCTTTTGGTCCTATTAGGCCGTTTACTTCCCAACAAAAACCTGGTTTGTATATTAGTATGTGACATAGCATAACAAACTATTGTAAAACAGACTGTAAAAGAAAAAGAGTGCAATGAAGAAGTAAAACAAGCAAAAAATAATCTAAAAACCTTTCCAAATGGGGAAAAAAGAAAAATCAGACTTATTTTGCCTGTAAGAAGACATTTTGGAGACATCAAATTGTTCTTGGTGTATGCACGTAGCCTCAATGGAAATCTTATGATTATTCTGTGAAGGATCGGGATCACGTTTGCTGGCAATTTTCTAGATTTTCACTGTTCTGCCTTTCTTGCTATTTACGATTATTATCAGTAAATGCATTTAAAAACCTGAACTTTTTAAAAATAAAAACTTTTCATTAAGCATCTAGTGTCTTCAACTGAATTTTGAGAAACCGATTGTGCTCCCAAATGTCTCCTATTACAGAGGATTATAACTTGCTAAAAGTTTTTTCACTCTAGTAAACCTTTAGATTTTATAGTTTTGATTGCATTAGAAATCCCATTACTCTTCCATTGCCAAGCGTAGTTTTGTTTAACTCATCTGTACAAATCAATAACATTTATAGATATGGATTCTGGAATATGGTAAACAATAAAAATCTTTAATGCAAAACTAATTTTAGGAGAGCACGGAAATTATGGGAGAAAATCCAATCATATTACAACATTATTGGATTTATACAAAGACTGAATGTCATTCTGCCTGATATGTGTCGTGCTGCAACCAAAAGAAAATAAGATTTTAATTAAAATGGCAGAAAAAGAAGGAGAAAAAGAGCAGAAAAGAGCAAACTGAGGAGCAAACGGGAGGATGAGAAGAAGTTTATTGTAATCAAATGTGAACTGTGTAGAAAATAATAAAAAAAATAAACAGCAATAAAAACTATCTGTAATCATTTATGATAATCAGGAAAGGTAGGCTATGTTCAAACAACATCAAAAATAGAGCAAAGACGGACGCTTTTGCAATTTAAATAACGTCCATTTTTACCTTACCTGTTTTTAACTGACTGCAATGGTAATGCATTGAAGTCAATGGGAAGACGGACGTCCAATGCACACAATGTATTGAATAGTGGAAATTTTTACCGTGAACGTAAAAATAATGAACATGATCACTATTTTCGGATGTCTTTTGCAAAAAGCGGATGTTTTTTATTAGTTGTTAACACAAAGTTTTTCTTTTTCCATGGTTCTTTTTCCGTTTTTACCATAAGATTCAATGGACTTCAGTTAAGACACATCCAAAGCCCAATTAGTAATCCAAACTAGAATAATGTACCAACAGCCGTCATTGTACTAAAGGGAGGCCAGACTGCTACATCACATCCGTTATTTTAGACTCAAAATGGCAAATGTCTATATATATATATATATATATATATATATATATATACACACACACACTGTGTATATATATATATATATATATATATATATATATATATATATATATATGAATTAACAATGCATAGAGAATTGTTAAAGATTCAGTAATCTCTCATACTAAAACATATGAGCTGGCAACATGAGAGACTGTTTTCTACATCATCGATAAGGATAGATCTACATGGTTACTTTTGTCATGTGACAGCAATTTGTAATACCTTTTGTACATAGATATACAATAGCAAAAGATTAAAGGGGTACTCTGGAGAGAAGAAAATGTGTCAGGAAGTTAGACAGATTTGTAAATTACTTCTATTTAAAAATCTCAAGTTTTCCAGTACTTACCAGCTGCTGTAAGTCCTGCAGGAAGTGATGTATTCTTTCCAGTGTGACAAAATGCTCTCTGCTGCCACCTCTGTTAGTGTCAGGAACTGTCCAGAACTGTGAAGAGTTTTTCTGTGAGGATTTGCTACTGCTCTGGACATTTCCTGTCATGGACAGAGGTGGCAGCAGAGAGCACTGTGTCAGACTGGAAAGAATACACCACTTCCTGCAGGACATACAGCAGTTGATAAGTACCGGAATCCTTACGATTTTTTAAATAGAAGTAATTTACAATTCACCGTTCCAAGAAAAAAAAACAACTTTTGACGTGTTATAGAAACATCAAGTTTTTATCGGTTGGTTTCCTCTCCCTGCTCCTTTTCTCATGACTGAGACAGTGGCATAAAGTATTATCAGGCCGTCTGGGTTCATGAGTTAACATGCACAGGGGCCTTAACAGTCTCTTAATGGAATATTACAGAGAAAAGAGACATTAGACATGTTGGACTGATAGATGAGGAAGAGTTAGATCAACAGCTTTAAACCCTACCAATGTAATTTTCTACCTAATGTCAAGTGGTCTGGACCCATGATGGATCCACTTTAAGATGTTTTCTATTAGGGTCTAAGGTTATTATTATTCATTGTGTTATTTTACTAATAGGGAATGCATATTAGTATACAGATCAAGACATACACAGATGAATCACCGAAGCTACAGTATGTTCAGATCACTTAGCATATGCAGGTTTTTGGCAACCTATCAAAAAAGGTTATTAGTATATACTGCGGCATTCTACAGCAGGTCCATTGGGTTTAATGGACTGGATGCAGTCAACTAGTGACTGCACTCACTCCATTTTCTATCTATCTATCAGGAATGTGCAGTAGCCTGGTGTGAACTGGGCCTGGTGTTTGCTTTTGTGTGCCACACCAGATTGCTTCTCAGCTTCAGGCAACGCAGGAGTTAAGCTGAGAAGCTGCTGAACTTGATAATGCACCTGTGTTGTCTGTGTGATTGACAGATTTCTCTGCCTGTCTGCAACCTGGAAGATCAGAGCGCTGGTCCAATGGGGATACGGACCGGGCTCTTGGTCAGCATAAAACAAAGCTGAGGCTGAGTCCCAGCGCTGGCTATTAGATTAACACCCTGATCCCAGCTACCCCTTCTCTATTCCTGCGCTCCCCGTCCTAACTCCCTCTGCTTGCTCGTCTGTGTTACCTGACCTCTGGCTTTGACTTTTGATCATCCGACTGCTACTTGCTTTGTACTGTGCTGCCTGTTTTGACCCTGCCTGTTTGACTATCCTTTATTGTGTTTGTCCGTCTGTCTTGTTCTGTGTTTCACGTACTCAGTATAGAGTCTAGGGCCGATTAAGGCAAGTAGGTAGGGACAGTTGGTGGGTTCAGCGGCAGGGCTCACTGTCTTGTCTTGTCCCTACCTGCCCCGTCCTGACACTATCGATATATATATATATATATATATATATATATATATATATATATGTATTTCCTTTGTAGGACCTTTTCAGTGATTCAGACCTCACTTTTTATTCCGGAACACGTATATTCAGAAAATGGATCAAACGTAGTCACCAGTCGACTATGTTTGGATGGTTAAACTCAATGGGCCCACTGTCAACGTGAAGTAGTATATAAGTGTATATTCACAGCCACTTTTGACTAGTTGTTCACATATACCATGAGCGTACAGAGGAAACAAGATCTGCGCATAACCTAACACAAAGCGTGTCTTCAGATGTCAAATAGAGCCTTATGGGAGAGATCATTTCACTTATAGAGGATGTGGTTTTTGGCTTAAAGGAGAAGTCCAGCGACAATTTTTATTAAAGTATTGTATTGCCCCCCAAAATTATACAACTCCCCAATATACACCTATTATGAGACATGTACATAAAGGGCTTTTTCCCTTCACTTACTACTGCATCAAGGCTTTACTTCCTGGATAAAATGGTGATGTCACTTCCTGGATAACATGGTGATGTCACGACCCGACTCCTAGAGCTGTGCGGGCTGTGGCTGCTGGAGAGGATGATGGCAGAGGGATGCTCAGTGTCCCTCCAGTTCCCTGTGTCCCTCAGTGTCCCTCAGCCATCATCCTCTCCAGCAGCCACAGCCCGCACAGCTCTGGGAGTTGGGTCCTGACATCACCATGTTATCCAGGAAGTGAAGCCTTGATGCAGTAGTAAGAGCAGGGGAAAAAGCACTTTATGTGCATTTTCTGTAATAAGTGTGTATTGAGGATTTGTATAACTTTTGGGGGGCAATAAAAAACTTCTTTACTGACTGGATTATCCCATAGCTTGTTGTATTTCCTGTAAAGCATTACCTTCTTATGGTATTCCTGCCCTAGAGCTAACCAACATAGAGCCATAATAATATGAGGCTCCTATAATACTAATGTAACTGGGCAAAAGAAGAGCCCGTGGAGCCTCATTTAAGAGTCTCGAAACACAGGACTAGCTGGCAATGTTATTTTTGGCTGGTCTCCCTGAGATCAGTGATCTGTTTCTCTTATGGCTCTACTAATGTAACTAGGCAAAGACAACATACTTTTATGCCGGTCCTGGCAAAATTGACTTACTGAATCTGGCTGGCCGCATGCCCGACCTTGTGCCCGGCATACCCAATCTACACCTGCTTCCTGCTGGTGTAGATTTGAATCATGATTTATGCCTGCTAGCAGGAGTAAATCATGATAAATGAGGCGAGGGAGGAGGCCACGCCTCCTCCCCACCTTGCTGCCTCCCTGAGCCCCCCTTTCCCATCCATCAGGCGAGCAGGGGATGCGGCAGACGTATGCCCAAGGGACAAATCTGCGCCTTCTCCCTGGCATAACTTTCATAAAAGTCCCCCAATATGTTACAATACACATCTATGTAAGTTTATTACTTGGTGGGGAATTTTGTATATTTTTTTTATATTTTTTCTTCCTATCCAGGATTTTCATGAAGGATCCATAAATTCAGAGCTACCGTTCCCGACTATGTTACATAACTGAAGTTCATTTTTTTTCTGTCTCGCATTAGAACAGCTCGTATTCAGTTTGCTGTGACCTTGGATGTGCAAAGTCATCAGTGCACTTTACATTCCCTGCACACTTAATAAAAACAAATTAGAAAAATTAATTAAATTTTAGTGTATTAAGAAAAGTGAGGGGAGCAGAAGGCCCTGAAGAGAAGCCAAAGAGTTAGAAATACGTTCTGTTTGTTGCTTTCAGACATATATAGCATTTTAATTATTGATATTGAAGCCATAATGATGAGGATTACTGTAGTTTATGAAGAATTATTGTAAGGGATTTAAAGGGGTTTTCCAGGACTTTGATACCGATGACCTATCATGGCAAGCATAGTAGCTGAGTGGGCATTATTTTCTCTGTGACTTTGGATTGAGTCTAATACTGATGTAGGGTATTTCCGCAAAAAAATGAAGGTTTTTATGATAAATGATCACACTGTTCCAATACTACGAATTATTTAATGATACCATATATTATATACTTTTGAATGTGTCATCAAATGCCTATGAAATTCTTTTGTAGCAAGACCTTTTTTATAGCTGTGCTCATAGCAAGAATATATACCCCCACCATTACCCTCCATATTGTTCCCCTGCTGCGCTGCACTCACGTGTTTCTGTGTCACAAAAGGACCTTCCTGCACAGCCAATCAGATGCTAAGGCAGGGCAACACTGCAAGTACTGATTGGCTGTGCAGGAAGGTCCTTGTTTGACACTGGCAGAGGGAAGTACAGCACAGAATCTAACCTGCTGATCGTTCCCTATTGTCTATGGGTCGATGAGGATGAAGGTAAATATCCTACCTTCATCCTCGGTGCCATTCCAGTGTGGTTGCTATTGTAATTGAATCTTTAGTAAGGTCCTTCAGAGTGCTGATCCACCACCAGCCGACCCCTTCTAATGATTATTATTGTAGTGGGTCGGCCGGGGCAAGCTGCCCCCAGTGCTCCTAACGGCCTTACCAGAGACACAGTTACATTAACAACTGCACCGGAACAGTGCCGAGGATAAAGGTAAGAGACATACCTTCATCCTCATCACCCCATGCACACTTGGGAGATATCAGCAGGTTAGATTTGTCATACCTGCTGTACATTCTTAAGTTAAAATAACTAAATAAATCTCCAGAATACCTCTTTAATATCTTTCAATGTTAAGATTCATGGAATATTTGTAAGTTTCTTGAAAACCACTAGTATCCCAGAAAAAAAGTCCAAGAAACTATAAGAAAATCCCATAATTGAGGTAAGAGGAACAATTTACCTAGAAATTAATGTTAATAATTTAAATTTTTTCATAGAAATCTTATAGGTAATGCTGGTTTCAAAAGGTTTTCTTCATAAGCAGCACTTCTGTCCATGGGCCATTGCTGGTGTTATAGATCAGATTAAATTCCTTGGATTAGGTGGGGTTAGCTATGTTGTTGGTCATAGTGTTTTGGTTCTGGATGATGCTCTGTGCTGTACCTTACTAAGCAATAACATTTCCCATGTAGCATTGCTTCTTCATAAGTCAAAGTCCAAAGTAGCATGCCAACTTTTTTTTCTTTTGGAATGAGGAATCTGACATAAAAATATTCCATAAGCTTCTGTGTAAACTGTGAGACACAATGACATCTGACCAGAAAGATCTTTATACATTTATAGGTGCCATATTATATACACTTGTCATAAGACTGTACTGGGCTCACTAGGCCACTAACAGATTGACTTGATTGGACCATCAGGTATATCCGCTTTAAGTTTTGCCCATGGATAGAACAGTGGCGGTGCGGGTTGGCCAGTGCCATGGTCCTTTTTTCTAACCATAGCCCCGTGTACGGCGCCGGTCTATTCACGGGCACCAGTCGGGGGTGAAGCCCTGGAGGCGGGCTGCCCCATCCCCAGTGGGAGAAAACACTGCTCCATTTGAATCAATGGCTTCCCCACGCAGACGCCGTTCTATCCATGGGCAAAACTTAAAGTGAATGTACCTGATGGAACATTCGCTTTAACCAGGAACCAGAATTTAAGGGGTTGTGCCTTCTTCAGTGTTGACTTTCCCCACTGGGAATCTCTGTGTTGCTACTAATAGAATAGTCTTGATCTTCAGTGATTGGTGGTTAGACAGAGAGTAGACTTCAAGACACACAGACTAAGGGTATAAACACACAGACCGTATATGCAGCGTATTTACTGCTGCGATACGCAGAAAATACGCAACAAATACGCAGCAGATTAGATCTAAATAACTGAACACAGCATCAAATCTGCACCATCAAATTTGCTGCGTATCTGCTGCGTATACGGTGTGTGTGTTTGTACCATTAGAGGAATTGTTATGTTATGTTATGAGGTTCCTATTATACTTGTTTGAGAACTTCCTTTGTTTCACTGTTGGCCATTACTTTTGGCCGTGTTTATATGTAATGTTTAAACTGATAATTTCAATAAAATATATGTCATAAAAAAAAGAGAGTAGACTTCAAGAAAAAAAGTAGAAATCATAGATGCCGAGGTCTAGACAAGCATTGTATGATCATAAAAAGTCCACAGGCAGAGGTCAGACAGACAAAAGTGGTCAAATACACAAGTTGTGATGGTAACAGTAGAAGCAGGTGTAAACACCTTGCAGAGAGCAAAAACTATATGACCCTTACTGCTCACCCACAGTGAGTGAGGGGGAAAGATTATAATAAAACCTGGCAGGCCCGGACTGGCAATCTGGCATACGGGGCAAATGCCCTCTGGGCATCCCAGATTGCGAGTCCGGGGGGCTGCCTGGCCTGCAAAATTGTTGTGCCAAGTTCACCTGGCAGCGCCACGGCCGGCCACCGCCGCGCTACTGAGCCAAACTGAGAGGGCCACCAGCTGCCATACACTATGCACTCACCCGGCAGCCTTCTCCTCTGCCATCTTCCTCTCTGAGTGTCCTCCTTGGTCTCCGCTGTCATCTTCCGGCGTGGCAGAGAGGTACAGACACGCTGTCCTTCCCTGGAGGTCCCGACTCCCAGCAGCCTCTATCGTTTATTTATCCGGTGCAGGCAGAGAAGTACAGACACTCGGCCCTTCCCTGGAGGTCCCGGCAACCTCCATCGTTTATCTGTGCCACACACACGTAGATGAATGATAGAGGCTGCCAAGAGCACCAGGGAAGGACAGAGTGTCTGTACCTCTCTGTACCTCTCTGCGGAGGAGGACATGCGGAGAGGAAGATGGCAGAGGAGAAGGCTGCCGGGAGAGGAGCTGCTGGGGATCGGGTTACAGGCGAGTTACTGTTTTGTTATTTTTCCGGTGGGGGCAGTGCACTGCATACTATGGGAGTGGGGCAGCAATGATGGCTACTATATGGGGCACTATTGGGGGAGGGGGATTGGCTACTATATGGGGCACTAATACTATGGGGGGATGACTATTATATGGGACACTGTGATACTTTTGGGGTGGATTGGCCACTATATGGGGCAATAATACTATTGGGTGATAGACTACTATAGGGGGACTATTGGGGGGGATTGGCCACTATATAGGGCAATAATACTATTGGGGGATAGACTACTATAGGGGGACTATTGGGGGGATTGGCCACTATATGGGGCAATAATACTATTGGGTGATAGACTACTATAGGGGGGCTATTGGGGGGATTTGCCACTATATGGGGCAATAATACTCTTGGGGGATTGGCTACTATGTGGAGCACTATTGGGGGAATGGCTTCTATGTGGGGCACTAGTGGGGGATTGGCTACTATGTGGGGCACTATGTGAGGGATTGGATACTATACGGGGCACTATGGGGTATTAGATACTATATGTGACACTATTGGAGGAATAACTTCTATGGGTGGCACTATTGGAGGGATTGTCTACTGTATGGGGAACTATTGGAGGGAAAAACTAGTATATGAGGCATTACTGGGAGGAGTTAGCTACTATATTGGGTGCCAAGGAGGGGAATAAAAATCTATATGGTGCACCATTGGGAAATTACTACTATTTTGGACACCTAAAGGATTACCTACAGCATGAGGGAAATAATGGGGTAACTACTTACAGGGACATAATTGGATAACTACTGTGCAGGGGCACTATTATGGGGTAATTTCTGTATGGGGCAGTAACAAGGGGTACTGTTAAGGGAACTAATATTGTATGGGCTACAGAGGAGGGCATTATTAGCATTTGGGGCACTTTGGATGGGCAGCTTGTATAGAGGTGGGTAGGTAGCGTTATAAAATGGCAGAGCCTAAAATGTGTGTCTGACAGATTCTGTGGAGATTAATCGTGACCAGAAGAAATAATAATTATTATTATTATTATTATTTATTTATAAAGCGCCCTTAGTTCCAGAGCGCTATACAATAGATAGGCAACAGGCAGGAACAATACAAGATCAGAAAACATTACATGATGGCAAAAGACAGACTGGTACATGGGGGAAGAGGACCCTGCCCGCGAGGGCTTACAATCTATAGGGTATAGGGAGAGAAACAGGAGGTAAAGTGCAGCCATTTAAGTGTGATGCAGAGTTATTGTATGTTGTAGCCTTGTTTGAAGAGGTGGGTTTTCAGGTTACTTTTGAAGGACTTGATGGTGGATGAGAGCTGGATGTGTCGGGGTAGCGAGTTCCAGAGTATGGGGGAGGCTCGGGCAAAGTCTTGGAGGCGGTTGTGCGAGGTACGAACAAGGGGGGAGCGGAGACGGAGGTCACTGGAGGATCGAAGGTTGCATGAGGGACGGTAGCGGGATATCAGGCCAGAGATGTACGGAGGGGACAGGTTGTGGATTGCCTTGTATGTCATGGTCAACAATTTAAAGTGAATACGTTGGGCAGTGGGGAGCCAGTGGAGGGATTGGCAGAGGGGAGAGACTGAGGCAAAGCGAGGGGAAAGGTGGATTAGTTGGGCGGCAGAGTTAAGGATAGACTGGAGGGGATCAAGGGAGTTAGCTGGAAGGCCAGAGAGGAGGATGTTACAGTAGTCCAAGCGGGAGATAAAGAGAGCATGGACCAGCAGTTTGGTGGAGTCAGGGGTGAGGAAAGAGCGGATTCCTGATGATGTCCTGGGCCAAGTAGGGAAGACAACAAACAATAGAGGAAGACGCCAGTCAGAGAAGATGTCACTTGTGAGTCACTGAATGTACTGTAACTGTGCTGTACTGTGCTCAATGTATGGAGTTATAACAGGTCTGCATTAAGGGTTTTATACACAGTATGATGGTGTAAGTCATTATGTGGTGGTGATGTGTGGTCATGGCATGGCAGCATTATTTGCTCCCTGTATAGTGTTATTGGTAATATTACCTTTTGTTTTATTTAGTAAGACTATAATGGTAACATCTAGTTATTTTGTGGTGGTAATATCTGGTAATGGTTTGGTGTTATCATTTAACCCTCATATACAGTTGGTCTGTGTGTACTGGATGTGGTCAGTATGATGGTACCATGAATGGGATTATATGTGTTCATTGTATACTCCCCCCATCCTTGATGGTGCATCACCTTCTCAGTCCCTATAGTTTGAGGAGGAGGTGCACACTATAAATAATGGGAGTAGGATGTTGGTGCACTAGAAAGAATCGGGGTTCAGGGGTGTTAAGCCATGTGGTTATTGTGTGGGGACAAGAAGTCCGGGATCAGAATTTCTTTTGGTGTTTGGAGTATGTTAACATGGTGGTCTGCGCTTACATGGGTATGAATTTATTTAGGGGTCTGGGATATAAATTTATTCAGATGTCTGAGGTATGATTTTTTTAAGGGTGCTTGAGTCATAATTTAGAGATGGGATGAGAAAAGATGTGAGTCCTTGGCTGATGGAGTCCCTCTCCGCTCTCCTGCCATCTCTTATAGGCCCATGAGTCCTGGAGCATCTTAAGTTAGATTCATAATTAATAAAAGCATTGTTTTATCAAGTGGGTGAGTGCCAGGTTATCTCTTCTAGTTGCTGCTTCTTAAACACCACTCTGTGTTGTGCTTTTCCTCTATTATTCCTCCCAGAAACATAAGATAACAGGCCTGGCCCATATGGAGACTTTTAGAGACACAATAATATAATATATATAATAATAATAATATAATATATGACTACACACTAGGCAGGAAGCAAAGATGCCCCTGAATTATTTCAGAGTACTATAACTTTCTTGAGGTGCTGTTTTTCCTGAAGAATGGACTGAATAGTTTTAGAACAAAAATACCTTTACCTTTATTATTATGAATGACAGGACAAATCCTCAGTTATTGTTCTGTATTCTGCATCTAATCTCTGCTGTACTCTCTATAGTCTGCTGGGTGATATTACTCTTCAGCACCTGCGTACACCTGCTATCTGAAAAATTTGGTGTTATGGGTGCAGGGACATTTATATGTGGGTTGGTGGGGTTTGTGTGCCAGGGCTGCTTTTCAGTGCCAGTCCGGCCCTGAAGCCTGGGGTACTTGACGTTTATCTGAGGTTAGCAACGTTTAGAACAAACTGACCCTTTAAGAGCCTATGTCCAAAGTGGCACCATGCAGGAGAGTGGCAGCTAAAAACAGAATAACAGGAGCCTTCATGGGTGAGCTTTAAGCTTAAAGGGTTATTCACTTTTCCCTTATCTACAGAATAGTGGAAAAGAAGGAGGTCACCGGGGGTCCGACCCCTGAACTCCCCGGCGATCTCCATACTGGACCCCGCCGACTCTGTTATAAATAGAGCCCCGGGTCGGCACGTGACCCGCAGCTCTATTCATTCCTATGGAGCAGACAGAAAGAGCCAAGTTGTACGGCGGAAGAGCAATGTACTCGTGTCTTTCCACTGCTCCATATGGATGAATAGAGCAGCAGGCCAAATTTTCTTCCTATGAGGAGCATGGCCAAACATCTCTGGTGCCAGCTTATCTTGAAAAAAAGGGTTGGGTGAAAAAGATCCAAAATGCCCGACCCATCATTTGTTGGTGCAGAGTCAGGAAACTTAAGGGGTTCAGTTGACAAAAAATTTCAGTAGACACTATGAAATTATATCATGGTTCTGCTACCTTTATAATACAAAGTGACTGTATTTCAAGACAAACTCTTCTATTAAGCTATACTTGGGAAATCTTTAGAAAACCATAAGAACTTGACCATGTGCAAAGCCTAATGAAATATGAATTACCTGCTATTAATTGGTCAAGCGCAATAAAAGGAAACTATTTCTGTAAGGGATTCATTTTATATGTTCAGGTACCTTTGTTATCTGGGCCGGGAGATAAGAAGAAGAAGAATTGCAGGTAACATCATCTTGCCGGGATTGTATTATACTATTTTTGTTCTAACAGGGAAAGTTAAACATTCAGTTCTTTTTTACTCTACCTTAATTACAATATAGATTCTATCTTTACCATAAATCAAATAAGGGCTCTCCAGCTGGTTGAATCACTGCCGTGCAGCTGCTAGCAGCACCTTGTGAAGCTCCCTCGGCGAGAAAGGGATTTGATAGCTAATAAAAAAAAATCAACCGATCTGTTCTATTCTTCAGTCTTTGTGGCTTATTGCACTATTTTTTTTTAATATGTGACTTTTATGCAATCTAGTTAGCTACATAAAAAGTTAGAAGCAAGAATGAATCAATATAACTAAAGGTATTTGGGCAAAACATTGTAATGGTCTTAGTCTGGTGATGCCCAGAGAAAGAATCTGGGCAGTACAAGTTTTTCAAAACTTTGGATAGGTACTCAATCGGTTCCTAGGCTTTAAGGGGTAATTTCTGCTGCCAAACTTACACCTCTTTATGCTCCTGGCCTGCTTTCACTTCCTGCTTTGGGTGGAAGAAGAGCACCTCAACAGTGATTAACTGTTGTAGCCAGCAGTGATGTACTCCACTGCTCTGCACTCTGCTGTTCTTTGTTGGGCTCTCCTATTCCAAGTCATAGCCTAACAGTTCCATGGGCAGATGGATCACTGCAGATAAGATGGCCAGGCAGTACAAATCTCTCTACTGATGCATGCTCCAAGATCCTCGACCACTCCTCCCTTCAGAGCAGTGAGGGAGTGAGTCATTAGCCTGGCCACCCCTAATAACACAGAGAGGTGGTCGGGAACCTAGACAACCATCTGTAAACATGACTGACACATCACAGTTCCTAGAAGAGCTCAAAATGTAAATAGAACCAGTTGCAAAGAAACTTTAAGTGCCTCAAGCTAATCTAGTGGATGATTCCTTGGAGGGTAATCAGACTATATGGGTGCTATGACCAACAACAAATATAAAAAGTCGTTAAGCATATTGGTAAGGTTATCACATCATATTGGAAAGAAAAGTGTGGTGTGTCCAGGAGTTACCAACGTGATCCGTGTATGGCTTTTTCAGGTAAAATTTTCTCAACCCTACGCAGTACAACCACTCTGTTCAAAACTGCCAAGCTTGGTAAGCAAGTTAAACAAGAGAAAGAGCATACACTGACAATGATAATAATAAAAAAACAGTCTTTTTTACTAGGGACCTGGGCAACAATAGTCCAGAGCAGACTCTATTCACTAGGCATGCACTGCGACCTGTGCAGAAGTCATTCTATACTAAGAGGTTGGCTAACCTGTGAGCTTCAGCTATTGTGAATACTGTATACATGTCTAGGATCATAAGGAGGACCCTGCTGTAAATTGATCTTTATAGAACATGAAGTCTAAGCTTAGTTTTAGGCTTAGTAGTCAGAATCAAAACTGCAAGACACAGATAGTAAATAAAAAAAAAAAAAAAGAAAACAAATCCCCACACATTCTTAAAATATATACCGAATCTAAAAAATGTATTAAAATAAAAGATCATTTTCTGAAGACACTTTAAAGGGAAATCATCAGCTCTCGATTCTGTTCAGAGCGGGTCAAGGAGGTTATGCTGAGTCTCAGAAAGCATGGTGCCTTCCTTCCCCACCCTCCCTGCCTTGATTGATATACCATGCACTTCAATCAATTAAAGCAGGGAGAGTGGGGGAGAAACAAGGCATGCATCCTAAGGCTCAGCACACTTTCCTTTACCCTTCACTTTTGAGCATGATCTGAAGCTGGCAGTTTCCCTTTAAGGATTAAAGTGATGTCAACACAGAGCTATGGTATAGATTCATTGCTTTATTTCTTTCTCTATTTCTTCTTTTAAGCCTATTTCTACCGCCGGACCTTGATCTCCTTGGCATAGCAGCGGGCCTTGTGATCCTGCATTGCCCCCTGGTTGTACAGGATGACATCTAAAACTGTGTTTGTTCCAAAACTCAGAGTTTCAAAGCTGTCAAAGTGCGTCAACAAATAGATCTTCCTGTTTCAGCCAATAAATCTTCCTGAGCCTTGGTATCAGCGTGTCCATTAGTGAACATCGTATATCACTAGTATGTCAATGAGGAAATTTGGTGTGTAAGCTTCTTTCCTTTTTAAACATTATCTTCAGCTTCTAAATGCTGATACATAAAAACATTTTTAAGGCTGAAGAGCTCATTTCTCTAAGTAATGCCAATACTCATTGTTTACCAACCCAAATTATGTCATTTATTAAACTAAACCGCATAACACTATGAAATGATATAGGTGGGAGTGCTCAAGTACGCCATAAGATGCTGAAGCAATGTAACTGTATGTAAATCAATGCCCTTTGGACTTGAATGCTATATTTAATCAAATCCAACACAAAGCATTATAATAAAGTCATGCAAGTATTTACCTTGTATTACCGTAGTGTGGAATATGGAACAGGGGGCCAGCTCTATATTGCTTTATATTGGGGGATCCAACTGCTGGGACCTCTACTAATCATGGAATCAGAAGAAAATCATCAACTCGAATGAATGGATCACATCATGTGTGCACAGCCTGTGCTCGATTCATTCTCTATGGGGCTTCCAAGTATTGCCAAACTCATGATGGGAGGTCCAACCACTACTAAGACCCCCATTGATCACAAGAATGGAGACATATTGTCTCCATGAAGGAATGAAATGCTCTACAAATGTACGGACCACATTCTATTTACTGTCTATAGGGCTTCCGAACATTGCTGAGTTTATGATTGGTGGAGGTCAAACAATTGAAACCTTATTTGTTACCCGCTTTCCTGTGGATAAAGTATAATTTTTGAAGATAGGTGCATATTTTTAACTGAAGAGGTTCTCTGCTTCTTAGAATAATCCCTTCACATTAAAGTGACACTTTCACCCCCTTTTTGCATTTTGACTGCTCTCCACAGGTGTAAAGGGTAAATGTTATAGCTTTCATTACTTATTTTATATCACACCTCATGGTGCTTGTTCTGGTAAAAAGTTGTTTTTATCACCTGTGGATTGGTATATGTGGGCGGGGCCTCGCAGCCTTTGTGCCACATCGCTCATCGCCTAGCGCCACTTAGCCCCACCCCCATCCGTGACATCATCACAGCATAGGCCCTGCCCCCTCAGTGGCTATTAGTGTGTGACAATCTAGGGGGGTGGGGCCTAGAGCTTTAGGCTGACCCTTCCAATAGCCACTGAGGGGGCGGGACCTATGCAGTGATGACATCTCGGATGGGGGCGGGGTTAAGTGGCGCTAGGGGCGGAGCGATGTGGCACAAAGGCCGCGAGGCCCCGCTCACATATGAGACCAGGGGTATGTAATAAACGTAGGGCACACCACAACTGATAATTTAAGCAAATATACAAAACATCTTTATTCACATAATTAGATTAACAAAAAAAATACATATATGTACATGAGACAAACATATTGGGAACAAAGCCCCCTAACCATTAAAAACAATTAAAATACATAACAGAGGGACCTATGAGGTATAAAGGTACCCTGGGACTCAACAACCTATATAAAATACATGCAATATTTGTAGATAAACTCGTATATTCATGCAGTGAGGTCCTTTATTATAGCAATCACTGACACATCACAGTGGGGTACACACAGTGGGAGCAGGGATATTCCACAGGCGACGGCCCGTTTCGTGCTTCACGCGCTTCTTCAGGCCAGTAAAAGCGTGTGAAGTGCGAAACGGGCCGTCGCCTGTGGAATATCCCTGCTCCCACTGTGTGTACCCCACTGTGATGTGTCGGTGATTGCTATAATAAAGGACCTCACTGCATGAATATACGAGTGCCGCTGGTTTATCTACAAGTATTTCATACCAGATCTATTCCTGCGGCAGAGCACCGTATTGGTCCACCGACATACAGATCCATTGAGTTGGCTCCAGACTCCATGCGCACTTGACCCAGCTGATCCGTGAGTAGTGCCGGATTTTCTTTCTTCTCATTGTTGAACTATATAAAATACATAATGCGTATTTTATATAGGTTGTTGAGTCCCAGGGTACCTTTATACTTCATAGGTCCCTTTGTTATGTATTTTAATTGTTTTTAATGGTTAGGGGGCTTTGTGCCCATATGTTTGTCTCATGTACATATATGTATTTTTTTTTTGTTAATCTAATTATGTGAATAAAGATGTTTTGTATATTTGCTTAAATTATCAGTTGTGGTGTGCTCTACGTTTATTACATACCCCTGGTCTCTTGTGTTGGTTTGGTAATATGTAATTTAGGTATGTAGTAGGAGCACCCCTTGAATTTGAAATGAAAGCTGTAACATTTACCCTTTACACCTTTGAAGAGCAGTCAAAATGAAAATAGGGGGTGACAGTGTCACTTTAAGCTTATCATTTGTCCATTAGTTGTGTCTCCCACAGTAACTTATTTCCCGTTTTGTTCTAATCTTTATATCTTTAGTCTCTAGAAGGGTTGTGTACTAGGGATGAGCGAACCTGCCGAATACGAACCCGAACCTCGGCCGGTTCGCTCAACCCTATTGTGTACATGAAATATACAAAAATTACAACAAAATAGGTTTTTGCAAGACGCAATAAAACTCCGATTGGATTCCAGCAATTTCCGGCATACCACCGGAGTTCTAATGTATCTTGCAAAAACCTATTACATTTTTTCATTTGTTCTACAGTATGTATGTTTCCTTTTAATATCCCTTCTAGGGACTAAATATACAAAGTGTAGAACAAAAAATGACCAGGGGGCATGTAGTTGAGCATTTGAGTATTTAAGTGCTCGCTTAACATTACCTGGTATGCAATTTTTTCTATATTAGAAGAATTTTTTACAGAAAGGTAAGAGACACATAAGTGGAAACTGTCCAGGATATAACATAAAACTTAACATTGAGGCGAAAATGGAACCTAAATTTCTAAGAAGGAAATAATAGGAAAGACAAAGAGACCAGACACAGGTACACAGTATGGGAGGACCAGAGATTTAGAAGTACCATATTTTCCGGCATATAAGACAACTTTTTAACCCCTGAAAAATCTTCTCAGAAGTCGGGGGTCGTCTTATACGCTAGGTGGCCGCACACGGTGGGGTAGTTTAAAGACAACTGCACCCCCACCGTATGCAGCAACCTCTTTAAAAAATACAAACAATTCAACTCACCTGTGACCCGTTGCCGCCAGTTGCACGTCCCCCATCAAGTTCCCAGTGTAGGCAGTATGATGCATACTGCCTGCGCCAGGGGTCCCCAAAGCTCTCCAGGCAGCGGAGCGTCTCAGAGCTTCCCCAATGAGACGCTCGGCTGCCGGGAGAGCTTCAGGAGAATGGTAGAGGCGCCGGAAGTCCCCAAAATCTCTGTCATTCTCCTGAAGCTCTCCCAGTAGCCGAGCGTCTCCGAGCTTCTCTGATGAGAGGCTTGGCTGCCGGGAGAGCTTCGGGGGGACCTCCAGCGCAGGCAGTGTGCATCACACTGTCTGCGCCGGGAATGTGACAGGAAATGCACAGCTGCCAGGAACGGGTCACAGGTGAGTTGATTGTTGTTGTTTTCTTTTTTTTCAACTTCAGTTAACCCCTGCCTGACTGCAGCAGGTCTCCAGCTAGTAAACCCTGCTGCAGTCAGGGCTTAACATTTTCACGCGTTTAAGGCAAACCAGTGAAAATCTTCTTAAAAGTGAGAGGTCGTCTTATACGCCCAGTGGTCTTATACGCTGGAAAATAGGATATATGTTGAAGAATAAGTGTACGAGCTGCTTTGTAGACATTGAGGTATCCTTTATTAGATAGTCATGACCTTGTCATAGGAGGCAGACTTATTGTGACAAACATTACAATACAAAGGAAGTGATAGTTGCAGCTCAAACAACACAACAAGACAGACTAAACCCTTGTATTTCTTTATCATAGATAATTACTTTAATTCTGTTTCTATCATCAGATTGTACTAAAGTTTGTCCTTCAGCATGTTCCTTTTGACTTTTGAGTCATGTTTCCTTGACAAATGGCAACAAGAAATCAATGTCTTAAGGCCGGCAAAAGACATTTGTTACCAGGAGTGATCTACTCAACCTTGTACTGAACTTGTCACCAGTCAATGTGGCTTCATTAGCCGGATACATGTTTGTAATGCCTTCTATTTAAGACTTTCCCTGGAGTGAGCACAGCCATGGAGATGCTACAGGTTCAGAATGCGTCCTCCTTGTCAATCTTCTGTATGCTATATAAAGTCATTGGCCTATGGATATGACTGGCATGCCTCTAATGATGCCTGTGTGGTTGGACACATGTGCGCTTTCTTAAGTGTCCCCGGTTCATGCTGAAAATGCAGAATGAGATATGAACCTAAATAAACATTGACTCGTTCTTGGAAAATCTATGAATACAGTAAATATATTGGCTTAAAGTATGTTATACATGTAAATGATTTCACTGGAAATAAACATATTAATTTATTAGTATTAGAATTTTCAACTTATCAGTTTTACATGCTCACAAGTTTAACTCCTGAAAGGCGATATCCATGATCAGAGGAGAATAGTTGCTTTCTTTTACTGTGCTGCACCCGTCTTTACAGCATCAAAGGAACTGAGCTGCAATACCACACACAAACTGAGGACAAGGATGGTGCTGTTTCTGGAGTAAAGACATTTTTTTTTACTACCCCTGAAGGACCTCACCACTTCTTTGCAGTTCTTATTTTTACTTCCTCATTTTCTAGGACTTTAGTAACTACCATTCCTAAAGTGTAGGGCAGGTTTGGAGATGTCAACCAGAGGGCTATGCATTAGCCACTGTTGCCTTTGGTGGTGTTACAGTGTGGGAGGTGTGTCTAGTGGTGGTAGTGTTATGGTAGAGTAAAAACGGCAGAATTCCGTGGCGGAGCTCTCTGCTGTGCTCAGTGTCCTGCAGTATCTCTATGGGAGGGCGCACACACCGCTCAAAGAATTGACTTGTCAATTCTTAGGGGAGGAAGCGGAGGTGTGTACACCCTCCTATTCAGACACTGCAGGACACAGAGCACGGCAGGGTTCCGCGGCGGAGAGCTCCGCCACAGAATTCTGCTGTTTTTGCTCAGTGTGAACTGGTCCTTACATTGGGGGCAGGTGTGTCTGGTGGTGATCTGTTACAGTGTAGTTAGGTGTGTCTACTGGTGGTGGTGTTACAGTGTGAACAGGTAGTGTCTAATGGTGGGGATGTTACAGTGTGAGAAGATGTGTCTAGTGTTTGTAGTGTAACAGCGTAAGCAGGAGTGTCTAGTGATTGTTGTGGTGTTACAGTGTGAGCAGGCTTGTCTAGTGGTTGTGGTGTTACAGTGTGGGCAGGTGTGTCTAGTCTTGGTTGTAGTGTTACAGCGTGAGCAGGTGTGTCTAGTGGGTGTAGTGTTACAGTGTAAGCAGTGGTGTCTAGTAGGGATGGTCCGAACCTGGTTCGGGTCGAGTTCGTACGAACCCAAACCCTCGGAAATGATTCCCGCTGTCTGGCCGCTCTGTGGAGAGGGTGGATACAGTGGGAGGACCGCCTGGAAAACTGGGATACAGCCATAACCATAGGCTGTATCCCAGTTTTCCAGGCGGTCCTCCCTCTGTATCCACCCGCTGCACGGAGCGGGCAGACAGCGGGAATCTGATGCCGAGCGTTCGGGTTCATACGAACCCGATCCTCTGCAGGTTCGGACCATTCCTAGTGTCTAGTAGTGGTGGTGTAACGGTGTGAGCAATGGTGTCTAGTGGTGGTTGTAGTGTTACAATGTGAGCAGGTGTGTCTGGTGGTGGTGATGTTACAGTGTTGGCAGGTGTGTCTAGTCTTGGTTGTAGTGTTACAGTGTGAGCAGGTGTGTCTAGTGATTGTTGTGTTACAGTGTGAGCAGGTGTGTCTAGTGGGTGTAGTGTTACAGTGTAAGCAGTGGTATTTAGTAGTGGTGGTGTTACAGTGTAAGCAGTGGTGTCTAGTAGTGGTTGTAGTGTTACAGTGTGAGCAGTGGTGTCTAGTAGTGGTGGTGTTACAGTGTGAGCAGTGGTGTCTAGTAGTGGTGGTGTTACAGTGTGAGCAGTGGTGTCTAGTGGTGGTTGCAGTGTTACAGTGTAAGCAGTGGTATGTAGTAGTGGTGGTGTTACAGTGTGAGCAGTGGTGTTTAGTGGTGGTTGCAGTGTTACAGTTTAAGCAGTGGTATGTAGTAGTGGTGGTGTTACAGTGTGAGCAGTGGTGTCTAGTAGTGGTGGTGTTACAGTGTAAGCAGTGGTGTCTAGTAGTGGTGGTGTTACAGTGTAAGCAGTGGTGTCTAGTAGTGGTTGTAGTGTTACAGTGTGAGCAGTGGTGTCTAGTAGTGGTGGTGTTACAGTGTGAGCAGTGGTGTCTAGTGGTGGTTGCAGTGTTACAGTGTAAGCAGTGGTATGTAGTAGTGGTGGTGTTACAGTGTGAGCAGTGGTGTCTAGTAGTGGTGGTGTTACAGTGTGAGCAGTGGTATGTAGTAGTGGTGGTGTTACAGTGTAAGCAGTGGTATGTAGTAGTGGTAGTGTTACAGTGTGAGCAGTGGTGTCTAGTGGTGGTTGCAGTGTTACAGTGTAAGCAGTGGTATGTAGTAGTGGTGGTGTTACAGTGTGAGCAGTGGTGTCTAGTAGTGGTGGTGTTACAGTGTGAGCAGTGGTATGTAGTAGTGGTGGTGTTACAGTGTGAGCAGTGGTGTCTAGTGGTGGTTGCAGTGTTACAGTGTAAGCAGTGGTATGTAGTAGTGGTGGTGTTACAGTGTGAGCAGTGGTGTCTAGTAGTGGTGGTGTTACAGTGTGAGCAGTGGTATGTAGTAGTGGTGGTGTTACAGTGTGAGCAGTGGTGTCTAGTGGTGGTTGCAGTGTTACAGTGTAAGCAGTGGTATGTAGTAGTGGTGGTGTTACAGTGTGAGCAGTGGTGTCTAGTAGTGGTGGTGTTACAGTGTGAGCAGTGGTGTCTAGTAGTGGTGGTGTTACAGTGTGAGCAGTGGTGTCTAGTAGTGGTGGTGTTACAGTGTGAGCAGTGGTATGTAGTAGTGGTAGTGTTACAGTGTGAGCAGTAGTGTCTAGTGGTGGTTGTAGTGTTACAGTATGAGCAGGTGTGTCTGGTGGTGGTTGTAGTGTTACAGTGTGAGCAGGTGTGTCTAATGGTGGTGATGTTACAGTTTTGGCATGTGTGTCTAGTGGTGGTTGTAGTGCTACAGTGTAGGCAGGTGTATCTAGTCAATACAAAACTACCCTACACTTTCCGACTGGTACAGTGACAATCCCATACTACTTGAATAACATCAGTAATCCAGCCATTGTCTCTCAGCATGAACAACACAGGGCTAATTTCATCTTTATTGGATGACAATGGGACAACAATCGAGGTCACATCAATAGACAATGGCTGCTGGAGACTAGGGGAACTCCCATGGAGTGGCCTATACTTTCTCCAGAACTGAATCCCATAGAAAACCTGTAGGATCAATAGTCAATATGCAGAGACTTGGAAACCTGTAACCCAGAACCTCAATGACCTTAGTCCACACTACAAGAAGAGTGGGACGCCATTGTTGTCAAGCTGTAATTAATGGTCAAAGACACATGACAAGTTATTGAGACATTGACATTAGGGGATCCCATTGCCATGAAGGAGGGGTCTTTATAATGCGTAGGTGGTACTTGTCACGTTAACAGCCATCTCAATGCCAGGACCTAAGGTCTCTCAGCAGAACATTGCCCATCAAATTGCCCCTGCCATCTAGTCTTCTCCCTATAGTGGACAAACATACAAACATCCAAAAACCTTTATACAGTTACATGTACTGTACATTTTGGTAGTGCCATAACCTTAGGTGTCATACCCATAGACTCCCGCTCTGCCATGAGCAATCTTTTTCGGAATTGAGATTGAATAGAAATAACATTTAAACACATAGGGGGAGATTTATCAAACATGGTGTAAAGTGAAACTGGCCCAGGTACCCCTAGCAACCAATCAGATTCCACCTTTCATTTTACAAAGAGTCTGTGAGGAATGAAAAGTGGAATCTGATTGGTTGCTAGGTTCAACTGAGCCAATTTCACTTTACACCATGCTATAAATCTCCCCCATAGATCACAACCCTTAAAGCATAGCCATCAAATATACCCAAAATAGAAACAAAATATTAATATCTGTTGATGTCCAGACATGAATAACTCGTGACTATTAGTTTCAACGGGAATGCAAAAGCAGAGAGAATTCTAGTAATCCAGTCTGCATATTCTAGGCCTGTCTCCTGTACCTTGTGACCTTCTGTCACATGTCATCTCTGGGGTTGAAGGCCAGGGTCATTGCCCCCGACACTTGGTGAAAGTTGAATCTCAGGAACTCAACGCTCAAGCGATTCTCTTAGCTCCTTTGTCTATAAATACATGCAGGGAGCTTATCTTTTTATGTCGATGAGCAGATTTCAGTATCTGATAGCTTGGAGACAAATAGAAATAGGATGAATCATCTATCAATGAAACCTGACTGCGGCCAACGGAGAAGCAAAGCCGGACCACTCACACTAGAATATAAATGAGTCACGGAGAGGGGAGCACCTGGCGTCTGTAGCTGCAGATGATCCGCACAGTTGCCTTCAACCCAATCCAACTACACGGGAAGGTGATGACTAAACACAAGTCAGCCGGGATCATGCAAGACACTAGACTGACTCATATCACTAAAACTGTACTGCACATCAGAAGCCTTCAACCTGTGGCATCACAGCTGTTGTGAAACTACAACTCCCAGCAAGCTCTGACAACCACAAGCTGAGGGTCATAGATTCACAAGTGCTAGAAAGCCGCAGGGTAAAGACCTCTGAAGTCCGTCATCAAAAAGATAATTAACCTCAGCAACAGGTTGGCATCTGGACAGTGAATCCAAGCAAACACAGGGAAATGTGCAAACTCTGTGCAGATGTCTGACCGGATTTATGTGTAAATACCTAGCTGAACGACCGAATGCATAAACGTGAGGAGAAAAAAAAAGTCTTTTACTTTAGCAGTCAGGGTTTTTACATGATCGAAAACTCATCATCTCTAAACAGTCTGGCCATGCAGTCTGGAGTGCCTCCTAAAATAGATGTTAGGTTGAGTATCCTGGTCCCCCTCATTTTACAGCAGTCTGGCTGCATAGTCAGGACCTCCCTCTATAACAGTAGTCTGGCTGTGTAGTCAGGACCTCCCTCTATAACAGTAGTCTGGCTGTGTAGCCTGAAGCCCCTATAACAGCAGTCTGGCTGCATAGTCAGGACCTCCCTCTATAACAGTAGTCTGGCTGTGTAGTCAGGACCTCCTTCTATAACAGTAGTCTGGCTGTGTAGCCTGAAGCCCCTATAACAGTAGTCTGGCTGCATGGTCAGGTCCGCCCTTTATAACAACAGTTCATCTGTGTAGTCAGGACCTCCCTCTATAACAGTAGTTTGGCTGTGTAGCCTGAAAACCCCTATAAGAGCAGTCTGGCCGTGCAGTCAGGACCTCCTTCTATAACAACAGTACATCTTTGTAGTCTGGACCACCCCCTATAACACCAGTCTGATTGCGCATTCAGGATAACCCCCTAACATCTATAACAGCAATCTTTCTGTGTAATCTGGATCTCCCTCTATGGCAGCTCTTGGCTATGTAGTCTGGACCCCCCCCCCATTACCAGTGATGACAATCAGTCAGGGAAGACATAGGGGAAGACATAGACAGTGGAACCTGATGTGAGTCCCTGCCCACTGTGCCTTTCTACTCGACTCAATCAGCCCTAGGCTGCGGACAACTGGGCGACCATCCCCGACTTACTGTACGTGAAAAACAGAACGCAGACAAGACAGAAACACACAATAACAGAGGGTCAGAAAGCCGAGGTCACAACTAGAGGTCTGCAAAGGTACTAAATTAGAGTCAAACAGGATAGCCGGGTCACGAAAGCCAAAGGGTCAGGGAAGTCAGATAAAAAAGAAAGCCCAAGACAGAGAGCCGGGTCAGATAAAGCCAAGGGAAACACAGGAGATAACTGCAGGGGAGCTGAGCACGCTAAATAACTAGACCCAATAGCCAGAGAGGGGTAAATGCACTGGAGATGTTTTATAGGAGGTCAGGGGATCCCCCCCGATCTCCAACCATAGACAACTGCCAACATTGTGCATCAACAGGAAGAGAGAGACCTGCCAGTTACAGAATAACCAAAGCAAAACAAAGTTAACTGTGAAGTGACCAGAAAGAAATAGGTAGATACAGGTGTGTCAGAGGAAACAATTAACCAAACAGAAAGAATAGGACAGTGTTCAGACAAGAACAAAAGAAACACAAAAAACAATATTATATCCAACACAAAAAACACAAAAAAACAATATTATATCCAAAAGCGCAGTCTTGGATGTTCTTTATGATCCGAGGACTGCACCAAGATCCCAACAAGTGCAATCCTTACACCCTCCTATACTAAGGCCCCGTTCCCACTGAGGAAAGGTAGCGGAATTCCGCGACGGAATTGTCCGCCGCGGAATGCCGTTAGCCTCCCGCTCATAATAAGAGTCTATGGGAGGCGCGCGCTCCTGCTCTGTACGCGCTGAAGAATGAACATGTTCATTCTTCAGCGCGGACAGGGCAGGAGCGCCCGCCTCACATAGACTCCCATTATGAGCGGGAGGCTAACGGCATTCCGCGGCGGACAATTCCGTCGCGGAATTCCGCTACCTTTCCTCAGTGGGAACGGGGCCTAATAGTCTGGCTGTGTAGTCATAATCTTTCCTAATTGTACGGATGATCCCCTACATCTATAACAGTAGTCTGGCCGTGTAATCTAGACCTCCCTCTGTTAGAAAAGTCAGTCTGTGCAGTCAGGATAGCAACTGACTTTATATCTAACTAGTTTCTTAGGGTATGTCCCATAAAAGACAACATACTGTTAGATCAGACTTGGCTGCATAACAGCTGAGACAAGGGCTCTACCTGAACAATCGATAACCGACTGTTTTCCCAGCCCAGGTGTTATTCTCCACGTTCTAAGGGATTCACTTCCACAGGTTCCGGGAGGTAATATTCAAGTAAAATCAAGTTCTTTTGACAAGAAACAAGTTCCCTCCGCAATAACATCCCACACTTAAAAACTGCAAATAAGGTTTAAACAGATGAGATAGTATCAGTGTGACATTACATAGGGGCACATTCTGTAGTCACTACATAGACACGCTAATCTCCCAATCTCCCAGGAGCAAATAGGTTATATTGAAAGAAACGATTGTTCCTTTTGTTTCTGTTTCATTGTAGCTATGTATTCACAGATTCCGCTGTCATCATCCTCTCTTGCCCCCTGACCCTTTCCTTATACAATTTGTATCCAACACTACAGACACTCACCTTCTCCACATCACTCAGGACTCCATCCTCATGTTTCCTATCTGATATGTATTCTTGGGTAAATTCTCCTCCATTTATCTCATATTATTCTATACACCAGAAGGAGAAGCGGTGTATCTGTATACAAGTTAGCAGCTATCCGTGGTCCTTACTCATAGAATAAAATATGGGGAAAGTTTCAACTATTGGAAAACAAGGTGGATCAATCAGGACACCTGACATTATACAACTATCTATCTCCTATCTATCTTTCTATCTATCAATCAATCTATCTATCTATCTATCTATCTATCAATCTATCTATCTATCTATTATCTATCAATCAATCTATCTGTCTATCATCTCATATCTATCTATCTATCTATCTATCTATCTATCTATCTATCTATCTATCTATACTATATGCCTGAATTTAGGGTTCTAAATAACAGTATTTTGCACATGTGTTCCTCAGCCATTGTATCTAAACATGTCTTGTCACTTTTGTTATGCGGCTGTTTTTTCCTACACATCCTTATCAGTCTATCTCTGTATATCCGTAGCTGACATTTTCGGCTGTCAAACTCTCAAGTCGTTTGCCATCTGTTTTGATCCCAGCGCTATCTTATCCTCCTGACAGTTATAGTAAATGCTTCTCTCTTTGTCTCTGATCACATCTCCACTACCGAAACCCCCAACTGAAGCTCAAACTTCTCCTGAAATTGTAAATGCCAGGATCACAAAATGTATTGGATGGATAATATGTTATACTCAGGAAAGCCTAACTGCTGTATAGTCAGGATGGTTTATGCCCATTGTATCATAAACAAAGTTTAGATAGATAATTGATTGATTGATTGATTGATTGACATAGAGAGAGATATGAAATAGATAGATTATGCATAGACAGATGATAGATAGATAACAGATAGATAATTTATAGATAGATAATAGATATATAATTAAGAGATAGATAGATAGATAGATAGATAATAGATATATAGATAGATAGATTAATAATAGATAGATATATAATTAAGAGATAGGGTCCTATTACACTGAGCGATTTTTAACAATTAACGACTAACGATAAACGATTGCTAAAGAGATTGTTTATCGATAACCTGAAATCATTCACCATATTACACAGAACGATAGTCGTTAGTTTACTCCATCTGATCCCAGCATGAGATGTTACTGACTGAGTTACTGTATGCAAGTTTTGGCCACCTGTAGCAATCACTTGGAGGATTCATTGGCCGCTAAGCAGGCTTGTTATTGTGTCTAAGGCCACGGTAAGAGATCCTCAGTCTTTAGCATTGCATCTAGAGAAATGCCCGTGGGACATATAGATTACAGATGGATTACAGATGGACAGCTATGTGAATTGTTGGGATTAGGAATCCTAAATGTCATGTAAGGGCAATAAAGGACATAAAGAAGGATCTGTCAGTCTGGTTAGGCTTCATGCCGGGTTATAATGTTTGGTCATTCTGACACGCTGAATTTGTGAGCGCAACTGGTTTCGGAGCATTTTGCAAGGGGGAATGGTATGAAGAGGGATGGAAGGATGGCACTGTTCTTGGCTGATCAATGGAGCCACAGGAGATCAGATTTAGATCAGCTCTAAATTAATATTTATATGTCCTTTGGTAGGTACAATGGTAATAAAGTTTTCTTTTACTGTATACACTAATATACATCAATTATACTGTACATAGAGTGATTTCATTTCTTTCAGGCTATGTTCACAATACCGGAACATATCGAGCAAAGGCATCCATCTTGTTATCTTGTGAACATGATCTTTATTAGTGGCTGTCTATATAAGACTTTGTCCGATATTTTCCATAAGTGGGAACATAGCCTTTTGATAAAACTTTTGAACGGTCAATGAATAGCGGCCGCAGAAAACTGACATGTCAGTTTCTCACTGCGTCACTAGGGATCCCCGCCGAAATGTATACAACGGCCGTGATTAGTAGAGAACTTACGTTGTGTGAGCATAGCCTAAAGCTATATGTTTCCACACAGTATTTTTTCTAAATATTTTGGTCAGTATTTTGCAACCAAAATCCAGAGTGGATTGGAAACACAGAAAGGCTATGCTCACACATTGTTGAAATTTAGTGAATGGCCATTATTTAAAAAAAAAAACACAGCCTTTGTTTTGAAATAACATCCGTTATTTGCCATTAAACGACAGCCATCCACTCAATTTCAACAGTGTGGCAACATAGCCTTTCTGTGTTTTCAATCCACTCCTATTTTTGGTTGCAAAATACTGAGCAAAAATACTGTGTGGGAACATAACCTAAGGGTATGTTCACACAACTTTTTTGAGGGAAAAATACATCTGTATTTTGATCATTGTGGTCATAAAAATGATCACTATTTACAGCAATTTTTGCCTCAAAACATTGTGTGAACATACCCCTAAGGCATGTTCACACATAGTAAAAAAAAAACAAACAAAAAAAACAAAATACAGTCCTAATTTGTAGTGAAAATAAACCTGTGTGAACAGGTAAAAAAAAGCCTGTATTTTGCAAAAGTGGGCAGTGAATAATGAGCATGTTGGAGTAGACACACGCTCAGGAGCCAATTGACCTCCATGGTGCCTGTAGCCTTTAGGCCGCATTCACACGTTCCGTGTTCCATGGAAGGCCTTTAACACGGCTATTTTTGTGCCAAAACCAGAAGTGGATCCAACAGCAATGAGAACTACAAGTCCTCCCGTTATAGTTTCCATCCCTTTTGAATCCACTTCTGGCTTTGGCACAAAAAACGCAGTAACAGTTTTCCAAACAACTGCTGTGTGTGTTTCCAGCCTTAAAGGGAACCTGTCACCCCCCGTGCCGGAGTGACAGGCTCCCGACCCCCCGTTAGAGCCCCCTATACTTACCTAATCCCGCTGGGTCCCGCTTCTGGAGGTGGTCGGGTGATGAAGATCTCAGCCGCTGCAGCTGGACGGAGTGCTGGACTCTCCTGTCATTCTCTATGGGTGTTGGACTCATTAGGTAAGTATAGGGGGCTCTAACGGGGGGTCGGGAGCCTGTCACCCCGGCACGGGGGGTGACAGGTTCCCTTTAAGACAGGGATGGGGAACCTGTGGCCCTCCACCTTTTGCAAATATACAATTCCCATCCTGCCCGGTTAGTAAAACCTTTGGCTTTGATTGTCCAGGCATGATGGGTATTGTAGTTTTGCAGCAGCTGAAGAGCTGAAGGTTCCCATCCCTGCTTTAAGATTACTAAGCTTGCTGGTTTGTTGCTATTTGTTTGCTTAGCCTAGCATGGATAAAATGTTGGCCGGTGTTTCCTCTTTTATAAATTCTTAGGGGAAGCAGCTGCGAATAATTTTTTTCATAATAAAACATTTATATAATGGCCATAAAAGACCACTGTTTACCAGATGAGAGGGGTCATGGGTTTCCTTGTAACTTGGCTTTGTGTCATACGATATAAATGTTTTTGTTTATTTATTTATTTATTCTGAATTTTAGGTTATTTTTACTTTGTCTTTGCTACAATGTACTTTGGCTCTGAGAATTAGTGAATAGTTACCCCCTAGTTAGAGAGAGGTCTGGTTTGCTTTTGGAGCATGTGGAGGTTTCCTCGGATTGCTTGCCCCTACCAAATTAATCTTTTTAGTTTAGATCACAAAATCTGCACATTGTTGCACATAGTGAGGTAAGATAACTCAGCTCTCTGCCCTGTATATTTAACCTGCAGGTGTTTAGCACTTGAAAGAGTTATTCAGGATTAGGAAAAGCGTAGCTACTTTTTTGCAAAACAGCACCACCCCTGTATTCTGGTTGTGTGGTGTATTACAATTAACTTACATTATTTTCAATGGAACTGAGCTGCAAAACCTACAACCAAACTAAATACAAAAGTGGTGCTGTTTCTGGAGGAAAGCAGCCATATTTTTTTAAGCATGGATACCCCCTTCAAAGAAGCAAATCCCATTTCAGCTTGTTATCTCCTAGCCGTAGAATGGTTCGACCGCTGAGACTAACACTGACTGCGAGAGCAGTGACTTAAACCAAAAATCTATTTGCTTTAGGGGGTTTGTTCTGTATTGTGTGGTTGTACTTCCTGGTTGAGCAGTTGTACACAGTACTACAGGTTCCAGAATGCAATGCTTTCCCCCAGCTGTTCATCACAGTCCCCCACCCTGCCCATTCCCGCCCAAAGCTGTTGCAGAACATCTAGGCTGTATTCACACATTGCAGTTTCATGGTGTTACCCACCAAAACAACACGCTGAATTCTCTACCTGTAACACCACACAGCACGCTGAAATCTCTACCTGTAACACCACACAGCAAACTGTATTCTCTACCTGTAACACCACACAGCGCTGTATTCTCTACCTGTAACACCACACACCACACTGTATTCTCTACCTGTAACACCACACACCACACTGTATTCTTTACCTGTAACACCACACAGCACACAGTTACTACCTGTAACACCATACAGCACACTGTATTCTTTACCTGTAACACCACACAGCACACAGTTACTACCTGTAACACCACACAGCGCACTGCATTCACTACCTGTAACACCACACAGCACACTGTATTCTCTACCTGTAACACCACACAGCACACTGTATTCTCTACCTGTAACACCACACAGCACACTGTATTCTCTACCTGTAACAAAACACAGCACTGTATTCTCTACCTGTAACACCACACAGCACGCTGTATTCTCTACCTGTAACACCACACAGCACACTGTATTCTTTACCTGTAACACCACACAGCACACAGTTACTACCTGTAACACCACACAGCGCACTGCATTCACTACCTGTAACACCACACAGCACACTGTATTCTCTACCTGTAACACCACACAGCACACTGTATTCTCTATCTGTAACACCACACAGCACACTGTATTTTCTACCTGTAACAAAACACAGCACTGTATTCTCTACCTGTAACACCACACAGCAAGCTGTGTTCTCTACCTGTAACAGCACACAGCACACTGTATTCTCTACCTGTAACACCACACAGCACACTGTATTCTCTACCTGTAACACCACACAGCAAACTGTATTCTCTACCTGCAACACCACACAGCGCTGTATTTTCTAGCTGTAACACCACACAGCACACTGTATTCTCTACCTAACACCACACAGCACTTTATCCTCTACCTGTAACACCACACAGCACGCTGTATTCTCTACCTGTAAGACTGACATTGGAATAAAGAACTTTTTGAATTTTTTTCTTCTTCTCATCTCCACGCACATATTATGATTAGAGATGAGCGAATCTTTCGGAGTTTTGGTCCGAAAGCAGTTCGCTCTATCGGCATGCCTGTGATCCCGGCCGCATAGTTGCGCTCCCGGGAATATGCGGCCAGGATATTCCAGGGAATCAATCTGGAATATCCTGGCTGCATATTTGCGGGATCGCAACTATGCCGCCGGGATCACAGGCATCACGATCGAGCGCAGATGCCGTCAGACCAAAAGTCCGCTCATCACTAATTATGGTCAAGCATCTTTTGTCTATGAAGTTGAGCCCACAATAAGGACTTTATCCAATATTATCTTACATGGGATATATTGTTTATGCCTTGCTTTTTGCAGGGGGGACTTGCAGTGCTGGCTCTGATCCTCTCTGCAGTTTAGCATCATTCCATTGTGTTACTGCATCATTTTTGTGAAGACGCTGCAGTACTGCAATGAGACTCCAGCATGTGTGAATCCAGCCCTTATTTCACTGCAGAGTTTTGCACAATCAGTTTAGCAACACCTGATTCTGGCTGTCAGATGGTGAATCACTCAGGGGATTGGGGGATCCAGCCAAGCCCGCTGGGACATCACGCCCTGCCCCCTGTCTGCATCATCAGCCTGATCTCAGCAAACACACACACTGTGAGAGATAGAATCATGTAATATTTGTCTCCTAAGGGGGGAGAGCAGAAGGATCAGGAGACAATGTGAATTTTCACAGAGGCTTTCCTGGCTTACTATCAGCTACCAGTGTGGCAGAACCGCACAGATATGGTAATACATTGTATAGACACATCTATATAACTTTTAATGTACTTTTAATAGAAAACAAGTTTCCCTTATGTGTAGTTCCCCTTTAATTGTCTTTGCAACAAAGGAAGTTACTACCGTACTTAGAGTTCAGGTCTCTGTTTATAGGGATTTTTGTATGATAATTTTTTATAAGTAACATACATAAATATACAAACTAATAAACTTATAATGATAAATAAAGTGTGGTCTTTTATTTCTTTATGCAAATGATGCTTCTTTCTTTCTCTTCTCTTGTCTTTGTCTTCATAGTTTTTATATTTGTACTAAAAAGTAAGAGTAAAAGTAAAAAAGTTACACCAGCTTTCTAAGATTATGCTTACATTTTACAGAAAAAAAAGTAGATTGTTGGCCATGTTTTTGTTCGTTGAGGCCAAAAAGGAGATCATACCTAAAGTGGATCCGCAAGTAAATCCCACCACTTTTTGCTGGGATTTACTTGCGGGTCTTGTGTCTGGGATGTTATTCCCATAGTTGCCAACAGTCCCGATTTTGCAGGGACTGTCCCGGATTTGTGGAAATAATCCTGGCAAAATCATGTCCCGGGAAGCCCCGCCCCCACCACGGCAAGCTCTGCCCCTGGTCGCGGCAAGCCCCGCCCCCGGTCTCTTGGTAAACCATTCTCTCTGGTGACTCAGGCTGGATGTGCCATGGACAGGAGATGCAGAGCGCGGCAAGCAAGTCCTCCTCTAGCTGGTTCCCAGTGCTGCCCTGCAGGTGCAACTGCCCCTGTGCTGGGACTGTGGGTGAGTGGCTCCTGCTATACAGCGGCTATACATAGTTGGCGCCCCAAGTGGGCAGAATGGCTCTGGGCAGCCTCCTAACCCTATCAGGACCGGCAGCCAGCGGAGAATACACTGAGCCATGGAAAATCTGATTCTCCAGACTGCCTGCCCCTTGTGCTGCCCTGCCAGGAGGTTCTGCAGCAGCTGTTCATCACCTTCTATGCTGACAGTAAATATGTGTTTATATAGATGTAGCAGAGCTGAATGTGTCATGTTACAAGTAATGCAGCCTCAAAGTTAAAGTGAAGTTTCCTTAGTATCTTTGGGCAGTGATCTCTATCCTGTCCCTCTCCTGCTGCTGCAGAACTACAACTCCTACCCTGTCCTGATGGCCAGAGTTGTAGTTTTGCAGCCCCAAGCTATTGTTCCTGCTTCTATGGAATTGTGAGCAGTTTCCCAGCCAAATAGTGGGTCAGCTCTAGGAATAGCAATATCCTTCAGGATAACATGGTAGAAGTCTTCTTTAAATCATAGTATTACTTTAAGGAGAAGCATAGCGTACACCTTTTGCGTACATTCGTCTATGGATATTCTGCGCTATATGACGCTATATGATGGAGAATAATGAGGTAAATATATGCAGTGCCTTTCCATGCTCAATAATACGTATAACACGGTGATTTATTGCTCATATGACTACTGCTGCTCTCATAGTTGCCAATAATCCCAATTTTATCGGCACTGTCCTGATTTTGAGGATTTGACGATCATTTATGCCTCAACATTTCTGCCTGGATCCAACTCACACTCCCTCTATGCTAGGTTTTGCAGCAGCTGGGTTGTGTCATGAGGTTCTGCAGCAGCTGGGGTGTGTTATGAGGTTCTGCAGCAGCTAGAGTGTGTCATGAGGTTCTGCGGCAGCTGGGGTGTATTTTGAGGTTCTGCAGCAGCTGGGGTGTGTTATGAGGTTCTGCAGCAGCTGAGGTGTAGTGTGATGAGGTTCTGCACAGATGAGGTGTATTTTGAGGTTCTGCAGCAGTTGAGGTGTAGTATGAGGTTCTGCAGCAGCAGAGATGTGTATTATAAGTTTCTGCAGTAGCTGAGGTGTGTATTATGTTGTGCTGCAGCAGCTGAGGTGTGTATTATGATGTTCTGCAGCAGCTGGGATGTGTATTATGAGGTTCTGCAGCAGCTGATGCGTGTATTATGAGGTTCTGCAGCAGCTGGGATGTGTATTATGAGGTTCTGCAGCAGCTGAGGTGTGTATGATGAGGTTCTGCAACAGCTGAGGTGTGTATGATGAGGTTCTGCAGCAGCTGAGGTGTCTATGATGAGGTTCTGCAGCAGCTGAGATGTGTATTATGAGGTTCTGCAGCAGCTGATGCGTGTATTATGAGGTTCTGCAGCAGGTGATGTCTGTATTATGAGGTTCTGCAGCAGCTGAGGTGTGTATTATGAGGTTCTGCAGGAGCTGAGGTGTGTATTATGAGGTCCTGTGTATATTATGATGTGGGTGTATCACCGCTCACCTTTATAAGTACAGCCTCTTACCTTATAAACAACTAGACATAATTTTTTAGCTGTAATTGTCATATTACAAATTCCAGCATATAGCACAGCTGCTGCAGAACATCATAATACACCACTGGTGACAAGCCACACCCCACAAACAACATCCACTGTAAGCCACACCCCGCAAAGACCACACCCACAATAAGCCACACTCCTTGTTGTCAACGCTAAAGTGTCCATGGAAAAAAAATTCAAATGTTGGCAACTATGTATTCCTCTCCTCATATACCACAACTACTATCATGGAAAGCCGTCTAACTTCTTTCCCATAACTACAGTGGAAATGTATCCACGTATGAGAGTCTAATTAGAGTTTTCTGGTGGGTGTGAGGGGTCTGAAATAGGACAGCCTGACAGCTAATGAGCGTACACTATCCTGATCTGACATCATTATGGTGCGCTGGGGAAGTAATGATTTGGGGATGGTTTGCCCTATTGATCTTATTTGTCAACTGAACATGAATTTACTGAAGATAAATCAAATGTTTCCCAAAGTCATCCTAATCTGAATTTTAATTATTTCCTATACTTGTTAGGGTTACAGTCTGTTTATTAAAAAAAAAACTTGTATTAAAAAAAAATTAAATAGATCAATAGGAGCACTGTGTGCCATGTACAAGAGTCATCATGGAGGTAAGTTTACACCCACCAACAAGGGGACAACTACTTTAAACTACAAAGCAGAAACCACCTAAAACATGGCGGATAAGTTATACAATGACTAGAAATAGCGCAACTCACATCATGTACATTCCCTTTAAGTGTTGCATATGAGTAGAACGGCGCCAGTGTGGGGAAGCAGGTGACACAGTCATTTTTTTGAACCATGGCCTGGTTCCTGTGCACAGCGCCGGTCTATTAGCGAGCACCGGCCAAGGCTGAGGTACCGGAGGCGGGCCAGCCCATCCCCAGTGGGAGGAAACCCCAGCCTCTCTATGACATGGCTCCATTGATTCTAAGGGGAGGGGGTTTCCTCTCACTGGGGGCGGGCCGGCCTGCCTCCAGTGCCTCACCCCCGACTGATGCTTAGCAATAGACCAGTGCCATGCGTCGCAACCGGTTCAAAAAAAGGACTGAAGCAACTGCTTCCCTGCACCGTCGCCGTTCTATATGCAACTTTTAAAGCGAATGTACTGATTTTTGGCCACCTTATGACAACTTTGCAGTAAACTAAATAATTACATAGCCCTGCCCCCCTTCCTTGTGTGGCAGTCAGACCGTTTATCCATGCATAACATGGCTGTCTATGGAAGAGCATGTGATGTACACGTGGCTGTGCCTCTTCCACAGCAATACACTGAGCTCAAGCAAGGAGCACAGGTGCAATGCAGGAGGCAGAGGGACTTGTATTGTCCCCTCTGAGGATAGACCACGAGGCGGCACATCTATAGTGACTGACACCCAGCAGCATCATATATGTTCAGCCCCTCTGTTTTTCCTGATGTGGCAAATGCCTACCGCCCAGGACCCTCATTCTCCCTTTGTATCCTCGGGTTCTTAAGAAAAAACGACAGGTTTACACAGTACAGGCATTATGTGACAGCACAGACTGGATAAGCATTTTGTTCACCAAGAAGAAACCATCGGACAAGTTAAGAATATGTATTGATTGATCCTAAGCCATAGGACAAGGCTTTGAAAAGAAATCATTACCCAATGTCTACAATAAAAGACATTCTGCAAGATCTGTCAAAAGCTAAATTTTCTGTATGGGATGTAGAAAAAAAAGGATTCCGGCTTTTTTGCAACTGGATGAAGAATATATTGTATTTATAGCAATTTGCTTTCCATTTGGACACTATAAACGGCTGAGAATGCCTGTGAGCCTTGCTCTAAAGATATTCCATCAGAAATTCATGCAAGGACTTGGAAGGATTCTCTGGAGTAAAAACAATAACACAATAGTTGGAGAAGGTAAAGAGCTGGAATCTGCAACAATGGATCATGATCAGAAGACAATGTAATTCATGTACAGGTGTAGAAAAAAATCCTCAGGCAGAACTTGGATATATCCAAGATGAAAATAACAGAGGTTTTATACGTACTGGATACTGTTCAAGTGTGAAATCGAAAAAGACGAGGGCAATACGAGGCATACCTACACCGATAGATCTTCATGGAGTGCAACATTTTCCTAAATTTTGCAAGTGTCTATCAGACCTGTGCCGAGGAATGCTCGACAATGCAGAATGTTCCCATGTAGGGGAGGACGGTGAGAGGATGGGGGAGATAAGCAACGGCCAGATAATCATTTGGCCGTCAGATATTATAGGTGTATGGCCAGCTTTAGACAGCCCCTTTGAAGGAGAAAAGGCTAATGTTCCATTATGTTTGTGAACAAATGATATAATATAAGATTGCACTTGACTCTCTTAGGTGTAGAAGGCTATCTATACTGTGCTATGGGAATGTATTTGTTGGAGTGGAATGAATGATGGAATGAAACATTTTTGGGTACAATGTGAGATATGTGCATCATCCAATAATAAGCAACCGCATAGTGCAGCCACGGGCAACTACCAACAAGTTATGGTCAAAAATAGCAATAGATCTCTTCCTGGAATATTCTTTGACTACCTGACAACTGTGGACTATTTTCTCCAACTTCTCAGAAGTGGGCTATTTACAGGACACAAGATCAAGAACAGTGATGGAATCAATCCAGACCCATTTTCCAGTATTTGTAATACTCTGCTGACATATATAAAGTTTAATGAGATAGAAAGATAACATTTTCTACAGCATATCCTCAAAGTAATGACAAAGCAGAGTCAGGAGCGAAACAATTAAAAGACTCACATGGATGGGAGAATGGGCAGGTACATACTGTATATACTGGATCACAGTAACACAAGCATGGCCGGCCTAGACAGCAGTCCAGCACAGAGGCTGATCAGTAGGTGTCGGAGGACACTCATACCCAACTGCCTGTCAATTGCAAAGGCCAAGGCTTGTGTGGCATGACAGAGCCAAGCCAAAGAAGAAACAAGACAGGCAAGTGTTCTATTACCATATACATCACATTACTATTCTCCAAAGCGGTCATACATCACATTACTATCGAAAAGGTGATCAGACATGTTGGATTTTACCTGCCCAATCTTTTTGTTTTTGAAAAAAGATAAGCTACTGCCAGAGCTGTATGGCAGCACATTTCTCCACTCTCCCTTTTCCAAATGGACACACAATTTGGGGGAGATTTATCAAACATGGTGTAAGGTGAAACTGGCTCAGTTGCCCCTAGTAACCAATCAGATTCCACCTTTCATTCCTCACAGACTCTTTGGAAAATGAAATGTCGAATCTGATTGGTTGCTAGGGGCAACTGAGCCAGTTTCACTTTACACCATGTTTGATAAATCTCCCCCAAAGATTCTATTATGGCTAGCTTTTTTTAAAGGAGAAGTCCGTCCATTCTTAAAATCCGGCAGCCGTCAGGGGGAAATTTGATGAGCACAAACTTGCTTCTCCTCGTGCCCCCAGTGATCTTTGGGACCGGCCTCGGGACCCCCACCTGAAGGCATTCTCCTTCAACTTGCCATGACGTCACGACTCGAAAGAAAAGGCCTGTCCCAGCTGATAGGCTGACCGCTCAACCAATCAGTGACTGGAGTGGCGCCTAATCCCAGTCACTGACTGGCTGAGCGGTCAGTCCATCAGCCGGGTTGTAACCTGATATATACACATGTTCTATCCCTTACTTTGTTACCTTTGAGAAAGTCCAGTTTGTGGACAGAACGCGTGGGGTCCTGTCTGCCAGGCTGGAGGCTCTCTGGTTCTCTCTTGGTCCTTGGTAATATACTGTGGTCCTGTACTTATGTATTTTCACATGTCACTTGCTTTCAGCACGTTTTTCTGCACTTCACATAGTTTTTTGGTTTCTATAGTGGATACACTAGCACTTTACATATTCCTGTTGTGAGAACATGATCATGCACAGTACCAATTATAATTGATTAATAACTTTTGTACACCAGAGGGCTCTCCTGTATTTTACAGGCTAGGGAGGGGGTTGTCATTTATTCATTTTCTTGTCAACTCTCGAATTGTGTGGGATGATTTTAAATGTTTTTAGGGGGATATAATCATGGAGTTTTTTGCCGTTTATTGTATTTGTGATCTTCAATAAAGTATGAATTATGGATTATTTATCATGGTGTGCTTACCGTTGTTTCTATATACTTTGTTATGGTAGTTGTAAAAGGGTTGTGACCTGTCAGCGCCAGAGATCCCGGAGCCCAGCGGGGGTCCCGAGGCTTGCTCCGCTGCTAACCACTGCTAATAAGTTTGTACTTGTCAACAAATTCCCCCCTGTGTCTGCCCATCTGTCTTTTGATAAAGACAGACATTTTTAATGATCATGATCATTAAAAAACTTTGTCGTTACCAAAAGACGGATGTTTTTTAGGTAAATAAAAACATGGTAGGAACATAGCCTTAGGGCCCTATTCAACATTAACGATAATCGGCCGGATCGGCCCCATTTGGCCCGAATCGGCTGATTATCGTTCAGTGAAATAGAGAGAACGATCAGCCGATGATCGTGTCATCGGCTGATCGTTCATTTAGGGCCAGACCTAAAATCATCGTTCCCCCACCGCGCATAGCTATGGTTGAATAGCGGTGCGCGGCGGGCGACCGACGATTTGACAAGCAGCAGCAGCATACATTACCTGTCCAGGCTTCTTCTCCGCGCTGTCTTCATCCCCGGGTCCCGCGCTCTCTATCTTCAGAATGGCCGGTCAGCTGACGGAGTGCTCAGCCAATCACAGGCCGGGACCGCCGTGGCCTGTGATTGGCTGAGTGTGGCCTGTCAGCTGACCGGCCATTCTGAAGATAGAGAGCGCGGGACCCGGGGATGAAGACAGCGCGGAGAAGAAGCCTGGACAGGTAAGGTAACGATGTCCCTGCAGCCCTCGCTCAACGATCATCGGGCCGTGGAATAGGCCCAGTAAACGAACGGCGATCTAGCAGATCGTCACTCGTTTACATCGTTGATCGGGCCCTCCTCGCCCCGTGGAATAGGACCCTTACAGTAAAAGATAACACCAGTATATAGATAAGATGGGATCAGGCCATTCACAATAGCTGTGGAATGACCTCTGTACAGGTCACAGAGCACGCTCCCATGGTCCAAGTAAAACATATTTCTAAATGCTATTAAAAGCAGCCCAGTCTGCCCTCGTAACAATCTTTAACTGATGAAAATAGATTTTTAAAAAATAGAAAGAAAAGTAGAAAAAAAATCTGTCAGTAAAGAACAAATCTACTTGATTCATAAACTCTAAAATTTTAAGTATTCTACTCTTATACTGACCTCCCCTTAAAAAATTTCCATTTAAAAAGACCTAAAGATCAACAGTTCAGATTTCTACTTTCACTGGATGAATCCTGACGCTTTCCATATAACAATGCCAGCATTCTGTTTATTCATTTATTTACGGGAGACAAATTAATCTCTGACTTCGACATTTACTTAGCGTCTCAGAAAAGAATGTAAAAAATGCAGCCAATACAACCCGCCATTAATCCCCCCGAAATACAGGTGCTGCATTACCCCAGAAGATGAGAATCAATGAAATATACTGTAGACACATTGCAATGAATTTCTATGGACCCACCTATTCCTCTCGACCCATGTCACACTCACCTCCCTACCGGTACAAAAAAATTCATTGGGCGTAAATAGAAATTAATAAAACAACTAAATAATTTAGTCGAGAAAACTGCTTGAGAGTCTTGCGTTAAGAAAAAAACAGCCTATTCCAATGTAAGTATAGGCACAGCCATAAATCTCTTGTGTAGAAGGCCCTTAATAATCTCAATTTCTATTGAAAGCAGGGTCAGCCTGACCTAAGTTACATGACTCCCGAGACTATTTTTTTTTCTTTTTACTTGCTTTTGTCAGGACTATACTTTCTCTGCCCACAAAAACATGTAGACACAGCCTAATGATAAAGCAATGGTGTTTTTGGCTTGCTTAGTCTCGGTAGGTTAGAGTGACCTTGCGTGGTAAAATTAAGTAAATTTATACAGTGCCCTGCAAGCTTCAGGTGGTTTTGTTATTCGTGTTTGCTTATTACAGCACAAAGTGTTAGTATTGTGTTCTGGTGCCATAAGACAAACTGGAGTCTTGAGAAAAGGTAATTTAATTTTTAATTTATTCCAATTGAACTTTCACGGTCTCTCATTTTCAAATTGATTTATAAGAAGTTAGTGTTTTATTGCAAGGTCATGGTCACATTTGCATTTGACATTACTATTCTAATACAGACGTATCGGAGTGGCATTTAGGGCCCCTATGCTTTAATAATCACCATGATATAGATTACATGCATTGGATTAGATAGCACCAACATGTTCTGCAGCATCTTACACCGCAGAGATGTATGGGCACAAGTAGAAACTATTAATTTGAAGAAGAGTGAGGGACCTGAGAGCTTACAATGAGAATATGGGTGAATACAAAAATGTTAAAGATGCTTGTTTACAAATTTACAATGGCCCAATCATGTTTTATAAAAACAGGGTAGTGCGAACAAAGCTGCATGAGGAAGTCACTAGCTAGTATCTATGTATGTACAGATATACAGTATGAGGCTGGGTATATTTCATTCAGTATTGTGGTCCTCATATTGCAACCAAAACCAGGAGTAGATTGAAAACACAGAAAGGATCTGTTCACACAATGTTGAAATTGAGTGGATGGCCGCCATTTAATGGCAAATATTTGCTGTTATTTTAAAACAACGGCTGTTTTATTGAAATAATGGCCGTTATTTACTGTTATATGGCGGCCATCCACTCAATTTCACCTTTGTGTGAACAGATCCTTTCTGTGTTTTTAATCCACTCCTGGTTTTGGTTGCAATATGAGGACCACAATACTGACTGAAATATACGTAGTGTGAACCCAGCCTCTGAATGAGTACCTGGAGGGTGCGGGATTCTGCTGAATGACGATGAGGGGGGTGGTGAAAGGAAGGCAAACTGATTAGGGAATGTACCGTATTTTCCAGCGTACAAGACAACTTTTTAACCCTGAAAAAATCTTCTTAGAAGTTGGGGGTCATCTTATACGCCGGCTATGGTCGTCCCATACAGTGGGGGAGCTCAAAAATGGCTCCATCCCCACCGTATGGGGTGACCACGTAAAAAAAAAATTCTGCTCACCTGCAACCTGTTCCCGGCAGCCACGCGTCTCCTGTCCTGTTCCTGGCGCAGGCAGTGGGACGTACACTGCCTGCGCCGGAAATCATCAAAGCTCCCCAGGGCAGCCGAGCGTCTCATCAGAGAAGCTCGGAGATGCTTGGCTGCCGGGAGAGCTTTGGGAGAATGGCAGAGGCTCCGGAAGTCCCCGAAGCTTCTGTCATTCCCCCGAAGCTCTCTCTGGAAGCTGAGCGTCTCCGAGCTTCTCCGATCAGATGCTTTTCTGTCAGGGAGAGCTTCGGGGATCTCTGGCGTCACACTACCTGCACCAGGAACGGGACAGGAGACGTGCGGCTGCCAAGAACGGGTCACAGGTGAGTTTATGGTTTTTCTTTTTTTCTTTAGTTGTAGTTAACCCCTGCCTGACCGCAGCAGGGCTCCAGCTAGTAAACCCTGTGTTAGGATTGTGCTGTAACCTAGTGTGAACTGAACCTGTTTTTGCTTCTGTGTGCCGCTTGCTTCTCAGCTATCTGGCAATACGGGAGTTAATCTGATTTTCTAGGAGACTTGATTTTTCCAGCTGAGTAGGTCTGTAGACTGACAGGAATCTCTGCCTATCTGGAACCTGGATATCTGAGCACCGGTCCAATGGAGATTCGGACTGGGCTCTGGTTCAGTATAAAAGGAAGCTAAGACAGAGTTCCAGTGCTGGTTATTAGCTTAATACCATGATCCCAGCTTCCCTTGTCTACTCCTGCGATCCCCACTCCTAATCCCTCTGTTTTCTTCGACTTGTTACCTGACCTCCTGCCTGACTTTTTGACTACCCGTTTGCTTTCTGATTTTGTACTGCATTGCCTGTTTGGATTTTTCACCCGGCTTGTTTGACTATTCTTTTGTGTTGTTTGTCCATCTTGTTCTGTGTGCACATATTTAGTGCAGGGAACGTCAACGTGGTTGTCCGCGGCCGCCTAGGGCCGACTGGGGCAAGTAGGTAGGGACAGTGGGTGGGTTCAGACCTAGGGCCCACTGTCTTATCGTGTCTGTACCTCCCTGTCCTGACACCCTGCTGCGGTCAGGCAGGGGTTAACATTTTCCGGCGTATAAGGCGAACACCTGACAATCTTCTTAAGAGTCAGGGGTCGTCTTATACGCCCAGTCGCCTTATACGCCAGAAAATATAGTAATAAATGGTGTAAGGAACTTATGACCAGGGTAAGACACGGCAGTGAGCCCTAGCACTTGAGCCCATCCAACCCTAGGTGGTTGATGAGGCAACCACCTAGGGTACAACCAAAGTACCACCAAAGTACACACATAGACAAAACAAGACGAGCAAACACTGAAGAATGATCATAGAGAATTGGATGAGTAAACCAAGTGGGCAAATATGGTACAAAATCAGAAGAGAAACAGGAAGTCAGAAAAGGGTAAGAGGTCAGAAAATCCAAAATAGCAATCCAGGTAAACACCAGCCAAATCCAAAACAGAGCAAGCACTGAGCAGAGGGGCAGTGGTATTCTCATAGGATGTCAGAGTCCCAGTACAGGGAGGGATTGGACCAGCCCTCTGACTTCCAGACCACACAGATCACAGACTGGTAAGGAAGGAATATGTGGTGAAGGAACTGTCAATCGCAGCTTAACCATCTGCAGCCCACAACAAAGTCGGTAGGAGAAACAGATGGGTGTGGTGAAATCCATTTAACCCAGAAAGGAAATAGAGCAGTGTTTAGACCAGTGCAAGACAACGTATATACAAAATCATGGTCAACAACGGATACACTGCCATACTTTACAGATGGAGGATGGGCACAAATGTTACAGACAGCCTAAAAGATGTCTTCTTGGCAAATGAATAAAACAATGGAAATTAATCTGAAAGTCCAATGTATTGTATGCAACAGAACTAAATCAGCACAGGAGAATTTTGGGGACAAACGTGTAAGGTTCAGATTATTTTGGACATGGACATTTTATTTTTTCACCAATGCAATAATCAGTGTTCTTGCTATGCTCCTGACACCTCAAATGGGTAGAATCGTTGTGAGAAGAGGACAATGTCTGTATGTATATGGGCAGTATTAGTGTTCTCTAGTACTCACCTCTATCGCTGTTATGGCTGCATCCGTTAGCACATCCTGATAAGATAATAATTCCTGACATTTACATATATACAGTAGTAGAAGAACAACAATACAACTAGAGAAATGAGATGCTTTAATAACATAAGGGCTCAGCAGGAGAAAACTGGCCTTCTCATTGCCAGGCAAGTAATGGAGCAGAGTGAACTGGATAAAACCTGGAATAAAACAACACTACTACGTGTTCCAGTTAAAGGAGTCTGTGTTTTATTTTTAAAGTATTCAAAGCATCTCTGAGTTAAATTTTTGACATGTCATATAGACCAAAGGTTTGAAAGTTTTGCTCGGTCAGGGTCTTGGTGCTGAGACCACCACCGATAGAGCAGGGAGAAATATTTGGTATGCACTTCAAGTTCCCATCTTTATTTCATGCTGGTACTAAATATTCACAGGATATGCCATAAACTTCTGATAGATGGAGCTGTACCTGTCTATGGCCCCATACACACAAAATTCCATCCGTACACGGACGTGGCTGTGTCAGTACACTAGCGCAAACCTTTAAAGCGCTTAGGAGCTCCTGTCATAATTAAGTATGATGCTGGGAGCTCCCAGGTCCAGTCTACAGAACACTGTCTGTGTACGGATAAAATTCTACAGATGTGTGAATGACCCCTAAGGGCAACTTTCATGAAATTATTAAGCCCCACGAATGGTCCAGCAATTGTCTGTGTGGCTCAGCTCAACGATTGATTGAGCCTTTTTAACACTTTACAAATGAGCGCTGATCTCTCTGATGTTGAGCTGTGTAAAAGGGCCCTAACACAAATATGTGCATAATGTTTAAAGGGGTTGGCCACTTTATAGTGAAATAGTTCAGTGTACAGTATTAGTAACTATACTCACTGTATATACTGACATCAGCTCCCTGTGTACCGCATAGAGCTAGATAAACTTCCCTCCTCCAGGCTGTGCTGTCCTGCTCTGTGGTCAGTCTGTCATGAGGTGGTGCTAAGTCTATGACCATGCTTTGCCCCCCAGTGTCCACCACTGAGCTTGTATTTGCCAATGGAAAAAACTAGGGGCGTGGCATGATCACATGCTCCTCCATGTCGGCCATCTTATGGACAGACTCACCAAAAAGTAGGGCAGCACATCCTGGAGGAGGGAAGTCTGATTTGAACTCTTTGAGGTACACAAGGAGCTTCTGTCAGTAAGTACTACTAATTAATTTGTAGTTACTAATACTGTACACTGAACAATTTTACTATAAAGTGGCCAACCCTGTACTTATTATTCTAGGGCTATATAGTGACTTTGGTCATGACCCACAAGTGGCCACAACTGTGACCTGACAGTCCCATTCTGGATTGAATGCTGCAGCCCTCGCCTCTTGTTGGTCTATAAGTGACCTTATTCAATTGCATTAGCAGAGATTCAGCACAATCCCTGTGATGCAGTACAATCTGTGACCTATATCTTGGCCAAAGTTGTATAGTAGGTGGAATAATCCTTTATCATTCTCATTCCCTCACCAGTCTGTATCCTACCGGTTGCATGCATTATTTTCTTCCCTATAATGAGACATCGTAGCTTGTCTTATATTTATCATCTTCCTCTGTCTGATGCCGGTATCTCACAGCTTGCAACTGTCTTTCCAAATCCCACCAGGCAGATGTCGAGATTACTACAAAAACACATCATGACAATTTCCCTCCCCCCCTTACTATAATCTCCTGAGTACCCTTTTAGACAAGATCGCTCTCGGGAGACCCGTGGTCCACTGGTCATCACAAGTGACAATTGAGTTTTAAACGCTGTGATTCCGTTTAATGCAAGTGACAGCTCGAAAAGGTTGTAGGAAAACAAAAGCTTGTCTCTTATGCGATGAACAGATGGGTAAGAGCGCTTTTAAACATGGCGGATCCCTTAACCTTCACCGGTATCGGTAGGCCCGGGATGAAACAATTAGTATGGGAGGTAATTATGTAAGAAAGTAGATGAGGTAAACATAGCTCATTCCACTCCAGCTCGCCAGAACTTATGTAGTGTGAAGGATTATTCGACACGTTCCTGGTAATGATGCTTTTGTTTTTATATCAAGAGGTTAATTATCCTCATTGATAGCGCATGTACAAGGTACACAAATATAATATTGGGTTTGGAGATGACTGCGCTACAAAAGCTAATGATTCTTGTTTATGTGCGAGTTGTTTGGAGGTAATACGTCCTTCAATATAATTAAAGCTAACTAAGTGACGGTAATCAGTGTCAGGGTAACAACCATTAGACATAACGAATACGTTAGGCCGCGTGTTGTCATTGAAGCATAGGGAAGCGGATTTGTGGAGACCGGCGCTGGCTTTAATGAAGGGAAGGTGAATTAATTCGACAACATCATAGATTGTTCAGCATCGTTCAGAAGTTAAAAATCCGCAGCTGATCCTGCATGATAGTAGCCAGACTGTATGAACACGGATTTACTCTATTTTCCATGGTAAATTTGATGGGGTTTTGTAAATGCTAATTTTGGTAAATTGGTTTATTTATTGTTGTAAACAGGTCTGGTAGGTCCCTACCAGAAGAAACTAGTCCCATGACCACTGGAGCAGTGTTCTGGATCCTTTCCATCCATCCATCACATGGTCCGCACATGATTATGCCAGCTCTGGTCTCACTTTTTCATTTCTTCCTGTGCAAGGTCTATAAGGCAGATAGGAAAGTCCAAGCAGTTACTTCAACACCAGAGTATAGGAGTAAGCATCTACAAGACCCCATAGTGTACACTGGTGCCTGAAGTAGGAATGGAGGAGTCCAGGCACTGTGAGCTCCTCATCCACTCTGACCTGCTGTCACTACTACTGCTACTACTACCCCTGCCATCACTACTATTCTTGCTGTCACTGCTACTACTACCTCTTCTGTCACCACCACCACTACCCTGCTGTCACTACTACTACCCCTGCCATCACTACAATTCTTTCTGTCATTATTACTACTACCCCTGTTGTCACTACTACTACTACCCCTGTTGTCACTACTACTACCCCTGTTGTCACTACTACTAGCCCTGCTGTCACTAATACCCTTGTTGTCACTACTGTCGCCACTACTACAGCCCTGCTGCCACTGCTACCCCTTATGTCATTACTACTACCCTGCCATCACTACCACTATCCCTGCTGTCCTTACTACTACTACCACCCCTGCTGTCACTACTACTACTACCCCTGCTGTCACTGCTACTACTCCTGCTGTCACTACTACTACTACTTCCCCTGCTGTCACTACTACTACTACCCTCGCTGTCACTACTACTCCTGTTGTCATTACTACTTCTACTACCACCCCTGCTGTCAGTACTACTACCTCTGCTGTCACTACTACTACCCTTGATGTCACTACTACTACTACCACCCTTGCTGTCACTACTACTACCACCAAGCCGGCTATCACTATTACCAAGGCGAGTGCCGATCTGGAATATGAGGCATTGCCGGACAAATCCACTGTCACCACACACATGCTGGCCAGAGCTGTGGCCGGTATCATGGGCACTGTTTCATGTACCCCGTAGAATGTGTCAAAGTGGGGGGCACATGGTGGGCGGTTGGGGGGATGGGTCACACATGTCCATTGGTATGATCCCCAAAATATAAAATGTAAAAGGGTACCTGTCTCCCCCCCTCCACCCCCCCACCCCCCCAAAAAAAAAAAAAAAAAAAAAACTTGATGTGTCATAGCACCTGGCACATGTCATAGCACATGTAAAAAGTTTCTGTTTGCACAGGGTCTGACTTCTCCTCACTCCTGACACCCCCTGCAATCAGGAGGAGATACAGAAGGGGAAAGATGTGCAGCAGCTGCATGTTTCTCCTGCTGCAAATGTTTTTTCGCCTGTATCTCAATGATCTGCTTCACAAAGGGGCCCCCAGGCTCTGTTGCCCAAGGGCTCACAAAAACCTGGAGCCGGCCCTAAACTGAGGGGTATGTGGCAAATCCTTTACATCCATGTCCAGCATATAGTCATTATCTAAGAGGCAACTTTCTCCAAAACACTATTTTCATAGAAGTTCCTCATCCCCTTAGTTTACAGCTCAGACATAATGAAAGGCAACACAATTACGTGGTGAGAACACCTGTTATGTAACACAAGCTGGGATAGTGGTCCCGCTGGAGTAGTCAGACCCTGGGTGGTCTTCACTGATTAAAGGCGCTCAGAATGCTTCTTTACATAATTAGACCGAGCCCAGCCTAATGGGTGACTCCTGAGTGCACCATGACCAGGCTTCCCTATGGTGCCCGCTTTCTCTTGTTAGCTCTCGGACATATTTCTATCATTCAGATACAGAATAATTTTAATTTTCAACATGTTAGTCCGTTATATATAGCCAATTAGATAATACATAATAACAATATAAGATCTATACCGGACTGGAAACTGATTTATTTATTTTTATTTATTGTTGCAGACATTTCTGTAATAAATGTCAAAAGTGTGATTATACTGTTATAGAATTCTGACAGACAGATAGGAGATAGATAGATAGATAGATAGATAGATAGATAGATTTGACATCAACCTTACATACTGTATTTGATGGAGGTGTCGATAAAGTTGACTGTGAACCTGCTTCATGCAATGCGACGACTCACCATCAGTTACCCTTAATGTTTGTCATTTAACTCTCTAGATCAGCTAATAGCAGTCAAACAACAGGTGCCAGTCCTGTTATGTCTCCGATATGGCCTTCCAAATGGGCCACATGGATAAAGTGTAACAACTCGAGTTGTGGATTCGCTGTTTCACCACTAGCAATGGCATAGGCTACACCAGGAAGTGGAGTCTAAGGGGCCGCTGGTCTTCACCCGAACCCATCCCAAGGTGGGATGGATGCAACCCTTAGGTCACTATCCTTGGCCCAGGCTTGGCTTGCTAGGGGCAGCGGTTGCTGTGCAGCTGGAGACAGGTAGACTGGCAGGAATACAACAGGACTCACGGCTGGAAATGGGACAACGGTAACTGGCTGGAACCACAGGCAGCAGACACAGGGCAGGAACCACAGGCAGGAATCACGGGCAGCTGGGACCACACGCTATGGGAAGCATACAGAAGCTGCAATAGAAGGGTCAAGGAGGTGCCCGGATTTATTTGGGAGTTTTAGGTACAATCAACCAATTAAGGACGCACTGACCTTTTAAATCTGCAAGAGTCGGTCCCCTAGCAGACGGGGACGCACACCAGCCAGAGCAAGAAAGAGCAGGAGCACAGATACATGAGGCCCCTGGGGTGGGGGGAAGGTGAACTGACAGCAGCACCAGGCCCCTGCACGTGGGTACAGCCCTAACATAAAGTATACAGTAGAGAATAAAAATGTAATTAACAAGTAAAAAAAATCCCCTATATAATAATAATAATAATAATAATAATAATAATAATAATAATTATATATATATTTCTTTTTTTAATATATATATATATATATATATATATATATATACAGAGAACCAAAATAAATATGATTAGCACAGAAGGGTCCAAACCATTAAAATATAATATTATTATGCCTCTCTCAGTTATCTCCCTTCCACTTTTCTTACCACCTTTCAGAAATGGAAAGGTGAATAACATTAAAAAGTTTTTGCATTTATTACACAAAGTTTTAGACGCCACAAGTGACACCAAGCTGATTTTTATAGTGCCCCAAATACCTGAAACAATCCGTACAAGCACAAACAGAACAGGGTGATGAAGACATATTAGAAGATGTGGAGCTTATACCTGCTGACCATAGAGCCAATACCAATCATAGCCAGAACATCCATTTGCATACAAAGTAAAGTATAAAGGAGACAGCTCGTATTAATATTCTAAAAACACGTCCGTAACTGGAATCCAAATGCTCGAGTTGAGCCATTGGACTAGTTAAATTATTATATGACGATCTATTTCATTTGTTTTTTCATTTTTGTATAAATGATTTTTCTTACCGGTGACCTCTCCTCTGATGCCCGAGGGTAAATAAAATAAATGGATAATTTGTTTTCCAAGATAGATGATACTCTTCAACCATCGGGTCATATTGACCTGTGTTACATGCATAATAATGCTGTGTTCCTTATCACCGGCATTTGGGGAACTTTTTATGTTGCTTAAGTATAGGAAGTTTGTTCTTCTTAATAATGAAAGGCAAGAACATATTATTCCTCGAATTCAGAGTAAAATTATTGGAAGTGAAGAGGAGCTATATTTATTATTTCTTAAAATATACAGAAAGCTTTGTTGGCTTAATTGGAGACATTTGAAGTCAAAGGGTCCTATTCCACAGACCGAGGAGGGCCCGATCAACGATGTAAACGAGCGGCGATCTGCTAAATCGCCGCTCGTTTACTGGGCTTATTCCACGGCCCGATGATCGTTGAGCGAGGGCTGCAAAGACATCGTTACTGATGTCCTTGCAGCCCTTGCAGCACCATACATTACCTGTCCAGGCTTCTTCTCTGCGCTGTCTTCATCAACGGGTCCCGCGCGCTCTATCTTTAGAATGGCCGGTCAGCTGACAGGCCACACTCAGCCGCGGCCCCGGCTGATCGTTCTCTCTATTTCACTGAACGATAATCGGCCTAATCGGGCCAAATGGGGCCTATACGGCCGATTATCGTTACTGTGGAATAGGGCCCTAAGTTTGCTTTGTCCAAGCAATAGACAGTATTAGTAAACCTGGGCCCATGTGTTTGCCACTTACACATACAAATGTCACAAATAAGTCACATGGCCATGCAAATCTCCAACTCCATTCCTCATGGCCCACCAACAGGTCAGGATTTGGGGATATCCATAGAAAGAACGAGTATAATTATATCACCTGTGAAATATTAAGAAAATCCCCAAAACCTGACCTGTTGGTGGCCATGTGGACTGGAGTTGGGGAACATTGCATTAGAGGACACACCAGGACAGATCTACAGGTGAATGGAAATAACTTTTTGTTGAAGAAATCCCTGTAATAAATGTGCAACATGTAAAAAAAAAAAAAAAAAAACTTGTTATAAAAAATCTGACAGATAGATGTTAGAGCAATAAATAAAAGAAAAAATAGATAAATAGATAGATTAATATGAAATAGATGGATAGACATAGACAGAAGATAGATATATAGATAGACATAAAATAGATGAAACAATGTGATAGAAAAAATACTGATGTGAAGAGAAGTGCAAATAAAACATAGAATACAAATATAAAATCATGACAAAGGGTTTATTCCCACATCTTGTATTCCACGGAAGCTGCAGACGGGGAAGCCCTGTAGTGGACACTTTCCCTACCGGGCATCATGTATGAATATGATGTTAGGAGCCGTAAAGTGTTTGAATCTTCGTGGCACTATAATGAAGCAGCCACGTGGTTTTGTCATTACAGTGCTGTGAAGATTCAAACACTTTCCCTGGTCCTGGCATATTGATATATCATGCCGGGCGGAGAAGGAGTTCTTTACAGGGATTACCCATCCATAGCTTCTGTGGAATACAAGATGTTGGGAATAAGCCCTAAGAGCGCAGTTTCGGACGTGTACCATGAGCCGAGAATCGCGCCACAGTCTGAAAAGGCTTGGGTATAACAGAAAGAAAGGAAGAAAGATAGATAGATAGATAGATAGATAGATAGATAGATAGATAGATAGATAGATGGATAGCAGATAGATAGATAGGAGATAGATAGATAGGAGATAGATAGATAGATAGATAGATAGATAGATAGATAGATAGATAGATAGATAGGAGATAGATAGATAGATAGGAGATAAATAGATAGATAGATAGATAGATAGATAGATAGATAGATAGATAGATAGGAGATACATAGATAGATAGATAGATAGATAGATAGATAGATAGATAGGAGATAGATAGATAGATAGGAGATAGATAGATAGATAGATAGATAGATAGATAGGAGATAAATAGATAGATAGATAGATAGATAGATAGATAGATAGATAGATAGATAGATAGGAGATAGATAGATAGATAGGAGATAGATAGATAGGAGACAGATAGATAGATAGATAGATAGATAGATAGATAGATAGATAGATAGATAGATAGATAGATAGATAGATATATTTGTAAAGGTTAATACACAATTCTTGGCACACAGAGAACTTATGAAATGACACGTATAATAAAGCATCTTGCTCAGCAGCTGTTGCTATTATTGCAGTTTTCCATCCAAATTGGCAATAATAAGCATATTTTTTTTTATTTTCAGAATCATATGGCTGCAGTGGAGAGAATTGCCTGAAGCTGCAGCTATGTCATCTCATACATTAATATACACAAGTTCATGATGGCTCAACTGTGTGGGAAATCATTTCATTTTCCAATCTGATTTAGTGCTGTATAATATTCCATGACTAAGTAATTACAGGTATATGTTCCAATTACCATAGTGGTGTGTAGCTTGCATGCCTGGGAAATGAGCGTATAATGCTAAACTCTTAGTTCTGTGTGTAGAATAGCAGATTTATAATTCACCGTCCCAGAGTGATTGTTCAACATGTTTATATCAAAAATACAGATACAGCAGAACTGAATGACACATTTAACCATTTCAGGCCGCCATGTTTACGCATCCTAAGAACGGAGTTAAAATAATTATGGATTACCTGCATCCCCATAGATCACTGTATCACATTACATTACATTGTATCAAATCACAACCTCAATTCTGGTACATCCAGCAACGTTGCAGAAAATACTTAAGAGTTGGTGCATTTACTGAAGCAACATGGAAATAGCTAAGTGTGGAATTATGCAGTAAAAAGTGCAGTAATAGAGCTCAAATTCATTTAGGTAAAATAGACTAAGCATCAATACCACAAACTACCTGTGGATAGGCGTGGCGCTGCAGCTGCAATTTTCTAATTGTGAAATGCCATCATACTGAATACAGTGATCAAATAACAGCACCATACATGTTCTAATAGCACTACTGTACAATGTCTAAATATTACTGCTATACAAATAAAAATACGGCAAACAGATCACTGATCTCAGGGAGAAAAGCCAAAGAAGACACTGTTGGCTGCTGGTTAAAGCGCTCAATACAATTAGGTACTAGGTGCATTGCCCCCTGGGAAATATCAATATGCAGAAAGCCCTGCGGAGTCTCAGTTACAAGGCTCAAAACCAGGGGTCTCAAACCCAATTTACCCAGGGGCCGCTTGAGGTAGAGTCTGGGTGAGGCTGGGCCGCATCAGGTTTTCCACAAGAAAAGCTCATACAAAAACATTCCAATGTCATCAAATGTTTTTATCTTTTCATCTGTTAAAAACACATATAGTTGTTGACTAGAGAAATGTAACTATTATTATTATTCAGATTCAAATGTCTGTATTGACAGTTCCTTAACATTTAACTTTCTGAACATGAATGGAACACACATACACACTGCCTGACCCCCACCCCACACACACACTGCCTGACCCCCACCCCACACACACATACACTGCCTGACCCCCCCCCCCCCACACACACACACACACTGCCTGACCCCCACCCCACACACACACACTGCCTGACCCCCACTCCACACACACATACACTGCCTGACCCCCCCCCCCACACACACACACACACACTGCCTGACCCCCACCACACACACACACTGCCTGACCCCCACCCCACACACACTGCCTGACCCCCACCACACACACACACACACACTGCCTGACCCCCACCACACACACATAAACTGCCTGACCTCCACCCCACACACACACTGCCTGACCCCCACCACACACACTGCCTGACCCCCACCACACACACATAAACTGCCTGACCTCCACCCCACACACACACTGCCTGACCCCCACCACACACACTGCCTGACCCCCACCCCAAACACACACTGCCTGACCCCCACCACACACACACACACACACACACACACTGCCTGACCCCCACCCCACACACACACTGCCTGACCCCCACCACACACACTGCCTGACCCCCACCCCAAACACACTGCCTGACCCCCACCACACACACACACTGCCTTACCCCCACCACACACACTGCCTGACCCCCACCACACACACATACACTGCCTGACCCCCACCACACACACACACTGCCTGACCCCCACCAAACACACACACTGCCTGACCCCCACCACACACACTGCCTGACCCCCACCACACACACTGCCTGACCCCCACCACACACACACTGCCTGACCCCCACCACAGACACATACACTGCCTGACCCCCACCACACACACACACTGCCTGACCCCCACCCCAAACACACACTGCCTGTCCCCCACCACACACTGCTTGACCCCCACCCCACACACACTGCCTGACCCCCACCACACACACACTGCCTGATCCCCACCACACACACACACACACTGCCTGACCCCCACCCTACACACACATATTTTGCATTAAAGGGGTACTCCAGGCTGGGGGGCCCCATCCCAGAGTACCCCTCCAAGGAACCAGCAGGCCAAGTGTCTATTCCCCTCCCCCCTGTGACCTCCCCCATGTCTGCTCTCCAGCCTCCCCCTTCTCCCCACCGGTCTCCTCCTTCTCCCCAACGGCATCCCCCTTCTCCCCTCCGGCATCCCCCTTCTCCCCTCCGGCATCCCCCTTCTCCCCTTCAGCATCCTACCTCTCCCCACCGGCCTCCTCCTTCTCCCCCCTCCTCTACATCCCGGGCGCCGCGGCCCCCTCACCTCGGGTAGCAGCGGCAGCCTTACACACCGCCCACCCGACGTAGCGCCCGGACGTCTTTGTCCAATCAATTCAGCGCAGGGAGGGAGCGTGGAGCCGCTGTCTCCATGCTCCCTCCCTGCGCTGATTTGATTGGACAAGGATGTCCGGGCGCTACATCGGGTGGGCGATGTGTGAGGCATAGGGGCATAGGGGCATAGGGGCACCTGCGAGCCAGATGCGGCCATCAAAAGAGCCACATCTGGCTCGCAAGATGCCGGGGAAAAAAAGATTCGTGGGCGGCAGGCATTTAATCCGGGGCTGGGGGGGCCGCAAACTAGTGTCCCGAGGGCCTCGAGTTTGAGACCCCTGCTCAAAACACAGGACTAGGCAGATATTCCTCCACCTAGCCACAATGCTGCTCCACACTGATGATAGGCAACACTCCGAAACAGCTGTCTATGGATGGATACCTGGCTTTGATCTTTCCCTGGTCATATCATTAGACTCATAATTGGATTGGTTATAGACTGAAGGGGCTACTTAATATTGTGGTTTTGGAGCCATCCCTTTTCTAGGTCCTTTCCTGGAGGAATATCAGGCTAGTTCCATGTTTTAAAACTTATAACTGAGGCTCTGCGGACCTTTTTGCATATTCATGTTTCCCAGGGGGCAATGTACCTAGCATTTCACTGTAATGAGCATTTTAGCTGGCAGCCAACAGTGTTATCTTTGGCTGGTCTCCTTGAGATCAGTGATTTTTTTTTTTTACTTTATTGGTCTACTAGGCATTGCTTCCACCTAGCCACAATCCTGCTCCCCTGTCTGTTGATGGATACCTGGCATTGGTATTTCCCTAGTCATATCATCAGACTTGTAATTGAGTTGGACATTGACTGAAGGGGCCACTTAATATGGTGGATTTGGTGGTCTCCTTACAGGAGCCATCCCTTTTCTAGGTCCTTCCCTGGGTAGGGATATCTTGCTAGTCCTGTGTTTTGAGACTCTTAACTCCGCTGACCTTTTTGCATACAAATAAAAAGGTATTCCTATTTATAATACTTACCCCTATCCACATTGATGGCCAGAACTTCTTTGGTGTTTCCTTCAGTGGGGCAACCTGTACACAGCATGTGTACAAGCACTGTCTAAAGCAGGCCGCCTCTTTGTGTTCATGGCTATTGGCCATCATTACACAACCTAGAAGACTCTCTCTGAACCACGTTAACATGGTACCTTATGTAGTGTCCGGCGGATATGACACATAATGATATAACAAATGCATAGATTTCATGGCATTAAATCACAGAAAATCCTTTTTTACATCAATGGACATAAATGGTGATTTATCGTTTTCTGCACAAAACTGAGTTCCAAGCCCTTTCATTTTTATATAGTGTAATCAAATGGGCAAATTAAAGAGAATGGTTTAATATAAATGGGTGACGCTCTCCAAGTTTAATATATACTTTATAGAGGATGTAATTTATTTCCAGAAAAGACAAGTGTGAAAAAATTTGGAGAATTTTTTTTTTTTTTTTTATGGAATACTAACCTGTAGAAACAGCAAATACATGTAGCAGAGCTGAGTATGTTAAAGCTGCAGAACTCAGTTTGTATAATTGCTGTGATAGGATGAAGTCCACATATGTCATCACCGTCCGTTGCAGAGGAGCTGCATGCAGGACGTGAAGTCCGTCACCTGCTGCCATCCCTGATGTTCCCTTCCGCGGCCGTCACTTGTAAGTGTGCAGGCAAGGAATCAGGAGGTCCTTTGTCTGCCGCCAAGCAGTGTATGTTACATGTGAAATCTTCTTCTTGGCAAAATTAAGAATCCCCTGAACTCAGTGTCCCTCTCCCTATAGAATAATCTCTATCACTGAGCATACCCAGAAGCCTTTTTCTTTCATCTAAATAGGGAAGGTCCTGTCCATTGTGTCCTCTAGTCAACAGGGCTTGCTGTAAAGCATATAACCAAATGCTGTTAAAATAAATCAGGCAAGAGGGCAGCCTCCCAAAATATTGTTAAAAAAAAAACAAATCAGGCAATAGAGACAGATTAGAAAAAAAGATACATGCGCTTTACTGTAGTTAGGGTATGTTCAGTAAATCTTGTGACTTCTTTGAGTGGAGAGCCACAGCAGCGGAGGAGCACGCGCTCTCCCATAGACTGGCTATAGGGCATTGAGACAGGCAGGATTCCACGGTGGAATTCCAAGGGTATGTGTGAACATACCCTTACTGTAGAGCCAACCTTGAGGGGGATGTGACATGTCAGGTCTCCATCAGCACATCAGTCATCAATACAAAAGTTGCTCGACTGGCCTGCAGGACCGATGGGTCCCAATGCAAAATCTATCACAGGGCCCTATAACTATAATGCATATGGGGAAGACAGAGCCTCCTCAGGCTCCTGGGCTGGGTGCACCTGCATCCTCTGTGTTCCCTATAGCTAGGCCTTTGCTCAGGACCTGGGCTCATGGAGTTAAATGGCCACCCTACGCACTTATTTAGCAGTGTTATTTTAAAACCTCCTATAACAATGTTATTTGGGCACTTATTGTATTATTCTTTTGCTATATATTAAAACTAAATGTACGACAATAATAGAAGGTAAAACAAGTCAGCAAGTACACCATGTTTAATAAATCTCTCCCATAGTATACAGTCTGGCTGGGATCCCTAGCAGCCACGCAAAAAACTGACCTGTCAGTTCACACAATGGAGCGTGCGGCTCTGGCAGCGGTGATTCGGATGTGGGAGCACACAGGTGCCTCAGCATCCGAATTCAGCAGAAGTCAAGATCATCCGGCCGGTACTTCAGTATGATGATCTTCAGTAACACCGGCAATTCTGTGACCCAGCCAGGTCACAGAACGGCCGGTGTTATACATAGTGTGAACATATCCTCAGGCAGGAGGACGACATTAGGCAGAAGGGACTTTATTATAGCCTATATCATTTTATATATGTCAAATTAAATGAATAAGCAAATAACAGTCATAAAAATAATTTAAAGAGGACCTGTCACCCACCGTGCTGGGGTGACAGGCTCCCCACCCCCGTTAGATCCCCCTATACTTACCTCATTGCACCGGGTCCCGCTTACTGAGTCGGTCGGGTGACTGAGGTTTTAGCGCCCGAAGCCCGGCGCGTGCGCTCACAGGAGAGTCAGATGCTCATAGAGAATGAATGGGGAGTCCGATGCTCCGTCATTCTCTATGGGCATCGGAATCTCCTGTGAGCGCGCATCGGGCTTCAGGCGCTGAAATCTCAGTCACCCGATCGGCTCAGGAAGCGGGACCCAGCGCGATGAGGTAAGTACGGGGGGATCAAACAGGGGTCGGGAGCCTGTCACCCCGGCACAGGGGGGTGACAGGTTTCCTTTAAAAAAAAAAAGGTTGTTAAAACAAAAACAGCAAATATTTTAAAACCCTTAAAAATGAATACAGAATGTATATTAGAAAATCCTTCTACAAGGTTCAGCATGCAGTGTGCTGTACTGTATGTGCTTCTTCTTCTATAGAGAGACACACAGAAAGGATTTACAATTATAATAATATTCCTCTTTCCAATGTCAGCTCTGCCCATAATGCAATAAAGATTACAGGACAATAGCGGCATGCGGAAATCTTCAGAAATACTCTCCGCTTTGAAGTCTAAGGTCTTATTTGTAATGAATGCTTGCAAGTTTCAAAGATAAAGCAATCCCTTTGTAATTTGAATTTGCTCCTTGTGGTGACTTTAGTGGGATCTCCTCTATATGTCATTAACAGCGTGCAATACTGATCAATGATCCAACATGTTCCAGACCAGTGAAGCAAAAGTCATTTTGACTTTTACTTTTCACTATCCCATCTCCCAAAGAGTGACCTTCACTGCAAGTGGTTCTGAGAGAGTCGGAGAACTCACAGCTAGACATTGGCCGTGACATACCATATCACCCACCATTGTACAGGAAAAGGAGGGGACAGCTGGAGGAATGAATACAATGTACTGTGTCAATCATTTTAAATATCCAGCAGGATAGAGCTTAAAAAAAAAAATCTATTCTATTTAATCTACACATTAGACCTAACTGATGACCTGTCCTGTGTGTGACATAATATCTAGATATGAGCCAACTTACGGTAAATTTGGCTGAACGCAAACCGGTCCTGGAAGTCAAATCACTGCCTGGAGAAGATGGATACAGCCAAGGAGACCTATGACTGTCATCCTTTTCCAGGCTGCAGACTAAGGGCTCTATTCCACCGGACGACTATCGTTCGCATAATTGTTAACGATTAACGATCTCAAATGACCGCTATTGCGAAAGACCTGAAAACGTTCACTCATTTCCATGGAACGATAATCGTTACTTATGATCGTATTTGCGATCGTTTTTTCTTCACTATTTCGTTCGTATCTACTCCGAACGACATCTTATTCAATGCGAATGATTTGCGAACGTTTTGCGAACGAACAACGATAAAAATAGGTCCAGGTCTTATAAAGCGATCAACGTTTTCTCGTTCGGTCGTTAATCACTAACTGCTATTCAACCGAACGATTATCGTTCAGATTCTAACTATTTAACGATAATCTGAACGATAATCGTCCGGTGGAATAGGGCCCTAAAGCAATCAATAGCAGAGCAATCGGGTTTGCTGTACTTACTGTAAGTTCACAACTACAAATTACAGTTTACTTAAAGCTTGATCTGCATATGTTATACTTTGGACTTTGCTCAGATCATTACCCTTTTTCTCTTTTCCCTAAGAATTATAAGTATAAACTCTAAAAAAAAAAATTCAAAAAGTTATTAAGAATGGAGAGACTGGGGACCAGATTTATGAATTTTTTGGGCTACCCATTGGAAAAAGAGCAATGATTCTCGTGATTGGCGCTCATGTGCGGAGCCTTTATAAAGCTCTATCCATTATGCAGCTCTTTCCTGCAGTCAGCTATTGGCCGCACATCTCCTATTAGACGTGAAGGTGTGTGCCTGGCAGATGGCAGTAGGGCAGAATGGCGATCATTTGTATGATCTGATCACTAGCCCCATTTTGCTGGCCAATATCGGCCTGTTTGGTTGATAACTGCCCCATGTAATAAAGCCCTTAGACTACACATTCGTTGAATGCACAAGATTGGCTCAGCCTGCTTGATAAATTTATCCCATCGAAATTTGGATCCACTTGTCTGGCAAAATTTCTGGCAAAATGTTGTGTCCCCCTGCTGGATTTATCACCAACAATTTTTTTTTGTAGAAATCAATAGTCCAAGCGATTTTAAGAAACTTTGTAATTGGGTTTATTAGTCAAATATGCCAATTATCTGCATGTAAAAAACCTCTCCTTTCTGTCATCCACTGCTCAGAATCAGGAAATCTCAACTGTTTTTTTTTTCATCAGTTGGATCCTGTCTGAGCTATGGAGAGGGGAGGGGGGAGGAAAGACAGAGGAGAAATGTCACCAGCAGAGAGCAGAGAACAAAGAATTACACAGGAAGGAGCTATTCAGAGTGAGAGAGCCTGGTGATGTAGCTGTAACTTAACTCTTTGTTGTCCTGTTTTGGTGCCTCATCTTACTATCTCCATAGGAAAACCATGAAGACAGAGGGAGAGCTTCAAACTGCTTTTTCATTACAAAAATTCATTTTTCGGCTAATAAACCCAATCACAAAGTTTCTTAAAATCGCCTGTACTATTCATTTCTGCAAAAAAAAAAAAATTTACGACAGTGACACTTTGAATGTGACCATGCTGAAGCCATCCAGCCACCCAGTGTGGCTTCTATAGGCTACTCAGGCCTATCTAGGCCTGCAAAGTTGGCACCAACCATGTTCACGATAATAGATAGTAGATCACATGATCAGTGATATTGGGATGTGTTATTAGTAGAGATGAGCAACCTCGAGCACCCGTAGCACTAGGGAGTCCTGAAAAACATGGATACAACATTGTACCCATGTTTTCAGGCAGCCTTTGGGCAGCATTCAAATTCTTCAGCCACCGGTAATCACACGCCAAGCGTTTGGGTTTGGACTTGAGTGTACTTGTTATCTACTAGTTATAAGTAGATTTCATAGGACTACAGTCTAATCTATTACAATCTTGAACATACATTTTTCATTGGGCTAAAGAAGACACTAAAATGACAAATTCAGCTCTACTTGACCTGAAAAAAATTGTGAAAACACTAAAATCTTGACTTCCCATTCAAAGGGTTGGCAGGCCCAGAGGAGCACATTTTAACATTCCACCACTGTCCCAATATAATTTTTTTTTTTACACTTTTACTGCTTTATAAATTATTACTCCGAGTTCTTTAAACACAAGTGACCTCTTCAGCCCGCAGCAATCCGCTGTAATGGGGTTCACCGCCCTCCGGTTCTAAAGGGTTAATCCGAAGGCACGTAAACGCTCAGCACCACCAGAGCTTGATCAGCATTTTCCAGCTTTTTAACCCAGAAATATTGATTTATTTTTTTTTTATAATACTTGATGGTGCTTTCCAGCGATTTATAACACTTACATTAAGGAGTAGATGGACTGGGAGAAAAGCCAAAATAAGTATGATAAAAGATGAAGAGCTGTCAAGAAGAGCAGCTTTCAAGGATTAGGTACAGGCCGCAATTTAAACAAATGTAATAAAAATTAAAGAGGCAAGCCAAGACGCCATCTGCCCTAAAGGTTTGAGATACTGCAACCAGCTCACTATTCCTCTGCTGCTCACGGTTATTAAAAATCAACTCGTTTCATTAGCCGTAATCTATTTCGCAACGCAGAGGTGAAATCTTCTGCCGGGATGTGAAGAGTTAACGCGTTTCACTATTGGGGTTTTAGGATGGCATTCTAATCTCGCTTTATTGTATCTCAGATTGCCCTTTCACTTGTCCTTGGCATTTTATTACTCCCAGCCAAAGTTATTATCGCCTTCATTGAAATTTTAAACAGTTCATGTAAAGACACAAGTCTTGATCAGAGGAAAGCGCTTACCTCCTCCTTAACCTGCTGTGTATGTTTTTGCTCTATCACAGTCTGCAGTCAGTTCTTGCAAGATCTATAAATGGGGATTCTGCCAGGATCTGATTATTTAGGTTATTCAATTATGTCTTAAAGGAGTTGTCCATTTTGGATAATCCCTTTCTGTTAGAAAAGTTAACTGATGCACTATGCTGTATCCCAGTACATTGTATATGTTATAGCTACTATCAGTAACGCCATTCATTAGGATTCCTTAAAGGCGTTCTACACTTTCCTACAATTTCCTAACATTAAGCTGATAATAAAGAGTCTTCCTGCTGCAACCCCCAACAATCAGCGGTAGACTGTGATTAAATCCGGCAGTAAGTGTGCTGTTTATTTGCAGCGCCACCACAGGACAAATAAAGCATTACATAGGGCACATTTGAATCAATGGCTTATCTGCAGGACTGCACAGGACAGGTCCTCCAGAGTGAGAGACGCTCTTTATAACCATTTTTTACTCTGCGCAGGTGATGAGGATCCTAAATGTAGCAACCCTTCTGTTAACTCAGAATTCTATTATAAATTCTATGATTATTATTATCATTGTTAATTTTACTATAGAAAACTGTTGTAAAGTGAAACTGCCAGGACTGGGGAACTGGACAACACAAGACAGGTGATGCCCTGGCACTGACACCCACCCTGGTGTCCCTGCTTAATTGCCTCGACTGCCCTAGGCAGTGGTGGACAACTGGTCAACAGTCCCTAGCCTGTACAGGCCTGCACAGAACGTGGACAAGACAAACAAAACACAAATAATCAGAGTCAGAGGTCCAGGTCAGCAACTAGCTGTCTGCAAAGCACCAAAATGTAATCCAAAGAGTAGTCAAAAGTTAAAGCCAGAAAATCAGGGAACCAGGAATACAAATCAGGAATACAATTCTAGTCACTATACAAAAGTCACTAAGGGTATGAGGCTCTATTGCAGAGGATCCCATAGCAGATAAAGTATTCAAGACTCCATGAATCCTGTGTGTTGCCTTCCAGCACCCACCCTACCCCCCGTCCCACAAACCCACCTGGCCCAACGCAGCCCTTGTGCTCCTTTGTTCTCACAGCTCCCTGGCATATCTCCTAGCATATGTCCAGATAGCCGAGCACCTACTCCAGTGGCTGGAATCAGAGAAATCTCCTACCCCAACTATTAAACCTTTGAGATGCTTCAGTCAATTGTTGCCATGACATCAAAGTGTTAAAAAATATAATTTTTGGGACCCCCAACACCAATTATGTTGCTTTTTGTCACTAAAATTCATACGTAAAGGCCAACACAAGCTAGTCATTAATGAGCTGAAAATAGTATTAGGCAATTTTTATCGTACCTGTGGATTAGGTTGCAATTTCTTTTATAGCATACAAATAATATAAATATTATGATTAGGAAGAATTAAAAGGGTTTGTCCACTAATTTTCTTTTAAGAATTGCCAGGCTGGGCTGAGCCATTCTGAGGTTGCCTGGTGGAACTTCTTAGCCCTTGCTGGTCTTAGTCTGAACAAGAGAAAATGCCCACTCATCTGGTCATTGGCTGACTTCCGTGATCCACCGCCTTGGCTTAAGACGAAGATCTGTAGTGGGGGATCATGGGAGTAGACTTTTGTTTTTTCCTGTAGTTTGGAGTGAACACCAATCAAAATAAAAAATTGTGAAGTGTTTTAATATTTTAACATCTCTATTTGCTTTACTTTAACCTGTCTTTTTTTTCATAAGACATACTGTATTAAACTGGCCACCGATATAAAGGTGACCTCTCAGCGTTCTATGCAAAGCAAATATATATTTAAAAAAAAAGGAAATAAAAAATTCTCTCGCTAATGCAGACGGCTGCTTCCACAGCAGAGAACTGACTGCTCAAGATCAAATCTAACTGTTACTGGCACTAGACAAGACTTTACGTCTCTGGTCGACCTTCGTGAGGCGTAACTATTACAATATGCTCGCCTTAAGTTGTACCTTGAAGCTCCTTGCTCTAAAGCAAGATTCCTCTTGAGTTAGTGTTAAAAAACAGAGTCTACAGAAATTTCAAAGACCCCTAAGGGTATGCGGAGATACTGCAGAATAGTTCCACTGCAGTTCATGCTACAAATCCTCCATGTCTGACCATGATCCAAAGCTTTTCTGGCCCTTACTTTGATATTACTATTAAAGAAGCACTTTTTTTTTCTTTCTTTTTTTTTATTCCCTGTCTGGTAGTAAGATTGCATGGTTACTCACCTGAGCTGATCATTCTCTCATGGAGTAGCGTTATATCCATATATATATCCATATATTCCACGTTGGCTGACCCAGAAGTCACTTTATTCTGTGTATCTCTATGAGCTTCTGATCTTACCAAAGTACAATGCCAGGGAATAAAACACATTTCTGGTCTGGCCTCATTGTCTACAGTCAGTGGATTGTGGGCTAATACAGGGTTCATATTGAAAGGAGATGTGTACATGCCCAAATGAAGAGTTTGAAGGGTAGCTAACTTTAGGTAGGTTGTTTTAAGAAGGTAAAATAGCAATATGGTTTCTCAGACAATTCTTTAGGAGTATGTTCACACAACAAAGTTTTCATGGTTAGAATCTATTGCTGATTTGGAAGAGAATACACAGCAGAAATGTAAAACAGACTCTCATTTCTGTTGTGGATTTCCAATATGTTATGACCTTGATGCACATGCAGATTATTCCCATTCAGTTGGATTAATCCAAGGTTTCAATGTGGATTTTAAGTCAAGAAGTGACACGTCATTTTGCCCTTCCTTGCTTGGTATTATTAAAATACATGACTTAAAAAAAATGTTGTGCAGGATCTATAGCAGCGGTCCCCAACCTTTTTTCCCCCAAGGACCTGCTTTAGGTAAGACCATTTTTCCATGGTTCGGCAGGGTGGGGTTTTCATTGCATGTTGGGCGGGTTTAAGGAGGGGGTTGGAGTTTAGTGCTCACTGCATTAGGTACATTGTTTTTTTTTACTTCATGAGCAGACCAGCGCCGGCGCGGGGATGGCGGTACTGCAGTTCTTCTTTTTATCCTCTGCCTGGTTGCTGTGCACGATGCCAGTCTATTCCTAAGCACTTGGTTGACATAAGCACTGCTAAATGCTGGGCTGGTGCTCGGCATGATGATGCTTAGATCGTACACATTGCTACTTACTTTAAGGCTGGGTTCACACTACGTATATTTCAGTTAGTATATTTCAGTCAGTATTGCAACCAAAACCAGGAGTGGATTGAAAACACAGAAAGGCTCTGTTCACACAATGTTGAAATTGAGTGGATGGCCACCATATAACAGTAAATAACGGCCATTATTTCAATATAACAGCAGTTGTTCTAAAATAACAGCAAATATTTGCCATTAAATGGCGGCCCTCCACTCAATTTCAACATTATTTGAACAGATCCTTTCTGTGTTTTTAATCCACTCCTGGTTTTGGTTGCAATCTTGACTGAAATATACTGACTGAAATATACGTAGTGTGAACGCAGCCTGAATTATGATGAGGGCAAAATTTTGCACCACTAAGAAGTATGCGCAGCACTAAAGAACTAATGTGCAGCACTAAACCGCCCACTACGTGATCCACATCAGAATCCAGATGACAAAAACAAGGCCTAAAAGAATAGTTTTTCTAGGATAACCTCATTCTTAGGGCTTGTTATTAGTTGTTATTAATGAGAGCTGGAGACACTAGAGATGTATCTCCAGGGAAAGTTTGTCTAAAGAAAAGCTTGCCCCAGCGGTGAGCATCTTCCAATATAACTTTGCTTCTTTAGTTTAAAGCTGCTTTTGTTTTATTTAGTCCAGATGTAGCCCTTGATCTCTGACCCTTGGTGGTTGGGTGATATCCTGGGCTCCTAAACTGACATTGCCCCAAGCAAAACCATTTGTCTAGAAATCATTACCTGCAAAATTCAGAGGAGTTCGAGACTTAATTTAATGCAGTAAAGGGACATGAAAAGTCAAAGGTCAACACAGAGGTCATGCGGTGGTCCACAAGGTCATTCTCAGTCTACAAAAAGGAATTGCCAAGAGGTTTTTCCAAAACAGCTTATTTTTTAAGAGCTTAATGTGGAAAAGTGCAAGCAGACAGCTAAACGCCTCCCAAAAACTACTGGTTCTCATTGTAGAGTTTCTACCAGTATAGTCATTTGGCAATGTCCTCTGGGAAAAAGTGCAAAATAGTCCACCTCCAGAGGGAAGAAAACTGCCTCTCTAGGGCCACCTATAGGTTGCTGTTCTACTAAAAGCCAAAAGGAAAGAGTCTCCAAAATATAACTTAAATTATCGTCCTTACAAAAAGACTCATTCACAGTTTTTGTATGTCTCTGGTGGCACCAAAGAAATAATTAATATCCTTCATTGTAAAGGCGATCTATACTGCATAATCAAAATGATCCAAAAATTATATAAAAAAATTATATTGTAGGCACCTTGGGGGGAGGAACTGTGCTTCTAGGTTAGGCTTCCCCATGATGACACAGTATCTCCTGGATGTGGTAAAGCTACAAGATTACTGACATTTAAGAAACAAAAACTGCAATTGTTTTGGAATTATGATGTATGCATAAAGATCACAATACATTAGGATGTCATGTTTCCAACCTGAAAAATGCTAATTTGCAGCAGCTACCTCTATACAGACATGCTCTAATATAGTGCCATGCTTGTATGTAGGCATAACACCTAAAGGTGATCATTTACAAACATTAGCAAACTGGTTTCATTATGATTTTACATAAAATGATTTGCTTACTTTATTGCTTTGGCTCAAATGGAGTTACTGTAAGTAATGTGATGCTGTGCTTTTAGCATCCCTGACTTACTGTTAATAGAATCCACATCTCACACTACAGTAAGTTAGAGATGTTTTATACATCGCTAGCTTTCTATAACTGCTTAATGCCACAGGGTTTCCTAAATAAATAAATAAATAAATAAATAAAGAGCAACATATTTTGGTAAACAATTCCCTGCTTTCACACCATACTGTGTTGCACCTTCTTCTTGTCCAGAAAACTTCTGGTGCATGAAGGGAAGACAACACTGTACTAGGGAAAGGGGAGTATAGTATTTGATTTGTTACTTTTTTTTTTTTTTTTTTACTATTTCTTTTTTCTTTATTTTTTACAGGTATACTGAATCCATTATGAGGCAGGGGATTAATATAAGACCATAAAATGGCTAAAACTCATAGAGTTGTTAATAAAATAAAATAGTCTCTAAAACAGTGACTGACATTTCCTGACAAGGTACCATGAAGAGCACAAAGTGAAGTTGTACGGATCATGATAAGGGCAGGTAAAGTTTGATCATCACAAATAGCAGGCAAAAGATTTTTCTTCAAATCAACTGGTTTCAAAAAGTTATATTGATTCGTAAATTACTTGTATAAAAAAAAAACAACTACTGTCTTCCAGTACTTATCATCTGCTGTATGTCCGGCATAAAGCAGTGGATTCTTTCCAGCCTGACACAGTGCTCTCTGCTGCCACCTCTGTCCAGGTCAGGGACTGTCCACAGCAGGAGCAAATCTCCATAGAATACCTCTCCTGCTCTTAAAGTTCCTGACATCGACAGAGGCGGCAGCAGAGAGCACTTTGTCGGACTGGAAAAAATACACCACTTCCTGCAGGACATACATCAGCTAAGTATGGGAAAACTTAAAATTTTAAAAAAGAGGTAAATTACAAATCTTTATAACTTTCTGACACTAGTTGATTTGCAAAAAATATAAAATAAAAAATTGCCGGAATACCCCTTTAAATTAACCCTTGGAATTTAGCTGCAATTTTATGAAACACGTTGTGCCAAGTAGCAAACCCAGCTCTGCTATAAACGTTCATTGACGTAAATACTCACTGTAGCTGCCGTTGCGAAATAACCTGTTGCCTTTCATTAATAATAGAAGCGGATGAAAACAAAATGCCAGTTTGACTCTGCTTGCTCTTTCAAATGTGTAATCATCGGCCTGGCTTCCTCCTCTTTGACTTCTAAATATCCCCCTTTATCTGGGTGTTAGCAGAGTTGAATGCCTTTATCATATTTGTCTGTCACACGCCCACAGCCTTTATTTTATCCTGTTCCCTCATTTCTTATTCTGCTTTCAAGTTCAGCTATTGTAGCAATTATGAACATATTCCCCACTGATCTTTTAATCCTTTGTTCCTCACTCAAAAAGTGAATGCCCTTAAGGAAAAGTTTCCTCCCCCCCTGCGTCTGGCTTCTTCTCCTATTTTATGATTATTTTCAAACGCTTAAAGTATAAATATGCCAATGAATTAATATGAGAATTAAAGGGAAAAAAAATATTCTGTGTTTAGCTCATGAAATTTTCATGTTGTTCTGTATTTAAGAGTCCAATTTGTATCTATCAACATGAGGCTTAAATGAGGCTTTCAACACCACAATAATCCTGTCCGTCTTTGGACCCCCTGAGGGGTAGACACCAGCTTTCCCTTTTATCATGGAAAAATCTGAAAAATATGTATTCATTGAAGAGAGTTTTTCAAACATGCCAAAATGTCTCCTTGTGAGATATCGCACGAGTCGCCAACCCATCCTGACCAATTCTCATCTGAATTGTCCTATTAAAATATAGAACTCAAAGCATAGGAACGTGATTCATGTAAGTATAAAACAATGCTTCTTCTGTTTTTCACCATTTGCCTTGTCCGGATTTCTGATGATTTCAGTGGCATACATCCTGGTCTCTAATGGCTAGCTCTGGCCAAGACTTGGCTGTATCCATCAGTCCCATAACTTGTAACTAGGCTGTAACCATCAGTCCCATACACTATGAGTAGAGTGGCTTCTTGTTGCAGTTGTACAGATGGGGGAGGGGAATAAGAAATCAGGGTCCCCTCTTCTAGAGATTGTTGGGGTCCTACTGTATTATGTTTGCTGCTTGCCATGACATTCTAACCTCCTTTTTGATGTCAGGATGCCTATTCTAGGCTTGTCGACAAATCCAGCTTGGATGTTTTGGTCTGCACTTTAGCTCAGCTGTGTTTTTGGGTTCCTCTATGTTGCTTGACCACATCTAGATATGATTAAAGGGATTGTCTGGGCAAAACTTAAAAAAGCAGGGGGTAGTGCAAACATAACAATCAAGTGCCACTCACCTGTCCCTGTCTAGAACAACTGCCACTCCCTCTCTCCTGCTGGTATCCTCTATCTCCCTGACATCACAGGAACTGCCTGCTCAGCCAATCAGTGACTTATTTAACCCTCTCTGTTCTGTGCTCTGTGGCTGTGCCTCCCTATCTTTCTGCACTGGCTGCTTCTAGTAATGATGTCATTAAAAGGGAAATCTAGAGAGCAGCAAAGGTCCTACCTCTTCTGCTCTCCGGCGCTCCACTTACTTCCTCTGCTCATCCATGCTGATACTTCGGCAGACGAGAGGGGGCAGTCACCAATAGCTGCCTGATGTTAACGATGTCACACCAACATCGGCAGGCGTGGTTTTGCCTGCATGCAATACCCATAGTACCCGAAACGTGCTCCCGTCCCAAAACTTGTCTGCAGAAGTTACTTATACGGGCAGACAGAGGTAGTGGAGCGCCAAAGAGGAGAATAGGTAGGACCTTTCCTGCTCTCCGGATATCCCCTTTAAAACATCAAGTCATGTAAGAATGACTCCCCATATGCCAGTGTCTGTGCAATTGATTTCATTATACTCAATTAGCGTGCAAGGGTATATCTACAGCTGTGTATCCTTGAATAATCTTGGTTTGTTCCTGACCTTGCCTTAGTTTTCCGCCTGCCCTGGCCTTCTGCCTTATCCTTATCTTGCAGCAACTCCACCTGCCCTGACCTTCTGCCTTATCTTATAGAAACTCCACCTGCCAAGACCTTCTGTCTGTCCAACCACATTTACTGTGTTTTATTCTCTACTGCAAACTAATATCTTATGGCCCTTCTTACAGTATTTCAGCTACTGCTGCGGAGTACACTGTGGGGAGCAACCTGATTATTCATAATGAAATCCTTTTGGTAGTTAAGGATGAAGCACGTATATTCTCTTAAGGCCCTATTACACAAATAATTATTGGCCGTATTCGGCCGTTATGGCCGATAATCGTCTTGTGTAATAGACATGAAAGATGTCGGCTGATCATTGTCTGTCGTTGTCTTTCAACATGTTGAAAGAAAACAGCTAAAATAGCAACGATTTGCTGCCATCGCTCAACGTAATAGAAGCCGCAGAAGACCACTGCTCTCTCTTCTATGTGCTACCCGGACAATCTAGCGATCACTCGGGCCAACCCCCCTCCCTGCAGCTCCCCGCGGCCCCCCAGCTCTAACCCACTCGATGTGACTCTTGCAATAGCTCTGGCAGCGAGCGAGAGAATGAGGAGCAAGCAAGTGCTGACAGCGCTCATTTGCTCCTCGGCATCGCCCTCTGTAAAATAGGCTTTAGAACCTGATCCCTGGTTTACCCTAGGGGCAAATCTGTAACAATCCAAAGAATCCACTATCCACAGATCTAACATTTATCATCTATCCAATGTCAGCATTCTGGCTGTAAAGTCAGTAATAAATGTGTATACAGTAAACTCCAAAGCACCCCCTGGTGGTGGCCGTAGGCAGGCAGAAATGGAGCATTTGCCTTACTGTCTATGTGAAGAGAAACGAGGGATTTAAAGCTTTGAAAGTGTTAAAAAGCTGACAATCATTTAAGCAGCTAAAATACTTTGTCTAGTTTTAGAAACCATAAAAGTATCAATAGGTTGTGACATCTGTCTGGGAGAACATGATAAACCATTGCTAGGAGCACTTATTGATGTCTCTAGCCATGTGCCATCTTTAGAAATAAGTAGCAAAAAAAGCTGATCCTTTATCTTATTAAGAAGAAATCTATGTGCATGAATCATTTATTTCTTACTTTTTATATAGTAAGTGAGCCAGAATATGCCTGAATAGCATGAAAGGAAAGGTATCTGTCACCGGGACAGACCCACTGGAAACTCTAATAACTCGAGCTACATGAAGCTTTCATAAGGCTTAAAGTGGACCTGTAGCCAACTCCCCCAAAAATCGGATGTTATTACCATTAAATAGCTTAGGCTGCTCTGATCACACACCTTTTTACAGTTTCTTAATATGCCCTCCTGTGAGTTTATAATTTGTCTGACAATTCAGTTAATAGTCAGATGGGCGTGAACCTAGTTTTAATAATGGGAGTGACTACCAGGTGATCGGTGTGATTATACAGCCAGAGGTCCATATAAGGCATAAATATCCCTCTTGTAAAGCCCCTATTCCACGTTCTCTGCTCGCTGCCGCAGCTATTCCGCGTGTCACCAGCGAGTGGGTAAGTACAGGAGGGGCCGCGGGGAGCTGCAGAGGGGCTGCCCGGGTGATCGCTAGATCGTCTGGGCAGCCCATAGAGGATTGTGGCAGTCTGCTGCAGTCGCTCCTATTCCACAGAGCGACGGCAGCATATCGCTGCTATCACAGTCGCTTGTCTTTCAACATGTTTGAAAGACAAGCGACGCAATGATCAGCTGACATGAACAATGTCGGCTGATCGTTGTCCACTATTCCACGGGATGATTATCGGCCGTAACAGCCTATATCAGCCAAATGCGGCCGATAATCATTCCGTGGAATAGGGCCTTTAAACATTCACATTCTATACTGTATAACCACACCCATCACCGCATATTCACTCCTAATATTTAAATTAAGTCCACGCCCATCTGACTATTTAAGGATATTTACGGGCAGGGGAATTTTTTGCCAAAGTGTCAGGGAGGGTGAGAATGAAAAATATAACATGCACTTACTTCCCGGACTCCAGAACTGATGCCTGTATACTGCAGCTCCAGTCCCCCAGTCCATAGCCAATTCCTAGTTAGAAAGAGGACCCAGGACGTGACGTTCCAGGTCCACTCAGCCAGTCAGCGGCCAAGGACAGGCTATATGGATTGCTGTGTGGGCTATGGATTGCAGAAATCTCATGTGATTTCCACCAAAAGAGCATTTGAAAAATAGGGTATATGAGTGTGCCTAACCTGGAGGTGTGAGAGAGTGTCCATAAACAGCTATTAGGCTACAAGTAAAGAACTATGAGTAGCACTTGAAGCATAAGCCTGAGACGTCTGGGAGCTTTGATCATGAGCATCAGAGATTGTGCGTTTCTTGCGTTCCTAGAATAAGAGACAGACACTGGAACTGCCATCAAAACTGCAGTGAAACTGTCATCAGAACTGCACTGGAACTGCAGGCAGAACTGCATTGGAACTGCAGGCAGAACTGCACTGGAACTGCAGGCAGAACTGCACTGGAACTGCAGGCAGAACTGCACTGGAACTGCAGGCAGAACTGCACCAGAACTGCACTGGAACTGCAGGCAGAACTGCACTGGAACTGCCAGTAGAACTGCACTGGAACTGCAGGCAGAACTGCACTGAAACTGCAGGCAGAACTGCCAGCAGAACTGCACCAGAACTGCACTGAAACTGCCAGCAGAACTGCACCAGAACCAAAGAACCATATAACCAAGTTTGTGCCTCTTCATGAGGTCAGCCATGCATAGTAATCACCAAATATAGGTGGACCTTGCATCTAAGCCTTTCAAGTTTCTCATTGCAAGTGGACTATGCATACATTGATACATTTTTCTGCTCCTTCTCCTTGACCTATTTTCTGCCTTCGACACAGTCGACCATTCTCTCCTCTTACAAATTCTCTCCTTCCTTGGCGTCACTTGCTCAGCCCTCTCCTGGATCTCCTCTTACCTCTCCAACTGAACTTTTAGTGTCTGGCATTCTCACACCACCTCCTCCCCTCGTCCGCTCACAGTTGGTGTTCCCCAAGGCTCTGTACTTGGGCCTCTTCTCTTCTCCATCTATACTTCTGGCCTGGGACATATCATAGAATCCCACGGCTTCAGGTACCACCTCTACGCTGATGACACCCAGATTTACCTCTCTGGTCCGGATGTCACCTCTTTGCTTTCCAGAATTCGAGAGTGTCTGTCGGCCATATCTTCCTTCTTCTCCTCCCGCTTTCTAAAACTCAACATGGACAAAGCAGAACTTATCATCTTTCCCCCATCTCGCTCCACCCTGCCTTCTAATCTGTCAATCACTATCAATGGCTGCACTCTGTCCCCTGTTCCTCAAGTCCGCTGCCTCGGGGTCACCTTTGACTCTGCCCTGTCCTTTAAACCCCAAATTCAAGCCCTGACCACCTCCTGCCGCATGCACCTCAAAAACATTTCCAGAATCGGATCTTTTCTCACCATCTGTTACCGGGACCGCACACTCTAATGTCATCACTTTTCCTCTTAGAACCTTTTAATGCTCCTGAGTGGCAAGAAGGTTCAGTAAGTAGTGCAGTAAGCTATCTGTATGTATAATGCATGTTCGATTGCAGACCGTGATCCAGGCACTATAAATACAGGTGTAGCAGCTGCAAGCTTGAGAGCGCCGGTGTGCCATCTTGGTACTGCAGCACATGGTTGCATTCTAGACAAGTGTACTACTACCCTACAGTCTGCATCAATGCTGAAGCATTGCAAATACTAAGCCAGTGCATGTGTACAGTGAATCGATTTGCATAGCCACTCACTCACTACATTTGCAAGGCTGAGCACTTTGCATTTGGTCCCAGTGGCATAGCAACCCAACCCAACCCCCAAATTGGGTACAGTCATCCAGAAGTGAGGGGTGATGTTGTATGCATTGCTGCTTCTAACGTTACATGTTAAAGGGGTACTCCGACATCACGTAAAAAAAATGAACATGCTGCAGAAGCATATAGCATTGCTTACCCAATGCTGTCCCAGTTCTGAAATCACAAACATTCCGCTTGTTTGGGGGCCTTATTTCTGTATTTTGTGGTTGTGCATCCTGGTTGAGCAGTTGCTAAAAATTCATTGCTTTCCCACAGCTCTTCATCACAGTTCTCCCACCCTGCCTACTCCCCTTCCCCACCACTGCCCCCGGGATGGTTACAGCACCTGGCACAAGGCAGCATTCTGTAATAACACCTAACTATATATGTATCTGAGTATATGACAGGGAGATGGTGATGTAGGCTGGAGGGGGCTGGTCAGCCATGGTGACATCACTTGGGGGAGGGGCTAGACTTCAGAGACACAATCCAGTCACGCCTCCTGTAACATCAGAGGATGATGCTTCGTTTATTAATAGAGGGAGGAGCCAGGAGCTAGAGACAATACACATGTTGTAGTTGTTCTATTTTTTACTTCCTGTTAGGGGTGAATTACACAAAACCACGCTGAAGCCAGTGTTAGTGATAACACTATATTGTTAAGTTATATAGCTTAGGGTGATAGCTTTATTTAAATAAAATTTTCTGATACTGGATAATCCATTAATAGCACATTATTGAACATGGATAGAGGCACACCAATCAGGTTGGAGGTGACTACATCTGTATATTACAGAAGTAACAAACCGCACAACATTTTGAACATAGATTAAAAAAAATATGTTCAAGAATTGACAAACACTTTAAGGCTATGTTCACACATAGAGGGACATTTATTAAGTCCGGGTTTTTTTACGCCGGACCTATATGTCCTCGCATCTCCGGCACTACGGAGATTTATGTAGAGGCGGACTGCCTCTACATAAATCCTGTGTGCGTCGGTGCGCACAGCCAAAAACCTATGCCACCTGAAAGGTGGGGTAGGTTTTCGGCGTATCTTTTAGCGTTAAAAATGATAAATCGCATGGACTCTGAGTCCGCGCCCCCCGTTCCGCCCTTGCCACCCCCCCTGCCCGCCCCACCCCACCACCCCACCCCCGGCGTACTCGGGGGAAAGGGGCGATTTGCAAATATTTTATTCGCAAATGGCCGTTTTGCAAATAAAATATTTGCAAATCGCCCCTTTCCGCAAAAAAGTATGCAGTTTTGCCTTGATACATGTCCCCCATCGTATTTTGGTCAGTATTTTCTTTCAACAAAAAACAGGAGTGGATTGAAAACACAGAAACTGTGCAAATCTTTCCTTTATAATTTAGCCCTGTCAGACTCCTGATTTTGCTTGAAAAAAAAGACTGATGGAAGTACTATGTGTGAGCATAGCCAAAGGTGTCTCTCTGATAGTTACCCCTTAAAGTGTCACTGTCATTTTTTTTTTTTTTTTTTTGCAGAAATCAATAGTACAGGTGATTTTAAACCCTTAACGACCGTGGGCGTAAGTGTACGCCCCCAAAACCCGTGCCTTAACGCAAACGGGCGTACATTTACGCCAGCGGTTTCCCCGATCGCTGCGTGTACACACGCAGCGATCGGGGAAGATGGCCTGCTATAATGTATAGCAGGCCATCCCTGCTTGTCGGCACGGGGGGTGATTAACCCCTCCCGTGCTGACGATCGCCGCTATTGGCTGATCAATTCAGATCAGCATATGGCGGCGATCTGCAGCTTTCCGGGTCACCGGTGACCCGATGGCCCGGAAAGCAATGGCGGTCGGTGCTGTCCGAGGACGACACCGACCGCCATTACTGTTAAAAGTAACGGTGGCCACGGTGCCACGTCCCGATCGCCGGGACCGGCCGGCCAGGAGCGGCCGGCCGATCACGGCGATATAACTACCCCATGAAAGGGTTAAATACCTGCTGTGGACACCTCAGCTAGGTAGCTGAGGTGTCCAGAGCAGGTATTGACCCATACTCACCGGATCCAGCGTCCCGATCGCGTCTTCCGGGTTCCGAACGCGACTTCCGGGTTCCGAACGCGTCCTCGTCTTCGTCGGCGTCTTCGTCTTTTTCCGGCGGTCCCCATCGGTAATTATCGGCTCCAGCGTCGTCAAACTTCGGCTTTTTCCGGAATTGGCGTTCTACTGCCCCCTAGCGGCTGATAAGTGTATATAATACACATATCAGTAGCTATAGGGTTGAAGAAAGATTTTTTTTTTTTTTTTTTTTTTCCCAATTTTTTTTTTTCTATTTTCCGCACCCTATCGCCGCTGAGTGCTGATCAGCATCGCACGTAAGTGCGCCGCTGATCAGCAACTCCTCCTTTTTGGCGTAGAGTGTTTTTTTCCTATATCCTACAGCCACGGTCTGCTTATAAGTGCCGCACATAAGTGCGGCATTTATCAGCAACTCCTTTCTTGGCGTAGTTTTTTTTTTTATACTTAATGTTAAAAAACATGTAAAAAACACCATTACACTACACGGAATAAAGTTTTACACTACACCACTACATACCCCATATACCAATCCCCGTATAAAGATGACCCCCAGGGTGTTTTCGGTGTCGGACGCATACGCTATTATTGCCTCCGACACCGAAACAGCCAGTGAGGATGAATGGGGGGGTCCTTTGTTCCTCCATTCATCCTCATCCTCATCATCCAGTGACGTGTCTGGGGGTAGCGTAGCCATTCCGCAGTGTGCACGTACCCTTAGAGTGTATGAAGGAAGGGACATCCAAATCCAGCCCCAGATGCCCCTAGATGCCCCCTCCCCGCCCATCCTCTGAGTTAGTGGGGAGATCGTTCGGGAACTGATCTTCCCACTGCTGGATAAAGGTTACCACCTGTACGGGGATAACTTTTATACCAGCACCCCCTCTTCCGGTCCCTCGCTGACCTGTAGCTTGCGGCACGATCCGAACATATCAGAAGTAGTAATAGCGCCCTAATATTTAGCAGCCATGGAGCGGACCCAGCGCTTCTGGATATGAAGGATCCCGTATCGCACCAGGACAACATTTTCCAGGTGACGTCCCCCACACTGGAAAAAAGGAGACCCCAGAAGAAGTGCAGAGTGTGGCGTAACAGGGGGATCAGGAAGGACGCCATTTTCCAGTGTGACACCTGTCCTGATCCCCCGGCCTCTGCATACTGGATCGCTCCAAGGTGCACCACACGTCACTGGGGTTCTACATTATCTAAATTCTGTCCCTTATTCCTATTTCAGGGGTCATGTTGATCCAGGGATTATTCTGATCGCCATTATGGAGTCGGGAAGGAATTTTTTCCCTGTGATGAGGCTACTGTCGTCTGCCTTACGAGGGTTTTTTGCCTTCCTCTGGATCAACACAGGTTGAGTTTGATGGACACCTGTCATTTTCAACCTTATAAACTAATAATTGGCCTAATACCCCCAAATAAATTAGAATTGTCCCTTTTTCCCCAGCTAAATAGGTATGGCCGCCATTCCCATTAGAGGATGCCATGATGCAATTACAGAGCCTCTGTGCGGCCAGGACAGTAGAAACCCCCCCCAAGTGACCCCATTCTGGAAACTACACCCCATAAGGAATCTAACAAGGGGGGCAGCGGGGATATGGCCCCCTGGTGACGGCCACATTTGGGACGTGAAAATGAAAAAAATTGTATTTTTTATTTTCACGGCACATGTTCTACATATGTGCCTGTTACCAGTGGGGTCCATATGCTCACTGCACCCCTTGTTAGATTCCTTATGGGGTGTAGTTTCCAGAATGGGGTCACTTGTGGGGGGTTTCTACTGCCCTGGCAGCACAGGAGCTTTGTAATTGCGACATGGCCTCCATCCTCCATTCCAGCCTCTAAATGGCGCTCTGTCCCTTTGGTGGCTTGCCCTGTGCCCATATGGCACATTATGTCCACATGTGGGGTATTTTCGTACTCAGGGGAAATTACCCTACACGCTTTGTGTTTATTTTCTTTTTTAACCCCTTGTGGAAATGGAAAAAAATCAAGGCTAGACCAACATTTGGTGTAATTTGTTTTAAATTTTTACTCTAAATCATTAATCTTGTCTTAATTTTTTCATTTTCACAAGGGGCTAAAAAATAAAAAAAAACACAAAATTTGTAGAGCAATTTCCCCTGAGTACGGAAATACCCCACATGTGGACATAAAGCACCATGTGGGTGCAGGGTAAGCCTCCAAAGGGAAGGAGCGCCATTTGGTTTTTTGAGGCTGGATTTGGCTGGAATGAATTTCGAGGGGCCATGTTGCATTTAAAAGGCCCCTGTGTTGCCAAGACAGTTGAAACCCCCCACAAGTGACCCCATTATGGAAACTACACCCCTCAGGGAATGTAACAAGGGGTGTAGTGAGCATATGGACCCCACTGGTGACGGGCACAAATGTGGAACAATATGGCGTGAAAATGAAATATTACATTTTTTACACTATAATGTTGGTCTAGCCTTGAATTTATTATTTTCACAAAGGGTTAAAAGAGAAAAAAACACACAAAATGTTTAGAGCAATTTCCCCCGAGTCCGTAAATACCCCACATGTGGACATAAAGCGCCATGTGGGCGCAGGGCAAGCCTCCGAAGGGAAGCAGCGCCATTTGGATTTTGGAGGTTGGATTTGGCTAGAATGGATGATGAACGCCATGTCGCATTTATAGAGCCCTTGTGCTGCCAAGACAGTGGAAACCTACCACAAGTGACCCCATTCTGGAAACTACACCCCTCAAGGAATCTAACAAGGGGTGCAATGAGGATATGGACCCCTTGATGACGGGCACATTTTTGCCGTGAAAGTGAAAAAATGAAATTTTTCACTTTCACGTCACATTGTTCCACATTTGTGCCCGTCACCAGTGGGGTCCATATGCTCACTGCACCCCTTGTTAGATTCCTTGAGGGGTGTAGTTTCCAGAATGGGGTCACTTGTGGGGGGTTTCCAGTGTTTTGGCAGCACGAGGGCTCTGTAAATGCGACATGGCCCTTGAAATCCATTCCAGTAAAATCCAGCTTCCAAAAGCCAATTGGCGCTCCTTCCCTTTGGAGGCTCGTCCTGCGCCCGCTTGACACTTTATGTCCACATGTGGGGTATTTCCGTACTCGGGAGAAACTGCGCTACATGTTTTGTGTTTTTTTTTTTCCTTTTATCCCTTTGTGAAAATGAAAAATTGAAGTCTAGAACAACGTTTTAGTGTAAAAAATACTTTTGTCTTTTTTCACGCCATATTGTTGGGAAAATCTGTGAAGCACCTGTGGGGTCCAGATGCTCACCGCACCCCTAGTTACATTCCTTGAGGGGTGTAATTTTCTGAATGGTGTCCCTTTAGTGGTGTTTTTTAGGTTTTGGCACCCTAGAGCCTCTGCCAACCTGAAGTGGTACAGTCAGAAATGACCAAATATAACGGAGCCATTGAAATGCACTAGGCGCTCCCTTATATCTGAGGCTTGTGGTTGCGTCAAATAGCGCAATAGGGTCACATATGGGGTATTTCTATAAACTGCAGAAACGGGGCAATAAATATTGGGGTGCATTTCTCTGGTAATAAGTTTATAATTATGAAAAATATTGGATTACAATAAAATCTCTGCACAGAAAATTAAAATTTTCAAATTTCTTACACACTTAGCTTTTATTTCTGTGACTCCCCTAAAGGGTTAAAAAACTTTCTGGATCTGCTTTTGCAGAGTATGGGGGGTGCAGTTTCTGAAATGGGGTGCTTTTTGGGGCTTTCTAACATACAGGCCCCTCAAATACACTTTAAACCTGAACAGGTCCCTAAAAATATCTGATTTTGAAATTTTACTGAAAATTTGGAAATTTGCTGCTAATGTTTTACGCTTTCTATTGTCTAAAAAAAATGAAATATAGTTTAATAAATGCCGCCAACATAAAGTAGACATGTTGCTAATGCTATTTAATTTATAATTTATGTGGCATAACCATTTTCTGTATAAGCAGAAAAGGTTTAAAGTTGGAAAAATGCATTTTTTTACAATTTTTCACGTTATTTTGTTTTTTTTCATAAAGATTCGTTATAAGTATCGACTCCAATTTACAAGAAATGTGAAGTACAATATGTCACGAGAAAACAATCTCAGAATCAGCCGGATAAGTAAAAGCATCCCGAAGTTATTAATGAATAAAGTGACACAGGTCATATTCATAAAATTTGCTCCGGTCCTTAAGGCCATTTTAGGCCCGGTCCTTAAGGGGTTAAGAAACTTTGTAATTGGGTTTATTAGGAAAATATACCATTATCTGCATTCAAAAAGACTTTCCCCAGGTCCCCCCCCCCCTCCTCTCCTTTCTCTCATTCACAGCTCATTATCAAGAAATCTCGACTATTTTACATTAGTCGGCCCTGTCTAATCTATAGAGAGGGGAGGGGGGAGGAGGGGGGAGGAGGGGGAGGGACATTAGTCACCGTCAGAGAGCAGAGACAAAGGTTTACACATGGTGTGAAAGCCGTTATTCAGAGGTCAGAGAGGTCAGTGCTGACTTCAGGGGAGATAGCCCGGTGATGTAGCTGTAAATTAACTCTTTGTTGTTCTGTTTTGGTGCCTCATCTCCCTCCACCTTTCCCCTCTCCACAGAAAACCATGAAGACAGGGGGGAGAGCTTTAAACTACTTTTTCATGATAAAGATGCATTTTTCGGCTAACAAACCCAATTACAAAGTTTCTTAAAATCGCCTGGACTATTGATTTCTGCAAATACAATTTAAACAATGGCAATTTAATAAAAAATAAATGTCATATATGGAGGTATAAACCGTATGTCCACCTTCCTCTGCCACATCCCATCCGTGGGCAAAGCCATGCATTTATAAGGCCTCTATTAGAATTTACAATCCAACATGCCACTTTGACTTACACAGAGCGCCATGTTCAGACGATAAATTCTAATGAATTCTGGCATCACTCTGACAGCACTTCCAAGCCAAGCAGAGGTCTTGCTTCTATGTTAAACTATATTAATGCACAGCATAGAGCGGACCAAATTACAGTCCTTAACCACAACACTTTCTAAGCCATAAAGCATGCTGACATACTCCCAATAGTCATTCAACAGTAAAACGCAGCGCTCCATTACATTATGAAATAATAATGGAAGAAAAAAGAAAAAAAAATGACAATCGGAGCTAGTTCAAGTCGGGGAATGTGTTCTTAAAGTATAAGCGGATATAATGATGGTGACAATGATTTTCGGTTTCCCGTGGCTGTCGTCTTCTATATAATGACCTGTCCAAATTTGACGCAAATATAACCTAAATACGCTGCACAGTGATACGTAAGATCAGGCACAAGTCAGTCTGTGCACAATTTGCCCACGGGCCAGGTTCAGTAGCTGCCACAAGCTGCTTCATATCACAAATGCCTTCAACCCTGACCTAGAGGAATCACTGTGTCTATGGGTAAGAGATGATTAAATCATTATGCTGGATCAATCCTGGGCAGCGGACCAGCTGCTGCAACACACAGCTCAGCATGAACACCAATTCCAGGTCCTTTCATACTCTGGAGATAACCTAGTCCCCTTCAAATGAATAGTTCTTCCTCCGACTCAATTGTTAGATTTCAGTCCTTGCAGTCTACTAGCGTTAACCCTTTAAAGACAGGAAAACGTGCCGCATTTCAGACAAGCGTTAACTGTCCGTTCTATATCCTAGACCTGGAGAGGGAATGATTTTACAATTATTGTATCCAGTGCTCTAATCTACCCAGGTAATTGCTGTGGATATAGCACTCGCTTTCTTGTTTGTCTATATTTAACCACTTCCAGACCCGGCTCATTACCTCCTTTTCCAGGCCAGACACATTTTCAGATTTTTTTTTTTTAGTCTAGGTAGATTTGAAAGGTATAAGGTTTCCTCTTCATTGATTCTGTTTTTGTTTTGTTTGTTTTTTTTCATGATTATTTTATTTTGGTATTTGTTTTTTTTTTTTAAATGTTTTTGTGATATCAGAGGAAAATACAAACGAGTGGAGACCAATAAACATCGCAGAAAAACTTAGTCGGACAGCGTGAATCACCAGTGTGGCCACCGTATAGGATGCTTGAATAAAGATTCACCATTTCTTTACTACTAGATGCTGTCGGACAAAGTTTTTATGTGATGTATTAGAGATATATCAAAAGTTTTGAAAGATGTCCAGATCTGAATGTCCAGACCTGTACCGATCGGGCAAACGAGTCAGGAGATCAAGCTAAGCGCTATGTGTAACATAATGCATCAGGCTCATAGTGTAATGGTGCCTTTACACAGAGAGATTTGTCTGACAGATTATTGAAGCCAAAGCCAGGAACAGACTATAAACAGAGAACAGGTCATAAAGGAAAAACTGAGATTTCTCCTCTTTTTAAATCCATTCTTGGCTTTGGCTTCAAAAATTTGTCAAATAAATCTCTCTGTGTAAAGGCACCATTACACTATCCTAAACTCTTTTTTTCTGGCACAGAGCAAGGGGGCAATTGTGCTGCAGCGCGGTTCTCTCTGGGCTCATTCTCTTGATCAGTATGGGCCAGAAAACTCTGAAAAGACTGGGACCGAGCAAAACTTTTGACTTGTCTCTATGTCTCTTTTTTTTCAAACAACAGTGACACTTTAAATTGCAGCTCCTTTCCTTTATAGCCATTACTATATATTTTTTATATACAGTATTAATATAATTTTATTAATTTTTATTCAATAATTTTTTCACCATATTGCAGCCCCCTTAAAGAGATATTACTATAAGCTGTATCTATGTTTTACTTAAAATCCCTAGAGCTAAGTTCAACTTCTTCAGACAAATAATTGCTGTTATAAAAAAAAAACACTGTTATTTGCCATTAAATTACGTATATTCACTCTTTTCAACAGTGAGTGAACATAGCCTTTCTGTGTTTTTAATCCACTCCTGGTTTTGGTTAAAAAATACTGACCAAAATACTGAGCAAAAATACTGTGTGGGGACATAGCCTTAAAGATCAAGAAACCTTTGGGGGAAATTTTGACATTGAATATTTCTATTATTGCTGATTTTCCCTGAAACTTGGGCTGACGTAATACACTCACTTACAGAGAGACTACTGCCCTCTAACACTTTAACCGATAGACGACCCAGGACATTACTGTACATCCTGGCGTTGCTAGGGGAGGCCGCACGGCGACCCCGCTCTGCTATATGCAGTCCCGGACCGCAGCTATCAGCGGTCGCGGTCCGATTGCAGGGACCGCTAATTAGGCATTTAGATACAGCTGTCAAAGGTGAAAGCTGCATCACGGAGGAGCGGTCCCGCGGAGGCTCTCGGTTCGGTAATCTATTGCCCGAGAGCAACAGAACACCGGTCTCATTAATCTATGCAGTATATCTATACTGCATAGATCACAATGAGAGATCAGTGTAGTGATACTATAAGTGCCCCAGTATGTGTTTTAAAAAAAATATATATATTTATATATATATATTAATGGAAAAAAAAAACCTCCCCTAAAAAAAGTCTGAATGACCACCCTTTTCCCATTTTATAAATAAATAAATAAAAAATTAAGCATGTTTGGTATCGCCTCATGCGTAATCGTCTGAACTAATAAATTATCACACTCCTGATCTCGCATGGTAAACGTCATAAGAGCAAAAATATTCCAAAGTGCAAAATTGCGCATTTTTGGTCGCATCAAATCCAGAAAAAATGTAATAAAAAGCAATCAAAAAGTCGCATATGCGCAATCAAGGTACCGATAGAAAGAACACATCATGGCGCAAAAAATTACACATCAAAGCCCCATAAACCAAATGATAAAAGCATCATAAGCATGGTAATAAAGTGATTTTATGGAACATATATATTTTTTTAAAGGTTTAAATTGTTTAAAAGCCATCAAATAAAATAAAAGTTATGTAAGTTACATATCGTCGTAATCATACTGACTTGAGGAACTTTTATAACATGTCAGTTTTACCCTAGGGCAAATGGCGTAAAAACAAACTCACCTGTGACCCGTTCCCGGCAGCCACGCGTATCCAGTCCCGTTCCCGGCACAGGCAGTGTGACGTACAATGCCTGCACCGGACGTCCCCAAAGCTCTCCTGGGCAGCCGAGCATCTCATTGGAGACGCTCGGCTGCCGGGAGAGCTTCAGGAGAATGGCAGAGGCTTCGGGGACTTCCGCAGCCTCTGCCATTTTCCCGAAGCTCACCCGGCTCTCTACTCACCTATAACGCGGGTTATAGGTGAGTGGAATTGTTTTTGTTTTTTCTAGTGGTCACCCCATACGATGGGGATGCAGCCATTTTTTAGCTCCCCCACCGTATGGGTTGACCATACTCCTAAAAAGATTTCTCGGGGTTAAAAAGTCATGCTATACGCCGAAAAATACGGTACCAGAATAAGTGACACGTCACTTCTTCTAAGCTTATTATATATGCACTGGAAATGTAGAAAACCAGTTTGCTACATTGGGTTAATCTATGTCCATAACTGCAATAAAAGTTTTGGTTTTTGTTCTTTTGTAACGTATGGGTGGCATCTGTCACTGGCATCTGTTTAATGTATATGTTGGCAGCTTTTCCCTGCTCATATGTGAAACCTACAATACAGACGTAGTGTGAACACACCCAAACAGGTGCCATTTATATAACTGGCTCTTAATATAAGGATTGGCTAGATGGACTTTTTTTTGCTATAAATCTTCTATTTTTCTATTTCTTCGTAAGTCTTTGGACTCCTTCGGGTAAGTATATTAGGGACTGCTACCCCTGCACCCTCTGTAGAAGGAATGGGGAATCTTCGGCCCCCCATATGTTGCAAAACTACAAATCCCATCATGCCTGGACAGCCAAAGCGAAGCTTTAGCTGTCCAGGCATGATGGAAATTGTAGTTTTGCAACAGCTGGAGGGCTGAAGGTTCCGCATCCCTGCTCTGTAGGTACACCCCTGTATCCAACATAATGTGTGAAAGGGACATAACATCTCCATTCAGCAAGACAATGGTGGAAACCTTCCTTGCTGGTTTATTCATCACGTGTTGTCTCGGAGTCTATTACAGGTGCTTGGGTCCAGTGACCGGAGACCCTGCGGATAGTGCCGGTAGGGACTATGAATACATACCACTAACACTGAGTGACACCGCAGGATCTGCACAGTACATGTTGCTAGGCAACCACCTGAATTTAATTTGCCGCCGCGTGCTGAGCACAGCACTTGCAAAAATAATTCATTACAAAGAACACCCTAATAAATAATTATAATAGGACGCACGGTGTTACTTCACTGAAGTTTCCCCGCAACCCCAATTTACATGTGCGGCAGCTTTACAAGTCGATGAGATGTTGATTAGATGCGATCATCAAACCTGAGAGAAACCTTTGATATTCGTTTTTATAGTGTAACTTCAAGCTGTAGAAACTTCTGACATGCCATAAGCACGTAGGATATTCTCATCAGCACCTGGATTCCGATAAGGAACAAAGGATCCACCATCAATGGCTCTTTTGGAAGAAGCTGGATGATACACTAGCCCATGTATGGACATGGATGGCCATATGGCACGGAGCGCTAAAGGCCCTATTACACAAGATGATTATCAGCCGTATTCAGCCGATATCGGCTGTTACAGATGGTAATTTTAGTAATGGAAGTAATAAAAGGCAATGATCACCCGACATGAATGATGTAGAAAGACAAATGACTAATATAGCAGCGATCTGCTGCCGTTGTTCTGTGCCGATACACCTCGGTTGCCTGGAAAAACTAGATCCACTAACAAAGCCCTTGCTACGTTAAGGCCATGTTCACACTTAGTATGACACTGGCCGTTCTGTGACCCGGCCGTGTCCTGCAGTACCAGCTGGATAAACCTAATTTTTATTGAATTGGATGCAGACACATCCGTGTGCGGCCTCATCCTAATTCACCATTGAGTACAATGGAAAGTGCGTCTGAAGCCGCACTTTTCATTGCGTGAGTTGTCAGGGTTGTGCGGCCGCTATTCAATAAATAGTGGCCGCACAAAACTGACATGTCAGTTTTCGTCGCGGCCACTTGCAATACCGGCCGGAGTGTATACTATGTGTATACACTCCAGACGGGATTCCATTCATTGTCAATGCAAAGTATCTTTTGATTAATCATGGCTGTGATTAATTCCGACAATACGTTGTGTGAATGTGGTCTAATACTGTAAATTCGATGATCTCTGGTAGACTGCCCCACTTTTTGCGGGAGAGATACAAAGCAGACATAAGGTGACAATACCCATTTTGCTAAAAAAAAAATACAAGACCTACTGTATATGTCAAAATCCTCCACAGGCTGTCATTTACCGGACTAAGACTAGAAGAGTGCTAAAGGTTGAAGATGATGTTTTTCTCCCAGTGTTGAATAGCAAAGCATATAAGGAAAAAAATACCTTTCTCAATTTTTTGTTGGTGATGAAGACCAGAAATGCATTGTGAACCTAGCCTTAGATAGCTGGCAGCCAACGCTCATTCACCCAAAAAGTAATTTCTTTCAACTACCCCATAAACTTGCATACTTGGCCACATATATAAAAAGGGTAGGAGGGCTAAACAGCTGCCAGACACCTTAGCTAGTAGCTTATGTCTGACAGGAGGATCACACGTGTTGAAAACCACCATGATGAAGTATGCACTAACCAATAGAAATGCTGCCATCTTAGATCCTGCTTTCCTACCCTGCTATGGAAGCTTTTGAGGTATCGAACAAGATGTTGCAAGAAAAGTTATACTTAAAGGGGAACTCCACATAAGGAATTTTTTTTTTTTTTTAATTAAAAGTACATTAAAAGTTATATAGATGTGTCTATAGATGTGGGACTACAATGAAATGATAAAGTACTGCAAATAATTCAGTAACACAAAGAAACTGCAACGTGTGAACACAGCCTAGATGTTCTGCAACAGCTTTGGGCAGGGTGGAGGACTGTGATGAACAGCTGAGGGAAAGCATTGCATTCTGGAACCAGTACTGCATTCTGGGAACTGCTCAACCAGGAAGTACAGAAACACGATACAGAACAAAAACCCTTAAAACAAATAGATTTTTGGTAGTTTTAAAACTGGGATAGATAAGTAAGTAAGGCTTTATGCTTCTGCAGAAGTTTCATTTTTTTAACCTCTACCTGGAGTTTCCCTTTAAGTCCCAGTTCACTGGACAGTCATCAGTCACATGTTGAAATCCATCTTGCATGATCCTTCTTCCCTCCAACACTTGCAATCAGGGATGAAACAGGTTGGTGGATTTGGATCTACCACCCTAAGAGCAGCTTCCTACACCCTATTATACTGCATTTAAAGGGGTTGTCTAGCGAAAATCTTTTTCTTTCAAATCAACTGGTGTCAGAAAGTTATATGGATGTGTAATTTACTTCTATTCTAAAACTCTGAAGTCTTCCCATACTTACTAGTCACTGCATGTCCTGCAGCAAATGTTGTTTTATTTTCAGTCCGACACAGTGCTCTCTGCTGACATCTCTGGCCGAGATAGGAACTGTCCAGAGCAAGAGAGGTTTTCTATGGGGATTCTCATAGAAAACCTCTCCTGCTCTGGACAGTTCCTGTCTCGGCCAGAGGTGTCAGCAGAGAGCACTGTGTCAGACTGAAAACAAAACATTTTCTGCAGGACATTCAGCAGCTAATAAGTATTTGAAGGCTTGAGAGTTTTTAATAAAAGTAAATTACAAATCTATAGAACTTTCTGACACCAGATGATTTGACAGAAAAAGACAGCCCCTTTAAGGGTGTTAACTATTAATTTAAAGGGGTAATCCAGGAAAAGAAAAGACACAGCCACACCTAGGATGTATGTGGTATTAAAAGAAAATGTATCTGTCCTCTAAGCATTAAGTGCTAATAGGGTGTTTTAATCATAAACATATAAAATACATCAGCCACAGGGCCCTTGAGGTGCAATAAAATCAAAAAAATAATTTGGAAATAAAATACAAAGCGGTAAAATAACAATGTCAAAGCCCTTAAAACATGACACTCCAAGCACACAGAGTTCATATAAGCTTCATTTGATGGGTAATCTGGTCTTTGGATTCAGATTTGGAGAGTTACTCCCATCATCCTCTCAATAGCTTGCAGCAATGCCTGTCAGTGATAGTGGACAGATGAGGGTTATACTCCTTACCCACTGTGCTTGTGTAGCACTGCTGATGCAGCAATATTCAGTTTGCTTATAATAATAGATGCGATGTTCCCCCTTAACTGGGGTATATGGATGTATCTACAACCAGACAAATAGTACTGCCCTCCTGGCGATCTGTCTATAGTACAAGGTTTATACTACTGCACAGCTGCTAGATGTCATAGAGGGAGAACTTAGACACATGCAAGTCGTTTGGTGCAGGTGCACCTCTCACCCATGCAGGATCAATGTGTCCTCCGGGGTCACCAACGTCCCGGTCTGCCCACGGTAAGTGTGAGGACGTCACCAGCCTCGTTTTAACTCTGCTCCAAAGCGGGGCCGCGCTGCTGGTATATAAACAGAGTGATAGCCAGCCTAACTCCTTCCGGACTTGCACAAAGTGGATACAGAGGTGCAATCAGATTTGTTGTTGTGGGGTGTAGACAAATGTTGGGGTGACTGCCATATGGGTTTCGGGGTCTCTCCACCCCTTCATCAGTGGCCAATGTGTTCCATGGCACCTATAAATCTATATAACTTTCTGAAACCAGATGATTTGAAAGAAAAAGACAACCCCTTTAAGGGCGTAAACTATGAATTTAAAGGGGTTATCCAAGAATAGAAAAGACACTGCCACACTAGGATGTATGTGGTATTACACTTCAGTGAGCTGTGAAACCAGAGCGAAACGGAGGATAAGGTGCGATGTTTTTCTAAGCCTGAATAAGTCTGGTGTGTATGGGCAGTCTATGATATGACTGCTCAGGGTTGCTGACAGCAGGCAAAAACCCCCTTTAAGGCTTCCAGCCCAGCACACTATACACCTGAAAAGCTTAAGAGAATAAATGCATATGTCTGCAGCAGCAGCGCCATTGTTATGTGACATAATAGGAGTGATACATGGCTGCACACAATGTTCCTATTTCATTTCTTCTAGTTTTGAAGTTATTTTTGTTCTTTGTTTCCTGCTTAGGAACAGCGGGGCAAGTGATTCAGCTCTGGCTGCAGTCTGGAGTAGGAAAGCAAGACTCCAAGGTCTCGGGAGGTCATTATTTTCACATACTTTGGAATAATGAGAGCATCACATGTCAACCAGAGGAGTACAAAATGTCACATTCTCCAGCTAAAGGTCACCATTGGTCAGAGGTCACTCGCAGAAGGCCAGGAAGTGACCTCACGGGTCAGACAGAGTGCACAAAGAAAGGTCAGCAAATGTCAGGGAAAGCATGCAGCTGTTTTGGAGATGAAACAAGCAGGGCACCTTTTGTGCTGACACTTTCTAAGGTGACATCTCACCAAGACATTAATTTACTCAACCTTTTTTTCCCTTTTAAAGCACATATCTCTGGGATGCAGCCTATTATTAACCCTTCACATGCCGACGAAAGGAGGAAGGTGGGAATGTGCAGGCAGAGCTGGGTGCATTCCCATATGATATGTACAGACAAAGAGTATTGTACTTATAACCCAAGTAAAGGAATCACAGATAGAAGTTGTTTTTTTTTTTTTTTTTTGCTGTTTAAAACTTTTATTCAGAGGTTGCTGTACCTTATATTTGTTTGGGGGAAAGTTTGGTAACAACTATTTCTTATCTGTTATTTAGATAGCACCAAAATTGTCCATAGTGTTCACAAACTTTATGTTACATTCTGTATGCTAACCTTGTATCAAATGTACAGTGCTCCAGAATCAAGGTAATAATAATAACAATAATAATAATAATAATAATAATTATTATTATAATTTTTATTATTATTCCATCCAGGATGGATTCCTGTTCGCACTCCTCAATGCTACCCCTTTCACTTGACATGATAAAAGTAAAGTAAAAAATATAAGGCGATAAGTACTAGAAGGATTGATTTAAAAAAAAAATAGAACTAATTTAGAAATCTGTATAACTTTCTCACACCAGTTCATTTAAAAACATTTTTTTCTGTGGCGTATCTCTTTAAACCCATACAAACATGGAGAAAATATTAACATAAAGGTGTCCATTGAAGAATCCTGTCAGGCAGTAAACAGACCAATGTATTTAATATGTACTAATTAGAGATGAGCGAATCGGGTTAGGGCTCGAGTCGATCCGAACCCGAACGTTCGGCATTTGATTAGCGGTGGCTGCTGAAGTTGGATAAAGCTCTAAGGTTTTCTGGAAAACATGGATATAGTCATTGGCTGTATCCATGTTTTCCACATAGCCTTAGGGCTTTATCCAACTTCAGCAGCCACCGCTAATCAAATGCCGAAAGTTTGGGTTCGGATCGACTCGAGCATGCTCCAGGTTCGCTCATCTCTAGTAATAATATGTAATAGAAATCCCATTATAGGATAAAAAATGTTAATAAAAATATGAAACTAAATATTATAAATAATAATACATTTTATTATGTAGTGGTTGTAAAAAAAGAAAAAACAAACAAGTACAAATGTATAGGATATCACTACAACTGTTGAAACTGTACTCACCTGCTTCTAAAAAACATCTCTAAAATCTGTCCCTTCCTTACTGTTGAATAAGCTAAAACTTTCATTGTAGCTCTGATCTATTCCCATCTACACTACTACAATTCCCTACTAATCGGCCCTCCCTCTCTAAACTATCCCTCCCCCCTCCAGTCCATGCTTAATGCAGCAGCCAGGCTCATCTCCCTGTCCAGTCACTACACCTGTGTCTCCCCCTGTACCAGTCACAACACTGATGCCTCCCCCTGTACCAGTCACAACACTGATGCCTCCCCCTGTACCAGTCACAACACTGATGCCTCCCTCTGTACCAGTCACAACACTGATGCCTCCCTCTGTACCAGTCACTACACTGGTGCCTCCCTCTGTGCCAGTCACTACACTGGTGCCTCCCCCTGTACCAGTAACTACACCTGTGCCTCCCTCTGTACCAGTCACTACACTGGTGCCTTCATCTGTGCCAGTAACTACACCTGTGCCTCCCTCTGTACCAGTCACTACACCGATGCTTTCATCTGTGCCAGTGCCAGTGCTTCTTCCTGTGCCAGTCACTACACAGATGCCTCCCCCTGTACCAGTCACAACTCTGATGCCTCCCTCTGTGCCAGTCACTACACTGGTGCCTCCCCCTGTGCCAGTCACTACACCGGTGCCTCCCCCTGTACCAGTCACAACACTGATGCCTCCCTCTGTACCAGTCACAACACTGATGCCTCCCTCTGTACCAGTCACTACACCGGTGCCTCCCCCTGTACCAGTCACAACACTGATGCCTCCCTCTGTACCAGTCACAACACTGATGCCTCCCTCTGTACCAGTCACTACACTGGTGCCTCCCTCTGTGCCAGTCACTACACTGGTGCCTCCCCCTGTACCAGTAACTACACCTGTGCCTCCCTCTGTACCAGTCACTACACCGATGCTTTCATCTGTGCCAGTGCCAGTGCTTCTTCCTGTGCCAGTCACTACACAGATGCCTCCCCCTGTACCAGTCACAACTCTGATGCCTCCCTCTGTGCCAGTCACTACACTGGTGCCTCCCCCTGTGTCAGTCACTACACCGGTGCCTCCCCCTGTACCAGTCACAACACTGATGCCTCCCTCTGTGCCAGTCACTACACTGGTGCCTCCCCCTGTACCAGAAACTACACCTGTGCCTCCCCCTGTACCAGTCACTACACCAATGCTTTCATCTGTGCCAGCTAATACACCAGTGCTTCTCCCTGTGCCAGTCACTAAACAGATGCCTCCCCCTGTACCAGTCACAACACTGATGCCTCTCTCTGTGCCAGTCACTACACCGGTGCCTCCCCTTGTGCCAGTCACTACACCGGTGCCTCCCCTTGTGCCAGTCACTACACCGGTGCCTCCCCTTGTACCAGTCACTACAGCGGTGCCTCCCCCTGTGCCAGTCACTACACCGATGCTTTCATCTGTGCCAGCCAATACACCAGTGCTTCTTCCTGTGCCAGTCACTACACAGATGCCTCCCCTGTACCAGTCACTACACTGATGCCTCCCCCTGTGCCAGTCACTACACTGATGCCTCCCCCTGTGCCAGTCACTACACTGATGCCTCCCCCTGTGCCAGTCAATACACTAACACCTCCCCTCTCTGACAGCCACCCCCAGAATTGTAAAGAACTGTATTGAACAGAATGTGTTGGCGCTATATAAATAAAAAATATTATTAATGTATTATTCAATTAATAGCATTATTAATAATAACATTAATCTCTTTGGTCTAGGGTACGGAAAGTGTTAATGGTAATAATGCTGGTGTTGAGTGGTAGTGACAGGGTTAAATGTACATGCCAGATGTCAAGCAGGTTATTCATCTCCCTAGGTTCCAGCAATGTTCTTTCCACCTGTCACAGACATTGTCATCTACCTGTTCACACCTGTCAGGTTGGACACAGATTTCAGTCTGGATTTATGAAAGTGTTGGCATGACCCCTCATCACTCAACCACTGGTGTATTGGCTGGCACAGAGGGAAGCATCGGTGTAGTGACTGGTACAGGAAGAAGCACTGGTGTATTGGCTGGCACAGAGGGAAGCATCAGTGTAGTGACTGGCACAGGAAGAAGCACTCGTGTATTGGCTTTACACATCTGTGTCAAATTCAACAACAATCCATAAGCCATGCCCAAGAATGGGGTTCTAGGGTAAGTATTCCTTTCAGATAATCCAGCTCTAGGAGTGACTGAGTGTAGTTTTAAAGATTAACCATCCACCATTATATACAGTAGTATGCTCCTTACAGCACACAGAAACATAAGTGTAAGGCTGAGTTCACACTGCGTTTTTTTCATTTGTTTTATGCACAAAAAAAAAAAAAAAAGTGTAAAACCGAAGAAAAAACAGACGCATTTTTGTGCATCCTTCTTAATCCGCTTTAACATTGACTTCCATTATTAAAAAAGGGACCAAAACACATACAATTTTTTCCTTAATTTACACAAAAACATGGTTGGCCACGTTTGTTTGTGGACCAAATAAAAGTACAAGGTGCCCCAGCCTGAATGGGGGACCTTGTACCCTCAGATCCAAAAAATGGTTAATCAAAAATTGTAGAAAAAAGCAACCCAACTGATTTCCATTGCACATCAGGCCCTCTTTTGTTATGAAAGTATTGACATGACCCCTCATCACTCATCACCTTCCTCAGACCTCCTTCTCCTCTGTATCAGTGTCCTGCTCCAATAGCTATAGTAGGCCCTCATATGGGGATTGTTATAAGGGGAAACATGAATCGGAAGAAAAGAATATTTTATGCATATCCTATTCATAGAAAGAGGCAACTACTCATCTCCCTCCAGTCTATTGAAATGAAGACTTAGGGCTTATAGGGGGTAACCCTATATAATGTCAATGACCTTTCTGAGGCCTTGGCCACATGTAATAAGAGGACGTTAGGGAATTAGTACATTGATGATGGGGGGGGTTGGGTCAGATGTCATAAATATATGTGTCATCAGTGACAGACCTCTGGTGCCATCACTATCATTGAACAATGTCTCCTGGTGGCTATTTAGAGGTTAAATAGTTTTCAGCTGAAAAATGTAACATTCCATGCAAGACTACTACCAAATTCTGATAAAAGGGACTATATGTAGAGATAGAAAAAAAAAACACATACTCACCCACTTTATCCCCTTCAGTTACAGTCTCGTTGGTGCCCGATCTCCATTGATCATTGCTTCCTATTTCCATCTTGATGTGCAGTAAATACGCACTGTGCCAATCACCGGGTATAGCCGTGACCCACCCTTATCATTAATTGACCAAGCAGGCAATTTTATAGATGTCAAACTGGAAAGTAGAAAGTATTAATCAGTAGGAATTGAGAACAGTCAGATAGGTAGTGGCAGGGGATGAGACAAATGAGTATAATTTTTTTTTTAAACCAATGGGAAAAAAAATCTAAAATATTAATTTGATGTAAAATTTCTTATGAAACGTCTCGATCTGCACCCCAGGTAGCGTTAAAAAAAAATTCCCCTCTTACAAATAGACCTAACATATCCGATTGAGCCAAAATCTTCCTTGCCAAATAGATTTCTAGTGCATATGAGGACTCCCAGTCTCACTGCACATTTTGTAGAAATACCTGCTGCCAAGCTATCAGTAGCAAACTGTTCAGATTCTTTCCTACATTAGTTATAAACACAGGGAGCACACTCCCAAAGCCATACTAATGGGAAGAGAGCATAGTGTACTGCAGAACTTGGCCCGATTCCCGAGATACAGAAGTCTGTACATTACACCATTTCAATATACATCCACTGGAATCGACTGATACTTTAAGGTTAGAAATAATGATTTGTATTTGAAATAACATTGTTTTTACATCAAACTTTGCTTTCGTCACAGAATCCACCTTTTGCAGCAATTCCAGCATTGCACACCTTTGGCATTCTAGCTATTAATCTGTTGAGGTAAGCTGGAGAAATTGCACCCCACGCTTCTAGAAGCAGCTCCCACAAGTTGGATTGGTTGGATGGGCACTTCTGGCGTACCATACGGTCAAGCTGCTCCCACAACAGCTCAATGGGGTTCAGATCTGGTGACTGCGCTGGCCACTCCATTACCGATAGAATACCAGCTGCCGCTTCTGCTGTAAATAGTTCTTGCACAATTTGGAGGTGTGTTTAGGGTCATTGTCCTGTTGTAGGATGAAATTGGCTCCAATCAAGCGCTGTCCACTGGGTATGGCATGGCGTTGCAGAGTGATAGCCTTCCTTATTCAGAATCCCTTTTACCCTGTACAAATCTCCCACCTTACCAGCACCAAAGCAACGCCAGACCATCACATTACCTCCACCATGCTTAATAGATGGTGTCAGGCATTCTTCCAGCATCTTCTCATTTGTTCTGCGTCTCACAAACCTTCTTCTTTGTGATCCAAACACCTCAAACTTGGATTCATCCGTCCACAACACTTTTTTCCAGTCTTCCTCTGTCCAATGTCTGTGTTCTTTTGCCCATCTTAATCTTTTTCTTTTATTGGCCAGTCTCAGATATGGCTTTTTCTTTGGCACTCTGCCCTGAAGCCCAAAATCCCGCAGCCGCCTCTTCACTGTAGATGTTGACACTGGTGTTTTGCGGGTACTATTTAATGAAGATGCCAGTTGGGGACCTGTGAGGCGTCTGTTTCTCAAACTAGAGACTCTAATGTGCTTATCTTCTTGCTTAGTTGTGCAACGCGGCCTCCCACTTCTTTTTCTACTCTGGTTAGAGCCTGTTTGTGCTGTCCTCTGAAGGGAGTAGTACACACCATTGTAGGAAATCTTCAATTTTCCTAGCAATTTCTCGCATGGAATAGCCTTAATTTCTAAGAACAAGAATAGACTAGCGAGTTTCAGATGAAAGTTCTCTTTTTCTGGCCATTTTGAGCGTTTAATTGACCCCACAAATGTGATGCTCCAGAAACACAATCTGCTCAAAGGAAGGTCAGTTTTGTAGCTTCTGTAACGAGCTAGACTGTTTTCAGATGTGTGAACATGATTGCACAAGGGTTTTCTAATCATCAATTAGCCTTCTGAGCCAATGAGCAAACACATTGTACCATTAGAACACTGGAGTGATAGTTGCTGGAAATGGGCCTCTATACACCTATGTAGATATTGCACCAAAAACCAGACATTTGCAGCTAGAATAGTCATTTACCACATAAGCAATGTAGTATAGAGTGTATTTGTTTAAAGTTAGGACTAGTTTAAAGTTATCTTCATTGAAAGGTACAGTGCTTTTCCTTCAAAAATAAGGACATTTCAATGTGACCCCAAACTTTTGAACGGTAGTGTATATAGTTTCTGTTGATTGAGCCATGTCATTATGTTTACAGCATTGGATCTCATACAGCTAGTACTGCTCTATAATGTCCACTAAGGCACTGCTGCTTCTTGGGGATTACTATAAAGAGAAAAGGAAGATCACCTCTTTTATCTGTGCTGTATATGGACTTTACCCACAAGCTCAAGGAAGACTGAGAATTAGGGATGGATTCAGCAGTGGAGAAAACTGGTGAAAAATTCAACATACCAGGTATATAATGGCCAGAAATAGTGCAACATCATATATATATATATATATATATATATATATATATATATATATATATATATATATATAGAGAGAGAGAGAGAGAGAGAGAGAGAGCTTATCCTGAAAAGTCACCTATAATAACTAATACACTTTAAGGCCCCGTTCACACTATGTATTTTTTGTATTAATGATGGCCGTTGTTGCCGATTTACAACACCGGCCATAATTAATATAAAAGATATATTGCATAGAAGTCAGAGGGAATCCCGGCCGGAGTGTATACACATAGTATACACTCCGGGCCGTGATGGCAACCGGCCACACGATAACCTGACATGTCAGTTTTGTGCGGCCGCTATTCATTGAATAATGGCTGCACAGACCTGTCAGTTCACACAATGGAGGCCTAAGCCTGGGTTCACACTACGTAAGACACCAGCTGCTATGTGACCCGGCCGTGTCACAGAACGGTTGGTGTCAGTGAAGTCTATCCCGGCTGGTACTGCAGTAATTGCCAGGATAAAAATCATTTCTATTGAACTGGTATGCGGGTGCATCCGTGTGCGCCCGCATCCCAATTCGCCATTGCACACAATGGAGAGCCCAGCCACAGCTGCATTGTGTGAACTGACAGGTCTGTGCGGCCGCTATTCAACGGGTAGCGGCCGCACAAAACTGACATGTCAGTTTTCCGTGCAGCCGGTTGCAATCACGGCCGGACTGTATACTATGAGTATACTGTTCTGGCTCAGATTCCCTCTGACTTCTATGCAATATATCTTTTGTATTAATCACGGCCATTGTTGCCGACTTGCAACAACGGCCGTGATTAATACAAAAAATGTGTTGTGTGAACGTGGCCCACGTTATTATTCATTGCGATACATAAAAGTTTACAATTTTTTATATCAATTCCTTGTGCTTTTCAGGATGTCTAGTTGCTCCCATTTAAAAGGACATTCCATAGTTTGCTTTTACTGGATAAAAATCTGACCTGGTCATGTGAAGGACACCAAGTAGAGGACTGCTTATAGCTATGTAACTCACTGCCATGGTTAACCCATCGATGCATCCTCTTCTGCTCTTATCAATGACCATTTGCTGTCCATGTATCCAATCATTTACCTGGTGAGCTCGTATGGGCAGGATTCTCTCTTTAAGTGTCATTCATTTATTTTTATTCCTTATCCTGTAGATAAAATCCTTTAAGAAAGCCATGAGAAGGCCTGATGGAGCAATGACCATCCTCCCTGTATTATCTAAGACCCCAGCGGCTCACTCTTTTAATTGATTTTCCGTTTTAACCTGCAGCCCTGTTAGCGTAGCATGAAGACTCAATAAAATATCATCAAGAAAATGAAAGTGGAAGACAGACGCTGGCAAAACAGGCACTCAGCACAATGCAGCGTGCGGCCATACCACACAGATCCATCATCCTGCCACCATATTGATTGTATAGAAGACATGCTAAGTCTATTCTGCTACACACATGATGCAGACTTCAATAATCAAAGAGTCTAATACACCTTACGTAAATGAATAGACCTTGTTACAGAGTGTTGCAAAAGCCAAGGGGCATATATATATATATATATATATATATATATATATATATATATATACATATATACAGATGTAGCCTGTGTTAACTTGATCACAATGACGCATTTAACTCGACACTCTAATTGACTTAACACAGCTCCCTGACACAATTGTTGTGTCAGGGATCATGTTAACCCTGGCTACATCTGTATATTGGTTCAAAAGTAGGTGGACAGAAAATAATAACATTTATTCATTACATTAAGGGTAGCTTCACACGTACCGACTCGCAGCGTTGTTGGCTAGGTCCTGGCAGATCACTTTTACTACATACACGCAGCGGCCTGAACGACCGCTGCGTGTATGTAATCCTGCCGGCCGCTTAACCCCTTCAGCTCCCGAACGGCTCCAGCTCCCATTCCGCTGTATACATTACCTCTCCTTGCTGCTTGGGGTCCCGGCGTACTGCTCTCCCGCCCGGCCAATCAGTGGCTGCGGCAGGGCAACACACTGATTGCCCGGGCGGGAGAGCAGTACGCCGGGACCCGTGCAGCGAGGAGAGGTAATGTAGACAGAGCGGGAGTCGGGCGGCAGCTGAAGGGGTTAAGCAGCCAGCAAAATTACATACCTGCAGCGGTTGTTCAGACTGCTGCGTGTATGTAGTGAAAGTGATCTGCCAGGACCTAGCCGACTCACAGCGTTATTAATGCTGCGAGTCGGTACGTGTGAAGCTACCCTTAAACTGGATCTGTGAAACTGGCTCAGTTGCCCCCAGCAACCAATCAGATTCCACCTTTCATTTTCCAAAGAGTCTGTGAGGAATAAAAGGTGGAATCTGATTGGTTGCTAGGGGCAACTGAGCCAGTTTCACTTTACACCATGTTTGATAAATCTCCCCTTCATAACCCTATAAGCAGCACATAGATTTAGTACCCCTTCTGTGCCCCCCCCCCCTTTAGTTCCCCCATATAATGTTAGGCTGCATGCTTTAAGTAGCCCAATGGTTCCCTCTGCTCTGCTGTGCACTAATTGGCTTGGTGGGACGCCGAAAGCCAGGAGCCTCACATGCAGCTGACAAACCAGTATGTGTGAAGCTACCCTAAGGGTGCCTTCACACCTAGCGACTTGCAGCGTAAATTACGCTGCGAGTCGGGTAGGTCTTGGCAGATCACTTTCACTACGACCTCTGCGTGTATGTAATTCTGCCGGCCCCTTAACCCCTTCAGCTCCCGCCCGGCTCCTGCTCCGCTCCCGCTCTGTATACATTACCTCTCCTCACTGCACGGGTCCCAGCGTACTGCTCTCCCGCCCGGCCAATCAGTGTGTTGCCCTGCCACAGCCACTGATTGGCCGGGCAGGAGAGCAGTACGCCGGGACTCGTGCAGCGAGGACAGGTAATGTATACAGCGGAGTGGGAGCCGGGCGGGAGCTGAAGGTGTTAAGCAGCTGGCAGAATTCAGACCGCTGCGTGTATGTAGTAAAAGTGATCTGCCAAGACCTGACAGACTGCTGCGAGTCGCTAGGTGTGAAGGCACCCATAGGCCGGGTTCACACGCTGTAACTGTGCGGCTGTATTTTTTATGCGGCTGTAAATGTGCGGGTGAAACTCCGGCCGTGGGAAAAAATAGACATGCGGCTCAAAACATACGGTCATTTACTTGGAAATCTGGTTCAACTAAAAATAACAAATAAAATGTTAAGAAAGTGATGGAAACACCTCTGGATGCATCTGGGAAAGCAGAGAACACAGTTTACATGAATCGCTATTACCGGGGTTTGCGATCCTCTGCACTATAGCCGATGTGTCTCATGGTTAATATATTGAATTAATAAAACACATTTTCTGTCTAATAAAGTCCCTTTTATTGTTCAATAATTAAATGTAAACGATTCCATCATTTTGCAATTAAATATACTGTTAAAATAAATATATATATAAATAAATGTATATTTATATATATATTTATTTTTTGACAGTATATTTAATTGCACAATGATGGATTCGTTAGAATTAAATTATTGAACAACAAAACTGATTTTATTTAAACGAAAATTTGTTTTCTTAATTAAATATTAATTAGTACAGGAAACTCCATAAGCCGGTAATTCATATGCCGGCAATAGAGCATTCTGTACTAATCATCACTTTACTTTAATGAAAACATCAAATGTTTCTTCTAATTATGTTATGACAATAGCATTATTAGAAGAAACATTTAGAATTATATGTGCGCTCAGCTGATTGGCTGATCGGCTGAGCGCACATATAATGAGCCGGTCCGCAGCACAGTGACTTCATTGTGCTGCGGACCAGCGAAGAGGACACATCGGGGTGAGTATAGAGCTCTCCCCACCCCCTCCCCAGCACTGCACCCCTCCCAGCAAGGAAGGGGGGGTCACTTAACCCCTTCCTTGCTGGGATGGGTGCAGTCTGACATCAGTCTGGCCCCCAGGGGGTTAAGGGGGATGCAATACATCCTCCCTTAACCCCTTGGGGGTCAGACTGTAAGCAGCGATCTGTAAAGATGCTGCATACTGTAAGGAGCACAACACCGCTCACAATGATGGGTGTTGTGCTCCTGTTTGTGTGTTTTTTGTGTGTTTCTCCCTTTTTGTTTTTCAGATATCGGTATCCTGGGGATTACGTCGGATTCCGTGGACTACGTCGATGACCAGCGTTTTTTTAATGTTTTTTTTAATAAAATGGTCAATGAGGGGTGTGGGGGTGTTTTTATTTGAATAAAAAAATTTGTAAACTTGTGTCTTGTCTTTATTTCTTTACTTTATAGACTTAGTAGTGGAAGCCGTCTAATAGACGGAATCCATTACTAAGTCGGGGCCTAGTGTTAGCCGGTATAAAATGGCTAACACTAACCCCCTATTATTACCCCAGTACCCAATGCCACCAGGGGTACTGGGAAGAGCCGGGTGGCAGTGGTCCCGGAGCGTCAAAATTGGCGCTCCTGGACCGGGCGGCAGCAGGCTGGTAAGATTTAGGCTGGGGAGGGCCTAAACCAATGGCTCTTCCCACCCTGGTGTTACCAGGCTGCTGTCGTTTGGTTTTTAACCCGGCTGGTTATAAAAATAGGGGGGACCCTATGCGTTTTTTTTTAATTATTTATTTATTTAAAAAAAAAAAACGCATAGGGTCCCCCCTATTTTTAGAACCAGCCGGGTTAAAAACCAAGCGACAGCAGCCTGGTAACACCAGGGTGGGAAGAGCCATTGGTTTAGGCCCTCCCCAGCCTAAATCTTACCAGCCTGCTGCCGCTCGGTCCAGGAGCGCCAATTTTGACGCTCCGGGACCACTGGCACCCGGCTCTTCCCAGTACCCCTGGTGGCATTGGGTACTGGGGTAATAATGGGGGGTTAGTGTTAGCCATTTTATACCGGCTAACACTAGGCCCCAACTTAGTAATGGATTCCGTCTATTAGACGGCTTCCACTACTAAGTCTATAAAGTAAAGAAATAAAGACAAGACACAAGTTTACAAATTTTTTTATTCAAATAAAACACCCCCACACCCCTCATTGACCATTTTATTAAAAAAACATTAAAAAAACGCTGGTCATCGACGTAGTCCATGGAATCCGACGTAATCCCCAGGATACCGATATCTGAAAAACAAAAAGGGAGAAACACACAAACAGGAGCACAACACCCATCATTGTGAGCGGTGTTGTGCACCTTACAGTATGCAGCATCTTTACAGATCGCTGCTTACAGTCTGGCCCCCAAGGGGTTAAGGGAGGATGTATTGCATCCCCCTTAACACCCTGGGGGCCAGACTGATGTCAGACTGCACCCATCCCAGCAAGGAAGGGGTTAAGTGACCCTCCTTCCTTGCTGGGAGGGGTGCAGTGCCGGGGAGGGGGTGGGGAGAGCTCTATACTCACCCCGATGTGTCCTCTTCGCTGGTCCGCAGCACAATGAAGTCAGTGTGCTGCGGACCGGCTTATTATATGTGCGCTCAGCCGAACAGCCAATCAGCTGAGCGCACATATAATTCTAAATGTTTCTTCTAATAATGTTATTGTCACAACATAATTAGAAGAAACATTTGATGTTTTCATTAAAGTAAAGTGATGATTAGTACAGAATGCTCTATTGCCGGCATATGAATTAACGGCTTATAGAGCTTTCTGTACTAATTAATATTTAATTAAAAAAACACATTTTCGTTGAAATAAATACAGTTTCGTTGGTCAATAATTTATTTCTAACGAATCCATCATTGTGCAATTCAATATACTGTCAAAAAATAAATATATAGATAAATATACATTTATTTATATATCTATTTTTTTTAACAGTATATTTAATTGCAAAATGATGGATTCGTTAGAAATAAATTATTGATCAACGAAAGTGTCTTGATTACAAAGAAAATGTGTTTGATTAATTTAATATATTAACTATTAGAGGCATCGGCATTCGGCATCATTGCCGGCTATTTTTGAAGTACTCCGTACGGACCGCCTGTCAATCCACGGCCGCATATTCAGCCGCAAACAATGGTCTTGTTCATTTTTTACGGGTCCGTTTACGATAGGGCCGTAGATTCATACATAGTGTGCACTGTGCAGCCGTATATCCTATACTTCCAAGCATACACACGAACCACCAAAAATACCGCCGCACAATTACAGCCGCAAATACAGCCGCACTCTTACAACGTGTGAACCGAGCCTAAAGGGGTATTCCCATTTCAACTTGTTATCCCCTATCCATGGGATAACAAAGCTGATTAGTAGGGATCTGACCTCTGGAACCCTCACCAATCCTAAAATCAGGGTCTGCACTCTATTTATCTTTTAAGGAGCTGCCAAACATTTGTGCCCCTGTTCTCAGGATCGGTGGAGGTCCCGGCTATCAGCTAGTTCTCCCATTTGGGGATAACAAGCTGGGAAAGGAATAAACCTTTCATGGGCCTGATAGGTAAATGGGTTGTTCATCTCCAGGCCCTCTCCCTAGCCAACAGGCCCCATATTGGGTCATGAGGAGATAGCATGAAATCCAGGACTGTTGGAAGGGATGTTGGAAGATATGTTTATATTCTTTTCTTACACTTGTTCCCCTTTGAAAGGTTTATTATTTACAAGTTGTGGCCCATGATTTGTTTTTTTTTTTGTATAGGACTGGCAGGACCGGGTATGCCATGACACCACAAGACCCTGCCAGTATTTCTGCGTACTAAGAAACAGACAACCAAAGGGTAGTTAAAGGGGTTATCCAGAATAAGGAAATCAGTTACATAGCTTTAATGGTTTTGTCATAGCAACTTAAACAGTCCCTGTCATTTTTTTTTTTTATTAAAATTTTTATTAGGAATTTTTTCCAAATTTTTACACAATACACAAGCCGAAGATCCTTCGGCTGACAGCAACAGAAAAAACATAACAACCAGGATTAATATAAACAAAAGTAAAAGTAAAAATTAGAATATGCAGTCCTATAAACAATGCACATGTATGAGAAGTAACTTGCTCTGGGGTTATATACACTTGTAATCATTGGAACAGTGCGTAAGTGAGTAAGTAATACAACGTTGTCCTATGGGCCTTGGACATAAACCTAGATTATTAGTACTTATATATGTATGTATATGTATAGTGAGCCCTCCTTCTCATTCTATCATGGCAGTAGTAGTGTCCGCCACTTGTCCCATTGTTTAGTAAATCGGGGTAGGTTATTCAGCCTAATTGCAATAGCCAATTCCATGTTGTAGTTAAATTGGACCGCTGCCTTGACTTCCGCAACGGACGGAGTCTCCTTTGTCCTCCATTTTTTGGCTATGCAATTTCTGGTGGCCATGAGCATATGTATTATTATTGCAATATCTTGTGAGGGTAAATCCTCTAGGTCCATAGACATAATTTGTATAAATTTGCGGATATTTGTCCAAAACAGTGTCAGGGGCGGACACTCCCATCAAACATGCATAAGGTTGCCCACTGCAGACTCACATCTCCAGCAGGAGGAGGAAGCATCTGGGAAAATTTTTGCAAGTCTGTAGGGGGTCATATATCATCTATATAATAGTTTTCGCGATGATCCCAGGTGGCAGATGCAGTGTGACACTTTAGATGCTAGGGTGAACAGAGAGGCCCATTGCTGTTGTGAGAACGAACGTGTTAGATCTTTCTCCCACTTAGTGATAAAGGTTAGGTTAACCGGTTGGGAAGATAATAATTTATAGGCGAGAGCCAAGCCCGATCCACATCGGTTCTTTGCCAGAAAGGTCTCAAATTGTGTAGTTTCTTTTGAATCTGGAATTCGGAAGTGTTGGAGGCAATGCCTCGCCTGTAAATATTTATAGAAATCTCTATTTAAAAGGCCATAAGCAGAGACCAATTCGGCAAAAGATTTTAGATGCTGACCAGAGTATAGGTCCCTCAATGTAGAGATGCCCTTGGTTGCCCACCCGCTGTAATCTGAGTCCTCTATAAGACTATGTAGGGCTTCAATGGGGATGGCTTGCAGTCTGGACGGCGTTAGGAGCTGAGTCACTACCCCCTTATTGAACACTCTGATACCTGCTGCTATTGTAGGCGGGAGGGCCCTTACCGGTTTCTTAGTTAGCCTAGCTTTCCACAGGAGGGCAACAAGGTCACGTTTGGGTAGTAATTCCCTCTCTAGTGTCACCCATGGGCGATTGTCCTTGTCCTCCCACCATTCCTTAAGTTGGTCCATAATGGCTGAATAGTAATATAGCGTTACATTAGGACATCCTAGGCTTCCCTGTCGCACCGGCAAGCACAAAATCTTACCAGCCACCCTCGCCTTTTGGCCAGCCCATACAAAACCGTTAAGAAGGGATTGAATGCGTTGTAGCATGTTTTGAGGAAAATAAACAGATAGATTCCTAAAATAGTACAGCACTTTGGGTAGGAGCATCATTTTAGAGGTAGAGATGCGCCCCACCCAAGATATTGGGATTTTCGAAAATTTATTAATATCACTAGTAAGGGTTGCTAGTAACGCCTTGAAATTAGTGGGTACCAATTTAGCACTGGGATATGTTAGGGTTATGCCCAAATATTGAATCTCTCCCGAGGCCCATTTGAAAGGAATTCGGCTTTCATTTTGGCGACCATTGCACCAGGGAGGCCCATATCCAGGATTACTGACTTAGATGAATTAATTTTATAATAGCTCACCGCTCCAAATGCGTTTAGGTTAGACATTACTGACTGCAGAGAGGTGTCGGGGCTAGTAATGGCCAAGATGATATCGTCCGCAAAAAGGCCAATACGGTGTTCATTTTTCCCTATTTTAATACCTGATATGTCCGTATCGGTCCTAATTCGTTGGGCTAGTGGCTCTATTGCCATGACAAATATTGTGGGGGACAGGGGGCACCCCTGACGCGTCCCATTCGTAATTCCAAATGCGCGCGACAGAGTGCCTGCTGAGTAGATTTGGGCTGCTGGTACTGTGTACAAGGCCATAATGACCTTCAAGATTGGGCCTTGTAATCCAAATTTTCCTAGGACGGCACTGAGATACCCCCAATGGACCCGGTCGAACGCCTTCTCTGCATCCAGGGTAAGGAGCAGAGAAGGCGTTCGCCGGGCTTCAGCAGCATGTATTAGATTGATAAATCTGCGCGTCCCATCCACCGTTTGTCGCCCAGGAACGAATCCCACTTGGTCCCCCCCTATTAATGATGGTAAGACATCTGCCATCCTGCCTGCCAACAGCTTAGCATACAGCTTCAAATCCCCATTGAGTAAGGAAATGGCGGCCATGTCCCGGGGCTTCCCTGGCTTGGGTAGTGTTATAACTAGGGCTTTGAGCATTTCTGCCGGGAATTGTTCCGTGGTGAAGATACTATTAAATAATCTAGTTAAATATGGGGCTAGGGTAACCTTGTGAAATTTATAATATTCATTGGTCAGCCCATCGGGCCCTGGTGCTTTGCCAGATTTAAGGGATTTAATTACATTTAGTATTTCTTTTTCTGATACTGGTTTAGATAGGTGGGCTAGTTGGTCGGAGGACACAAGGGGAAGGTCTATATTTTCCAAGAAGTTTTTAATCAGTGATTCCTTCGGTTGGGGTGTGGTAGGGTCATTCTGTAAGTTGTAGAGGGCATCATAAAAGTCAGCTAGGTTATCTGCTATACCCTGAGGGTCCATTATTTTCTCTCTCCATGAGTTGTATAAGAAGGGGATGCGCGCCTTAGCTGCTCTATTATTAAGTTGCTTAGCTAGCAACGCTGATTGCCTACTGCCATGCCAATAATATTGCATCTTTAATCTACGCATAGCCAGGTCGTGTTTATAGGCATTTAATTCATGGAGCTTATTGGTGATATCTGAGATTTCTGCCGCTCTGGCCTCTAGGTACGTTATCTTGTTAAGCCTGTGTAAGTCAGTTAGACGTGTTTGTAGGTGAACCTGTTGTGCCAGTCTTTGCTTTTTGTCCACAGAGGCCTGTTTCATGAAGTGTCCTCTCATGACTGCCTTATGGGCACACCATAGCACCGTATCCGGCACCTCTCTGTTGTCGTTAAAGGAGAAGTACTCTTTTAATGTCTTATCCGCATCTGGAGCATATTTAGGGTGTTGTAATATAAAGTTATTAAGTCTCCAAACAGAACTATAACATAAGGGAAACTGTTCATCCACCTCAAGGAGGATCGGGGCGTGGTCTGACCACTCAATAGTGCCTATGGATGCCACTGCAATTTTGGGTACGGTATTGTGATCCACCAGGAAATAATCTATCCTAGTGTAGGACCTATGTGTATGTGAAAAAAAGTGTAGTCGCATGTGGAGGGGTTATGTAGCCGCCATACATTGTACAGGCGGTTCTTATGCAGTAAGTTAGCAAGAGGAGTAGGTTCCACACATACCTGTTTTGCAGTAGCATCCATAGACAGCCATATGGTTTTGTTAAAGTCACCAACGAGCATACCTTTCTGTACTTTAACCACTTCAGTTATCAGTTGTAGAATAAAGCTGTATTGGCGCTTGTTAGGCGCATAGACCGAGACTAGAGTAAATAAAACATTGTTAATAAGGCAAACCACAATGGTGTACCGTCCATTTTCGTCTAGGACTATACTCTGTACTTGGAATGCCACTGTATCCCTTACCACTATGCAGACGCCACATTTTTTATGGGAGGCCGGGGCCGAGAACACATGGGGAAATTTTTTGTTCTTAAATCTATGCAGATCATCTTTGTTGAGGTGTGATTCTTGTATAAAAATCACGTCAGCTTTTTGCTGTTTTGCCTCACGCCAGGTCAATGACCTCTTGTATGGGGAATTAAGGCCTTTGACGTTCATGGATAAGATTTTAACCACCATTTTGCATATACACAAATTGCTGTGATGGGGCTACCCATAAATCTGACATCTGCAACGGTACTTCTCCCCAGAACATCTTTATATAAGTAGGCACATATGCGCAGAAGGACTGCCAACAAGAAAAGAGAACATATAACAATAACAAAACACAAACAAACTTATCAGTAATAAGAGCCGTATACATGGCCAAGGGGGGGATTAAGGCTGAACACACCATAACCTCAATCGAGCATGTCACTAGCAGCCATAGAGTCAAAGTAAATTAAGCGGTCTGACAGTAAGAAAAAAGAAACCAAGTATGTAGGTCTTAGACACCCACATCCTAATGATAAACATCCCAGAAACCGGGGATGCTAGGGTAGCTTTCAATCACGAGATCTCCTCTTTTGTGGGGGAACCGTGCTCCACTCCTGCTGCACATGGGATCGGCCGGCTCTATTCTCTGTAGCAGCCTCTGGAGCCGTTTGTGTCAAGTTCCTTTTTTTGCAGAGCTGCATAGCGTCCTCAGGCGAGTGTGCCAAGCTTTTGGCTCCATTGTAGTTAATGAGCAATTTCACTGGAAAGCCCCATCTATATTGCACATTGTTATCTCGTAGGATCTTCGTACTTGTTGCGAAAGCCCTTCTCCTTTCCATGGTTGCTGCAGATAGGTCCGCAAAAACAGAAAGTTCTTGAAATCTTGAGGGTAAGATTGTTTTTTGTCTAATTGCACTCATAATCTTCTCCTTTATGTGGAAGAAATGCACCCGTAATATCACATCTCAGGGAACGGAGTCAGGGAGGTGCCGCGGTTTAGGGAGGCGGTGCACCCTATCAATGAGGAGATCTGCATTGGAAGCAGAGGGAAGCACACATGTAAAAAAAATCAGTCACATATTCCATCAAATCTTCATTTTTAACTGATTCAGGCACGCCACGCAGCCGCAGGTTATTCCTGCGTGATCTGTCTTCTTTGTCTGAGAGTTTTAGTTCCAATGCTTCCACTTTTTCCTCAAGTACGTTTACCACGTCCACCACCTCATTGTGTGCAGAAGTCAGAGTTCCCATTTTGTTTTCTATGTGAGAAGTTCTCTCCCCCAAGTCATCTAAATCTTTCCGTATTCCAGAGCACATCTTTTTCATGTCTGATTGCCAGGAGCGTTTTAGGTCATCTATGAAGCCCCTCATGAGTGCCACAGTAAGGGGCGCATTCTCACTAGCGCCATCAATAGTGTTCCCCTGATTATTGCTGGGGTTAGTGGATCCAGCTTGTGAGGGGTAGGATGATTTCCAGGACAGTGGGGGTCGGGGGCAGAGAAGGAGCTTCCTCACTGTTTATGGAAATCTGGCTTAGTAGCTGCCGCCCGCCGTCTACCCTGTCGGGCGCCATGACGGATATAGCTCCGTCCCTGTCTGAGGCCAGGCTGGGTGAGGTGGAGGCCGGTAAGGATAGCAGAGTGCCCGGGGTGTTGCAATCGGTGACCTCCTCGGTCAGGATAGTTAGGGGAGAGAACCTTCCTGAGGTGGTGTACGGGTGCGCTGATCGCGCCGAAGTTCCTACCACAGCTCCTGTGTGCTGCGTGACGGCGCCATCTTGGGCGGTTGTTCCGGCCGGGTGAAACTCCTCCACATGCAGCTGCTTCTTCTTTTTGCCTTTGCCACCTCTCATTCTGACCCCGCAGAGTTAGAGTAACTTGTGAACCTCTTTAGGGGTGAAATGACCCACGAAAGACCGCTGGTAATGCCGATTTGGGCTGCTGCGGACGGGAGCTCAAGCACTGCACGTCCTACTCCATCGGCTTCCGGACACGCCCCCCAGTCCCTGTCATTTTAAACAAACCTTACCTGAATCAATAGTATGAGTGAATATAGGACACTTTGTAATATATCTTATCAGACGAAAATGCTTTCTTCTCCTGTTATCAAGCAGCTTCTGTCTCCCCTTCCTGCAAAACATCCACTGTCAGATTTGGCTTAGCAACAACATTTGTTTACTGATTATAACTTGCAGCCCAGGGATCGAATTACAAGCAATGCAAAGAAAGGGGGACCATGTGAGGGGGCAAGTTATTAAAAAAAAAAAAAAAAATATATATATATATATATATATATATATATATTCACATATAGTGAAAGAAAGTGTATTCCTCTTTAAAACATGGTTATAAGCTAATGAAATAAAAATATTTTTATTGTCCAAAAATAGAATATATATATATATATAAACTTTTAGTACTAAGTATAAAATATTAAGTCTAGAAGCCATTGGTCATTGCGGCTCCTCTTATTCTCATCCTGATGGTTGGAAAGCTCTATAAAGGTCATATGATAATAAGCAGTGTATAATATTACCAGACAGAAATAGATTTTTTGCCTCTATCTGTCACCTTTTTATCCATCACTATCATTCATCTCACACTCTCCATGACAGAGAGATTATATGAGTCTCGGGTTGCATTGGCTCTTTATTAGAGACTGTTAGGAGCACAAGGATATAATGTTAGTACTCTCATATGGGGAGATCAATAGGGCGCTGCAGGGTTTACACATCAATACATGGAGGTGTCATTAGCAACTCCTGGGCCACAATGCAAAATCTATAACAGGGCTCCACACCTACTATGTGCTGTCTGTAAGGCTCCGTTCACATGTGCCACAGGCAAATCATGGATTCTTCAAAGAATCCACAGCAGAAATCAAAGGCTGAGACTCAGATAAGAGTATTTGTGGAGTAAATATAACATAGACAGATATGATCAATCTGATATCTTAGATGTATCTTATAGATGGATTAAACAGTGATCGGGTTACTGAATTTTTCTTGTTAGACCTCTGTGTATATTTCCCATTAAATGGTCTCCGTCATGTACCAGAAACATGTCTGCTTTTCTTTGGAAACAGCGCCAGTCTTGTTTGTAGGTCGTGTCTGGTATTGTAGTAACCAGTACAAGAGTGCTGTTGTTTCCAAAGAAAAGCAGCCATGTTTTAGTAGTGTAAAACTGGCTATACATGTAAGATTATTATTGGACGAACCTGCTGATTTCAGTGAGACTGACTGACCATACAGTGTGAACTGGCACCCCGACTTTTGTTCTGAGGAAAGACTTGCAGCTGCCAGTGACTTACCACCTCTTACCATTAAGGGGTACTCTGAAGGAAAAGAAATTGCTCCACAGACAGAGATTGCAGTAGAGAGCACTGTGTCAGACTGGAAAGAATACCACTTCCAGCAGGGGTAATGTGTCCTCCCTATATCAGCACACCAGCAGAAGGCAGTGTGTCCTCCCCGTCATCACATCAGCAGGGTGCAGTGTGTCCTCCCTATATCATCACACTAGCAGGGGACAGTGTGTCCTTCTCATCATCATACCAGCAGGGGGCAGTGTTTCCTCCTCATCATCACACCAGCAGGGGACGGTGTGTCCTCCCTATGATCACACCAGCAGGTGGCAGTGTTTCCTCCCAGTCATCATACCAGCTAGGAGCAGTGTGTCCTTCTCATCACACCAGCAAGGGGCAGTGTTTCCTACCCACATAATCCCACAATAAGGGGACAGTGTGTCCTTCCCATCATCACACCATCAGGGGGGCATGGAGTACTCCCCATCCTCACTGCAGAAGAGGTCAGTGTGTCCTCCCCATCATTACACCAAAAGGGGATAGTGTGTCCTCCTCATCACACCAGCACAGGGCAGTGTGTTGCTCTAGATCATCACACCAGCATGGGGCAGTGTGTTGCTCTAGATCATCACACCAGCATGGGGCAGTGTGTTGCTCCACGTCATCACACCAGCAGGGGTCAGTGTGTTCTCCACATCATCACACCAGCAGGGGGCAGTGTGTCCTCCCTATCATCACACCAGCAGGGGGTGGTGTGTCCTCCCCATCATTACACCAGAAGGGGCGGTGCATCCTCCCCATCATTACACCAGAAGGGGCGGTGCATCCTCCCCATCATTACACCAGCAGGGAGAAGTGTGTCCTCCAAGTAAAGGCAGGATTGAATCGCTCACCACAAGGCCTCTATACTCTAACCCATGGGTCTCCAAACTGCGCCTCTCCAGCTGTTGTAATACTACATTTCCCATCATGCCTGGACAGCCAAATCCAAAGCTTTAGCTATCCAGGCATGATGGCAATTGTGGTTTTACAACAGCTTAAAAGAAACCTAAAGACCTACATTTAAAGACCTGCATTTAAGGGTGGTCTGGTCTCAAAGAAATTGCCCTGTACAGATCAATGACCCTAACACACTTGTTTCTATGTAAGAAAAGAATAATCAAAAGAAGCAAAGCAGATCACATTGGTTGATTCCTCCTCTTTATTGATGAGATATATATATTTATATATACAGACAGGGACTACTGATTACACCCTTAAATGCTCCCACGTGTATTGTCTCCTGGTGGTAAAAGCCTATATACCTTGTCTATGCTCCCACAGGGAGGGCCATGAAAGCTTGTTTTAACCTTGTGACCCCGGATAGTCAGTAACTCTGCCGAATGCAGATAGAGTACAAATAATTTACATTGTCTGTTTCCAGCAAAATAATGTTTTCTTTTCTAGGTGTGGGTAGTCAAGGCTTCAGAGAATTAGCGAGCTGCTAATACAGAAGAGTATACAATGCAGGAGATGCATTCACCTTCATGGATAGGCAGCAACAAGATAAAGGAAGAAGTTGCTTCCCTAATGCACAGGCTTTTATCCTGTGTGTTGTGGGAAGTTATACTAGCACAGTTCATACATTGTAAGTGGATATTTTAGTACCGAGCAAATTGGCAGTATTACAGTGTGTACCATCAGGATTTAAAGGGATATAACATCATGGTATATTGCTATCATTTAGAGCAGGGGTGGGGAACCTTTTCACTGTCAAGGGCCATTCAGGAATTAATAAAATAATTTGAGGGCCCCTGCACTAACTAATGTTATACCGTGCTCAGCAGTTAGTAGTGTGGGTTCACAGCACCTGGGGCAAGGCAAAGTATTGTTACCCTAATTCCCCTGCTATTGCAGTTAACCATCCGTGATGCCCCTGGTATCTAATGTGTATCCGTAGTCATGCCCTGTAGCCAGTGTTAACCCCCCAGTGATGCCCCTGGTAGCTGTAGTTAACCCCCTATTGATGCCCCTGGTAATTCTAGTTAACCCCCAGTCATGCCCCTGGTAGCCTAGTTAACCCCCCAGTAATGTCCCTGGTAGTCTATTTAACCCCCAGTTATGTCCCTGGTAGTCTAATTAAGCCCCCAGTGATGCCCCTGGTAGTCCTAGTTAATCCCCCAGTCATGTCCCTGTTAGTCTAGTTAACCCCCTAGTGATGCCCCTGGTAGTTCTAGGTAACCCCCCAGTCATGTCCCCTGGTAGTCTAGTTACCTCCCAGTCATTTTCCTGGTAGTCTAGTTAAGCCCCCAGTGATTCCCCTGGTAGTCCTAGTTAACCCCCCCAGTTATGTCCCTGGTAGTCTTAGTTAACCCCCCAGTCATGTCCCTGGTAGCCTAGGTAACCCCCCAGTCATGTCCCTGGTAGTCCTAGTTAACCCCCCAGTCATGTCCTTGGTAGCCTAGTTACCCCCCAGTCATGTCCCTGGTAGTCCTAGTTACCCCCCCAGTCATGTTCCTGGTGGCTCTAGTTAACTCCCAGTGTCTGTCCCAAATAAAAAAAAATAAACATCCCACTCACCTTTCCTCCGCTCCCACGCTGGCTGCGTCCTCTTCTCTCTCTTCTAGTCTAAGCCAGTCTTCTCGTGCAGGCGGCACGCAATGAAATGATGTCATTGCGCGCGGCCCACGGGAGAAAGATGTGTGCCGCTCTGGTGGGATGGAGACGGCATGGACAGCATCCTCCTGTGTCTGGTGGCCATCACATTCACAGGAGGATGCTTTGCCTACCGACTCCTGCCACACCAGAGCGCCGCACATCACAGGAGAGCTGCGGGCTGAATCGGGATGTCTCAGGGGCCGGAGGTTCCCCACCACTGATTTAGAGGGTGACCTGACCCCTAGGAATTGTGCTCTGTATAGCAATTTACAATATGCACAAGTTCTGTGGGCATACTGTACCTTTACATTTGCTTGACAGTTACAATACATACTATGCAGGCAACAGTCTCTATCACAGCAGAACTGCAAAGTACAGTATGTTCTAAACAGTCTCTCATAGCTGTGCAACCCATCACCATATGTTGGTACTTTCTGTAGCTAGGGACAGGAGTTTGTCTAGAGCACAGGTGTTAAACTCAGGCCCTCCAACTGTTGCAAAACTACAATTCCCATCATGCTTGGACAGTCAAAGCTTTAGCTTTGGCTGTCCAGGCATGATGGGAATTGTAGTTTTGCAACAACTGGAGGACCTGTGGCTCCTGGCCAAGCTGTGACTAACTTAGTCCTAGGGTTGACCGTTTATCCAATAAAATACTTTGCAGAGTGACTCTCTCAGTTTAAAGGGACAAGATTTTTTGTAAAACATTTGAAGTCCTACTTTTAAACTTAGAACTGGAACAAAAAGGACCACTCTAAGGGGGCATTCACTCATTTCGTGCACGGTCCATAGACGTGCTATGAAAAGGAATTCGGAACTCAGGCATAATGACTGTTTATATATTCATGCTTCTGTACTGATACGCTGTGACATGCTGTGTCAGTACAGTAGCACAAAGATTTAGGGTACGTTCACACTTACCGAATCCGCAGCGTATTTTCTGCTGCGGATCCGCAGCGGATCCGCAGCAGATTTCATTTAAATAACTGAACACAGCATCAAATCTGCTGCGGATCTGCTGCGGATCCTGTAGGTGTGAACACACCCTTAAACTGTTTTGGAGCTTCCGGCATCATAATGAATCATGATGCCTGGAGCTCTGGACTGTTACATCTGTTATGTCTGTTACATCACACAAGCTCAGAGGTACTTTCCACTGTTCCACACTCTTCCTCCGTAGATGCTTAGGCCTACTTTCCTCAGCACCTCTCTAATTTTAGTGCACTAGGTGATAAACGTCCTCTACACTCCAAGCTTTACACAATACAGAATGGCACCAAACCAGGGCACATAAGTGGGTCTCTCTAATTCAGCTCAGTTTGTGCCATGGCTCAACTCTGTAGTGCCATGACTGCTTCTCTTAAACGAAACCACTCAGCCCAATTGGGCTGATACGGTTCCCTGTACTGCTGTATACAGCTCCTGCAGCAGCCGCGGCACGTACCAGCGGCTGCTGCAGGAGCTGTATACAGCAGTTCAGGAAACCATATCAGCCCGATTGGGCTGATTGGTTCCCTTTAAGGTGTTATTACATGGCTTGATAATCCAGAAGAAGTGAGTGCCGACTTATTAGCTCAGCACTCGCTTCCCCCTTTTCCCCACGCTGCAGAGTTTTATTACAAACACAGGCAGCAAGCGGTGAGCAGCTGAAGGGGCGGCCCGAACAATCCTTATATCGTTCGGGCTGCCCATTAAAGTCAGCGGCGGTCTCCTGCCACCTATCCTATCGCACGGAGTGACAAGCACCAGATCACCACTGCACAAATCATGCTCTTTTAACATGTTCAAATACAATGATCAGCCGATATTGTGCTGCATTGTGGCCTTCTAACGTGTCCTATTACTCTAAACGATTACAGCAATACCACCAAACCAGCGGCCCAGCAGCCCCTAGGGGAAAAAAACAAGACCTTAAAATACAATATAAACATATAAACATAAACTATACAATTCAACATCACTCATCGAGATACATGTATACACCACACCATTAACTGGAGGGCAGAGGTCTTAGCAGTTGACCCCCACCAATCAAGAAGTGATGACATGTCCTAGCAATGCTGCGCGGCTGGGAGGTAACAATTATCCATGTGTTTCTATAAATAAGTGAATATAGGCTCCCTTGTATATTAGGCCCCTAGCAGGTGTTACATACAATATTATAGTAATTAAGACTATGCAAACCATTGCAGAAACTATAGCTGAAAACTACTCAATGGTCATTCATATATCAGTTTCCCAATTGCAATCACTCCGACTTCTTTTTAGGTTAAGCCATTAACACAAGTCATCCAGAGCCTCCTGGTTCACAAATAAAATGACAGAACTAGAGTGAAGACTGGTAGACAGGTAACATAGTAAGAAAGGAGCTATGTAACTAAACATACTGGGTTATTATTACATTCCATTAAAGGGGAACTCCAGTAAAAAAAATTCTTTCAATTCAACCGGTGCCAGGAAGTGCCAGAGATTTGTAATTTGCTTCTATTAAAAAAATCTCCAGTCTTCCAGTACTTGTCAGCTGCTGTATGTCCTGCAGGAGATGGTGTATTCTTTCCAGGCTGACAGTGTTCTCTGCTGCCACCTCTTTCCATGTCAGGAACTGTCCAGAGCAATAGCAAATTCCAATAGAAAACCTCTCCTGCTCTTCAGACTGAAAAGAATACGCCACTTTTGGCAGGACATACAGCAGCTGACAAGTACTAGAAGACTGGAGATTATTTAATAGAAGCAAATTACAAATCTTTGACACCAGTTGAATTGAAAGAAAAAAAATTGCAGCAGTACTGCTTTAATTAATCTGGGCTCATACTGAACTGAATTAGTGAGTTTCCTATGAGTTCCATAGTCTCACTGCTCTTACAGTAAAGAATCCCTGTTCATGTTGTTGTAGAAATCATCTTTCCTATAGACGTTGAACCTTTGGACCTCCAGCTCTTGCAAAACTACAATTCCTATCATGCCTGGTCAGGCATGATGGGAATTGTAGTTTTGCAAAAGCTAGAGGGGCAAAGGTTCCCCATCCCTAAACGCCTGAGTATATATATATATATATATATATATATATATATATATATATATACATACACAGTTGATTCAATAGTATATAGAGCAGCACTACATGAGACAATGAGATTGGTGCCAGCGGATGATCCTGTATATACTTTTTTATATATACAGTTGGAGAGATTTCTGCCCTGTCCTTTGGGTCAATCGTTGTTAACCTTTTTTTATTCTAGCAATTTCTTCTCTACTATGAAAATTCCCGAACCCGATCAGCGGGGTTGTATAATAAGCCTTATACTAACAAGACTTGGAAGAAATGACACATACAGGACATTTTATTGATCGAACGGTCACTGCAGTACGAGGCGGCCTGATAAAATACCGTATAAAGTATACGCAGTATTAATCACTTCTCTTTTATTGAATTGCAGTATATTAATTGATTTACCATAATAAGGCAGACTGCATTAATGGAGACCATCCACGCGGATTCAGTGAAAGTTCTTTTGCCTTATTTTACCAAGTCTGCGGCTCATGATAAGGGTTATGGGGGGAACGCTAGTAAATGAAATGACCAGAGTCCATTGCGGACTAAGTAATGTATTTTTTTATAGGTCATTCACATTTAGATCAAATGTACAATAATCTTTATGGAACTGAGTTGATGATATCAGACTGTAATAAATGCACAGACATCATTTCTTTCTATCTATCAGGTATGACATTCATTGGGAATGTCATCCATCTCTCCTGAGTTAAAGGCGGTAAATGGTATTTATCATCAGAAAAGTTCCTCTTGTTATCAGAAATGAATGGGCATATCCCTGTGGACTAAACCTATAAGGTGACGCTCAGACCTTAAAAGTTCCGCTGAATCTGCATCATTGTTTGACATCCAGCTCCTTAGCCCTCTCTGTCACCACCAGGGACCATCATAGTCTCCATCCACTAGAGGGACCCTGTGGTGTTGGTGAGAGAGAGGGGTTTCCATCATGTCCCCCATTCCCTTCTTCCCTCCTTGAATACATATAAAAGTTTCCATCATGTCCCCTTTTCCCTTCTTCCTCCTGTAACATACATAAAGGTTTCCATCACCCTCCTATATAATATACATATGTAAAGAATTTCATCATATCCCCTTTTCCCTTCTTCCCTCAAATATAAAGGTTTTCACAATTTTCCTCCTTCTTACCTTCTGTAACATATATAAAGGCCTCCATAATGTGTCCCCCCCATTGCCTTCTTCCCTCCTATAACATATATAAAGATTTCCATCATGTCTCCTTTTACCTTCTATGTCCTGTAACAGATTTAAAGGAGTCCATCAAGTCTGCTTTTCTCTTCTTCCTCCTGTAACATATATAAAGGTTCCCGTCATAATCCCCCCCCCCCCCCATAATGTACAATATGTAAAGGATTCCATCATATTCCCCTTTGTCCATCTTCTCTCACACATAAAGTTTTTCACATTGCCTCATTTTCCTTCTTTACTACTGTAATATATAAAGGTTTCCATCATTTCCCTACATTAACTTCTTCCCTCTTATATCATATATAAAGATTTCCATTATGTCCCTTCTTCCTCCTGTAACATACTGTATAGGAAGGTTTCTGTCATGTCCCCTTTCCCTTCTTCCTCCTCCTGTAACATATATAGATGTTTCCATCCTGCCCTTTTCTAAATCTTTCCTGAACATAAGGGAGTCAGCACCATGGACAGCAGAATTGTTCTACTTAGTTCTTGTTCTTAGTCATCCTAAGATTTCTGTAAGACAATTACAGATAAATGGCAGCGGTACAGATGGTTCTGCAACATGTGAACATACTGGGGGGGTTTATCAAAGGGTGTAAAATATACACGGGTATGTAGATTATCACAATGAGACAGCCCATAGAAGAACACTACCGATCCTGACGTCATGTATACCCATAAAAATCTTATACTTTGCCTTTTGCTCTATGTATGTATTCGCCCCATGCCTGTATTACATTGTCCATCCCGTACAGCCGTCCAAGGCCAGAGATCTGCTCATACACAGCCAAGGTGCAGAGGTTGCAGCTCACTTCAATATTCATTGATGTTCACATTAAGTGCAGGAAACCAGTAAAAATCTATCATGGCAATAAGTTAATGTCAGATAAAGAAAATGATGGGTTCCTCTAATAACTAGGAGCAATAGATGATTAATCTTATCAATAACCATAAAAATCATAACCACTTACTGAACGGCCATAAATTAACCTCCACCAATGAGGCCGAGCAAATCATTTACGGGATTCCCAGCATCAGCAATAAGTGGAGTTGATCATAGTTAATCATGTAATGCATGTACAAGGAGTGCAATGAATCCACAACCCAAATCTAAAGAATACCTATTGTTTCGAACTTTTCAGAATACGCTTTAGTAGCACATCTGGCCATTATATAGTTTGTATATAACATTATCATATTTTACCTCTGCAGGCTCCTTCTCTAACCTTCAGTAGTCTCAGAGCTAGTGGGTGGAGACCGGCTTCTATTATGTGTCCCATACACTGTACACCCATAGAGGAGAAGAAGCAGCAGCAGGATGGAAGATATTATAGAGCAGCACTGATCATTCTGATTATAATTAATATAGGATCGTAGTGAATGGTGCACAGTGATGACAACTTGAACACCCAGCTATATCATTGCCCAAAATGTGTGCATTCTTAAAGGAATACTCCAGACAATAAACTATTATGCCTAGTGCATGGTCTCAGAGGGTGGAGCATGACACAGGGATTTAAAAAACACCAAAAAGAATCCCTGTGTCATGCCCTGCCCATTTAGCCGATGCAATATACATACCACAGTGCTCCTTTAAGCTTTTACAATAATCTCTGAGCTGCAGGATGATATTTTTCACAGCACAGTTTTGTTAAAGTGAATTTCATATATATTACGTTTGTGTAGTGTATTAATATTGCATTTCTTGCCTAAGCATTAAATAAGTGGCTGTAATGATTGGACGGGCTGCCAAACCGCGGTGCAGGCAATTATTTTTTGTCTCAACTTTAAAGTGGCTTACGCGCTTAATTTACATTTAGTAATTTAGAATCTTATTTAGAAGATTTACAGAAGCTAAAGGAGAGGACACAGAATCAATGACTTTATGGCAGAAAAGAGTCATCAAAGGGTCACGGGAAGACAAGTAAATTATGCACTTTAAGTGCAATGGTAAATTCTGTAACCGGCTGACCTTCAGGAATAAAAGAGGTGGATGGAGGAAAGTTTAGCCTATAATCTACAGTTACAAAAATTGCAAAAAATTAAAACTAACAAAAAAAAAAAAAAAATGTTTTTTTCCATGTTAGACAATAGACTATGTGTATACGCTCCGGCCGGGATCCCATAGAACAAGAAGCAATGTTCCACACTGCATAAAGTACGGCCGTTGTTCGCCGATGGTAACAATGGCCGTACTTTTACATAGTGTGAACATAGCCTAATGGTGTTTATTTTGTTCCAATATATTGTGTGTGATTTATGGTTTATGATTTATAGTAACTGCATTTAAATAAAAAGTCGCAAACAAATTCACCTGGTACTGGTCAGAAGTAGGCCTGCACCAGATTTGGCAACTTTTTAAAAAATTGTACACAAATCCCGGATTATGAGAATTTTTGGGTGAATACTCAAAACAGGCAGAATTAAAAAAAAAAAGTCACATATAAAAAATATTCGCCCATCAGGCTGGTTCATAAATAGAACTTAGACCAAAAATGGGTGAAAAATCCAATTATTCACCTAAAAATAGGTGCAAAACCCTTTGATAAATTTCCCCCAATGTTCTTATATAAAGGTGAAACAGAATTTTAGAAAATTTCAATATACAGTGGTACCTTGGTTTAAGAGCGTTTTGCAAGAACTCAGTTTTTCAAAATTGTGACTTAGTTTAAGAGCATTGCTTTGGTGTAAGAGCTCCCTGTACTGGGTGGGAGCGTGTGTGGAGGAGGGGCATGGCCTACATAGAGAGGTCTACAGCCCTGTACTCTGACCCAGGAAGTCTCCCTCACCTTCCAATTTACAGCAGATCCACTTCAGGCTGCGGCTTACATCAGGGGACAGGATTGTGGAGGCAATTCTAGTCTGTTATACTATGATACTGCACTATGGGGATCTGCTCCTCCATCCTGTATCTACAAACTGCTGCTGTTCTTTCAGGTTTATGCAGTTACACATTCAGCTGTTTCTAAATGTTTTTTTCATTTGTTTTTCATGTTATTTAGAATACAAGCACGATCCCGGAACAAATTATGCTCGTAATCCAAGGCACCACTGTATTATATTAATGAGGGGAGATGTATATCTATAGTATACCTATCGCTAGCTAAGGCTTTACTCACTCACTATCGGATATAAAGCAAAGAATAGTCCTCTTATTATTAAAGGGGTACTCCAGTATCAGACATATAACTTGCTAATATAGTATTATCATTAATAGTACTGGTTTCAGTGTGGCTTTGCTTAATTTATCACATCAGGCAGACATCTCCCTGTGTAATACAGCCAGCGATCAGCAGATGTTTGTTGGCTCATCAGCTGATCGCTCACTTTAAACATGTCAAAAGATAATCCACTATTGGCCGCACATCTCTCTGTGTAATAAGACGTGAGTGGCTGAGAGCTGATTAAGGAAATCAGTGTGACCAGGGCTGCACCCACATCACTAGGATGACGCCCTGGTCACACGATTGTTGAGCGGCGTAATCTAGAGAAAGGGTGCCACATTATATTGTGGTACTATTATTACTAGTATTCCTGTTTGGGGAGGGGATCTCCATTGTATTATTACTAGTATTACTGTATGCAGTGGGGAGCTGCGTTGTATGGCAGTAATAATATTACTAGTATTACTGTATGCAGTGGGGAGCTGCGTTGTATGGCAGTAATAATATTACTAGTATTACTGTATGCAGTGGGGAGCCGCGTTGTATGGCAGTAATAATATTACTAGTATTACTGTATGCAGTGGGGAGCCGCGTTGTATGGCAGTAATAATATAACTGTATGCGAAAGGGACGCCCCATTATAAAGCAGCACTATAATTACTAGTACAGTGTTGCCTTGGATTACGAGCATAACTCGTTCCGGGGCCGTGCTTATAATCCAAATCCACTCTTAAACCAAAGCAAATTTTCCCATAAGAAAACATTGAAATGCAGAAAATTGGTTCCACACCCCAATAATAATAATGATTTTCTATTCTGAATAACATATAAAGCAATGGAAACAAAAATTGAGGAACAGCTGAATATGTGATATTATAAGTTACTGTACAGTATAGCAATCAGCATGTGGAGTATAATTGTCAGCGGGCAGGCCGCGCGCTCTGCTCCCTGCTCCGCTGCAGTGCACGGCCAGCCCTCTGACAGTCATGACAGCGTCCCTGGCGACCGGCGACGGCGTCCCACTCCAACCCAGTACAGGGAGCTCTTAAACCAAAGCAATGCTCTTAAACCAATGTACAATTTTGAAAAACTGTGAGCTCTTTTTGCCAAAATCTCTCAATTGAAGTTACTCTTAAACCAAGGTACCACTGTATTACTGTATGCAGAGGGGAGCTCCATTGCATGGTGGTACTATTATTACTAGTGTTACTATCGCAATGCTGCATTCACCAAGGTGTGGGGGGGCTGGATCCTATTTCGGGATTCCGCAGATTTCCCACGTTTGATTGGTTGAATCTTGTAGATTATATACTGGTGGTCTCTTGGATTTGGAGGGAGCGTTGGGGTCCTGCTGTGTTGGTGTCCTCTGTCCCGACCAGAGAAATCCTCTTTTCCTTTGTTCTTGTTTTTCTTTTTCCCTTTTCTTATTCTTCCCTTTTTCCCTACCCTTTTCTTTCCTTACTTGTAGCGTGCTGGCATTTGCTGTATGCTGGCACTGAATGGGCTGTGGTATTCACACCTATTTTCTTATTCTTTTGTACTTGTTGGCACGATGGTACGAGGTTGTCAACTTGTTGCCGTATGGGCTAGACTACTGACTTTTGACCATGCTATAGATCGGCTTATAAGGAGTTTATGTCATTTTACTTATGTTTTTGCTGTTATGTATACCCCGCCTGCGTGCGGTGGCTGATTCGCTTTTTCATGACCATACAACGGTACGGTTATATGTACTATTCTTGTTTTCTTTCAAAAAATTCTTTAATAAAATCAGATTACACATATTACTAGTGTTACTGCATGCGAAGGGGAGCTCTTCTGTATTGCGGTCCTACCATTGCTAGTATTACTGTATGTGAAGGGGAGACCCATTGTATAGCAGTAGTATTATTACTAATATTACTGTATGCAGATGGCAGCCCCATTATATTGCGGTACTATTATTACTAGTATTACCGTATGCAGAACGGAACCCCATTATATGGCGGTAGTATTATTAACAGTTATATTGTATGCAGAGAGGCACGCGTTTGTTTTTCACAGATGTTGATTCAGGTGAATACAGCATCAGAATGGCAGCTCGGAGCTCACATGATGCCCAGATGGAGCACACCCTTACTATTTATGCTGACAATGAAGCCTTCCATGCAGATACATTCATTTTCCTACATTACACCGACATGCCATTTGTTTATAAATTATGCCGGTTTGATAAGGCGCCACCACTGAGACAGTAATGTGAACATACAGCGGCATCCATCACCCTCATACTTAACATGTAAATCAATTATCAGAAGTTCATACCTGCTGCTCCCACATTACTGTTCCATATTTATTTATGGTGAGAAGATGTGAGACGACAGCAGCTGCGTCTTATAATGTGATATTAATTACTCCGCCATTGCTGTCACAATCCACTGCAGAAAAGACAATGAGAAATCTGAGGCAACAAACATTCCCTGGGTTGCTGATTCCCACTGGCAAACAATAGATTTTGGGTGTATTCAAAATGTTGTGGAATTGTGTTAGAAGCATCGCCATTCAGATGAATGGAACAGGTTTTTCCCCCTCAGAAATTTTGCAAGTTCCACATAAGTTTACCCTGAATCTCTGTATTACCTTGTATTAAAGGGGAAATCCCAATATTATCTGGGATGACCCCCACCGATCATGAGTAGTCAAGCATGAACACTGACACTCTATGGCACTCTCCAATATGACTGAGCAATGTACTCCATTTTGGTGGGACTAACCCCCCATCCAACATGTTGTCCAATCCAATTGATCTAACCTTTAGTTCTATGGGAGATCAGCAGCTGCCAGTGGCCCTTTCCTTGTTGAGAACACATTAGTTTTCAGTGGACTTGCTGAACGTATCAGGTTTGGCAATGTTCTCTGAACGCTCTGCAATTGACTCCTGATGGCTGGACAAGATAGATGGCGCCCTAAAGAGTCCTGGAAAACATGGATACAGCCATTAGTTGAGGCTCCATGTTTTAATGGCAACATCCAACTACTTGAGCCAACAGGAGTGAAGTGCAGAGTGTTCGAGTTTGGAGAAAGTTGTCGAGCCCAAACAGTTCCGCAAGTCCGCTTTAAGGGGTTATCCAGCCTGGGGGCACTTTTTGGAGGGGACCAGCGGCGGGTCCCGCATCACGGCGCTCCCGTCCCCGTTTCCCGGCCACTTCCTGGTGTCTGACGCCGCCCGAGACGCTAAGTCTCAGGGCCGCTCAGCCACTCAGTAAAGGAGGCAGGATCTGAGCGGACTACAAACGGATCCTCCCAGGTCCCCCCCAAAAAGTGCCCCCACGCTGGATAACCCCTTTAACACTAGAACACATGCATGTGTATAGGGAGGACAGAACAGATAGCTGTCATGTGCACACGTAGAGAAAGGGTTTACTTTTTACCATTCACAGTACTGCTCTTGTGCATGTGTGAGAAGGAACTGCAATATCAGCCATAGTCCAAGGAAAAGAGAAATGATGTTACGGTAGAAAAGCAGTTTCTAAGCCTGACACTGACTTTGCACCATTATTTGTGAACACATAACACAATCTGTAAAACGAACCCATCTAGTCATGTGGGCGGTCTGGAGATTCTAAGTAGTCACAGCTGGCGGAAAAGCTTGTCGGCAATCACGTCTTCCAAGGAGCGTAGAGGCTCAGGGGCCACTCCTCCAGGACGTTGCTGGCTCCTTCATGCTGACGCTTCCAGGGAGGCATGATTGCCAGCAAGATTTCCCGCCAGCCCTGACTACTTAGGAGCTCTGGACTGCTCACATGACTAGATGGGTGAGTTTTACAAAGTAGTTTTCCAGGACATAAAAGTAACGCTCACAGCATTTACATATGTCCGGGAACAGTGCTGGGGGGCATATAGGGACACATTTAGAGCTGTAACAGTGTTTTTAGTGTGACTGGTTTCCTTTACTCCGTACAGAAAAGTGTTAATCAAGTCTTAAAGCTTCAGTCTATTTTATGAAGGAGACTTACCCAGACACACCTTACAAATGTACAGACAATATAAGGAGTCAATGCGGCAAATGAAGTCCCCTCTGTTTAAAAAAAAAAAAAGGAAAAAAGTTGGTGACTTCTGAGGAACAGCTGAGAAGTGATGGCAGAATAAAAAAATCTTGGAATGGGTAGATGTAACAAACCTTGGCCCCAAAGCTGTTATAAATTCGGAGGACATTCTGTCTTGGCATGTAATCCCTGATCATGCTCTTTAAGGGTCAAACATTAATGTGAGAAGAAGCTACCTCCAGTAGGTGGCACTGTACGGCCAGGTTTTGGTTCTGTAGGAATGAGTTACTTTGCACACTTTTTTCCCATAGAACACTGCACTTTGTAAGACTCCATATACCAGTTTAGAGGCGTCCTGAATAAGAAAATGCTAATCTCTAGTCCGTTAAAAGCCTCTCACTAGCCAGCAACCGGCTCTGTACTGATAAGGGTCAAGAGCCCCCAAATAGTTATCTACAGATGGGTAACTTTCCCTTTTGGATGAGATTCTGACTTGTCATATAATCCAAAGTCATGTTTTAAGGCTCTTTAAGGGTCAAATACTGATTAGAAGGGAAGCTATCTCCAGTAGGTGACAGTGTAGAGCAAGTTCTTTCCTTCTGAAAATGAGCTACTTTGCATAAGGGTATGTTCACACTGAGCAAATTCGGCGGAACTCCTGCCTTAGTGTCAAGTGGTGTCTGTATGGAAGGTCCCGCGCGCCTCCGCTTCTTTAGCTCTCCACTCAAAGAGTTGACATGTCTCACATCTTATATATGTAGATGAATCATGTTTTCTTTACTATTTTAGGGTATGATCACACTGAGCAAATTTTGTGGAATTTGACACTGAGGCAGACGGAATCCTGCCTGCCTCCGTGTCAATTGACGAGTCAATTCTTGAGCAGAGAGTGGAGGAAGCGGAGACGTGCGAGCCCTCTCATAGAGACGCCATTTGACACTGAGGCAGGCAGGATTCCGCCGAATTTGCTCAGTGTGAACATACCCTAAAATAGTAAAGAAAACATGATGCATCTACATATATAAGATGTGGGATCAGTTTACTCCAGCTTTCAAAGTTACATACACGGCCCCAATTAACTCTTCCAAATAGATGAACTGGGACATCAGTTTCACAATGGGGGAAGAGAGTCTGACCACAGTATTCATTTGCTTTACAACTACATATAATGTACAGTAGCTATATTTAATAATAATATAGTTTTTCGATGCAGATCTTACATTTGATCCTATTTTATATATGTCCTATCACTGGGAATGTAAGCCCCATGTAGAAGCAGGTTTTAGTTTAGCTATATTGGCTTCTATGAAGTGACGTGTCCTCCTGTGATCTCTGAGATGACAGACAAAAATAAGTGATGCAAAGAAGCTGCAATAGGCATGTAGTCTACCAAACAATCCAAGTTATCCCCTGGCAGACAGCTCAGGGCGCTTGTCACCTCCCAGGAAAACAGGGATCTAGGGTGACACAAGGGCGGTCAACAACAGTAAAATTAGAGCTGCCGTTCATTGCCAGTAACAAGCTGCCATTAGAAGGATGGAGAATAATGTTCATCCAATCTCTAGGATTTTCCTGTATAACACAGACAACATAATGGAAATCAAAGAACATTCTCCGTATTTACCCAAAAAGGATTGCTTAACAACCATGGTGACCAGAGATGAGAGCATTCTCGAGTCCGGCCTTTCTGCATTTAATAACTGGTGGCTGAAAAGTTGGATGCCGCCCCAGGGAGTCCTGGAAAACTTGGATAATATGACCATAGGCTTCACAAAAAGCCTCATGCACATAGAGAACACTGGACAAGGAAACACAACTGGGCATACTCTATGACCTATGAAGAGGTCATTTCACTGGGAGGGGGAGGGTGGGCTATAAGTTTCATATATCTACTGCTGCCACCTTTCATTTTAATCACTTAACGGCAGCCTCATCCTTATTACACAGACTGTAGGTGCTTGTAGTTTGTTCAGGGTGGAGGTGGGAGTCCTTAGGGTGGAGTCTACCAGAAGGGTTGACCCATGTGAGCATGAGTCTGTATAGGAGGGGTTCTGCATAATAGGAGTAGTTACAGACCCATGTTGAGTATTGACCCTTATTCTATTATATAATCTGAACTTTGGTGTTGGTTTTAGCCAGGTCATTTGGTTGCACATAGTAGTAACTGGTCTTAAGCGAACATGCTTGATCAAGCCTAGTGCCTGATTGTGCATTGAGGTGTTCGACTGAGCACCTTGTGATGCTCAGGTTAGCACAGTTTTATTGTGTCTTGCGGTAACCTATTGCTTTTTTCCATTCTAATTTTTGTACCTTTCATTTATACAGGGGGCACCTGGTTAAACGCTCAATTCTCCCATTGATTTCAAGTCGAGCATTAAGAACTGAAAAATGCTCAACTCAAGTAACCTATCAGTAACATATCAGGAGAGACTTAAAGAGAACCAATCATCTAAATTTCACTGTCCCTAATATTATAGTATATCTTTCCCTAAGTCTATCTATGAAGATACAGACTGCCTTTGCAGTCTGTATCTTATGCCTTACCTACTCTTTCGTTTCTGTGTAAGCAAGGCGGGGCGCCGCCATCTTGATGACGTCATTTGCGTTTCACCGCTGGAACACAAGTTACGTCATCAAGATGGCGGCACCCGGCCTTGCTTGCACAGAAACAGAGGATTAGGTAAAGTACAAGATACAGACTGTAAAGGCAGTCTGTATCTTCATGAAGTCTATTTATGAAGATACAGACTGCCTTTGCAGTCTGTATCTTATGCCTTACCTACTACTTCGTGCAGGTGCAGCAAGGCCGGCGCCGCTATCTTGATTAGGTCCTTGCGTTCCACCGCTGAAACTCAAGTGACGTCATCAAGATGGCGGCGCCGGCCCTGCTGCACCGGCACGGAGTAGTAGGTAAGGCAGTCTGTATCTTCATAAATAGACTTCATAAAGATACAGACTGCCTTCACAGTCTTATACTTTACCTAATCCGCTTCTTTGGTGTAGCTAGGCCGGGCGGCCGCCATCTTGAAGACGTAACTTGCGTTCCAGCGGTGGAACACAAGTGACGTCATCAAGATGGCGGCCGCCCGGCCTTGCTGCCGCTTTGCATGATGGGAGTTTCCTGTCTCGCGCCGGCTCTTTTGAAAAGAGCCGGCGCGAGGCAGGAAAGTAAAATGTGAATATTTAAAAAACAAAGCTGTAAAATTAATTAATTTTATTTACAAATGTTGGTAAAATCATAATTTACATCTAATTAGGGAATTAAAAAAAAATTCATTTTAGTCCATGATTGGTTCTCTTTAAGGATTTGAATCTGTATAGTCTGAAGTAAAGAAGAGAAAGCGGGGACATGATCGAAACCTTTATATATGTTAAAGGAGAAGTCTGGCAAAAAATTTATTAAAGTATTGTATTTCCCCCCAAAAGTTATACATATCATCAATATACAATTATTACAGGAAATGCTTATTAAGTGCTTTTTTCCCTGCACTTTCTACTGCATCAAGGTTTCACTTCCTGGATAACATTGGGTTGTCACTTCCTGGATAACAGGATGATGTCACTTCCTGGATAACATGGTGATGTCATTTCCTGGATAAAATGGTGATGTCATGCCCCAACTCCCAGAGCTGTGCGGGCTGTGGCTGCTGGAGAGGATGATGGCAGGGGGACACTGAGGGACACAGGGCACTGGAGGGACACTGAGCATCCATCTGCCATCATCCTCTCCAGCAGCCACAGTCCGCACAGCTCTGGGAGTCGGGCCGTGACATCGCCATGTTATCCAGGAAGTGACATCACCATGTTATCCAGGAAGTGACATCACCATGTTATCCAGTAAGTGAAGCCTTGATGCAGTAGTAAGTGCAGGGGAATTAAGCACTTTATATAAGTGTATATACAATACAATACTTAACAAAAAGGACTTTAAAAGACTAAATAAGGTTCAGGAGGGAAGTGTTTTTAGAAAAAAAAAACTTAACTCAAGAACAAGAGGACATAGTAAGAGGTTAGCTGTGGAAAGATCAGAAAAAATATGAGAAAATATTACTTTAATGAAAGAGTAGTAAATCTACAATAGTAGCTAATCTACAATAACAGAATGTAACCTGCCTATGATACACATCTATCTATCCTAAAAAAATAAGAAAGGAAATACTAAAAGGGCAAACTAGATGGACCCAGTGGTCTTTTTCTGCCGACAACCTTCTGTGTTTCTAAGCACTAGTAGTAACCCTTAAGTGCTATCCTAGAACAGCAAGCTTTTGCTTTAGAAGGTTCTACCGTGTTCAAGTGAATGTGCTAATAGATCTAATGCATACTGATTTCAAAATGGACCATACCCATAATGTGTAGCCAAATTGCACATTTTGTGGTATGGGGTTACCATGTTCTTTATGATGAACAATAAATACCTTCTGCCACCAAAAACACCACCCTACCTGTACTCACTAAATGGCCATTATAGGGTGCAACAAGAAAGATATAAAATGTGTGAGGAAACCCAAAAAGTCATGATCATTTGACTGTATGGGGCTCAAATATTCAGAGCTTGAGCCACATTTACTGTAGTTTTTGGCTCTGGAGCTCTACTTCCGTCCATAACATAAAGGCATTAGCCCAAGCCGAACAACCACTGTAAGCACATTAATAATGTGCTCATCTATGTAAAAAACCTAATAACATTGTGTTTGATTTCCTGTACATAAAGGGTAAAAAAAAAAAAAAAAAAAAAGTAAAAATATCCAGATCTTCGGAACATGATACAGTTGTTAGGAGGCACTTGAAGTACTTAGGACTTATACACATCAGAAAGCTTTCAAATGCAGGACGTGAATTCCTTTTAGTGCTGAAAATTGCCACTTACAGTTTGTCAGATGCATGAAATTTAATAAATGCAAAGTCTTTTGTTCGTCTCTGGAGAAGTTGCACTGCATAGCTACGTATCGCCATTGGGGACCATAACCGGCCTCCTTCCTGCCATTGTGTTTTAAGCACAGGTCACCTGGTTTAATCGCTCATTTAAGTCAAAAGTAACCAATAATTGTTAACCTTTGCCTATCGGAGGAGATATGAGCGGAGCAGGAGGCCTATCTTACGTTACCAATCAGCAGCCGTGCACTTTCTGGAGAATGAGATCCTGTTATTGGTCCCAGCTGCTCGCCATCAACCCGTACTTACAGAGAAAGAGATTCATTGTACGTGCCACGCTAAGTGCATTACAGCAGGCATAATAATAACCATAAAGCCAGTCTGTCAAAAATGCAAAGGATTCTTTATGAATTTTCAAGCTATCATTTTGTTTCTCTAAGAGGGTAATGGGTTTTTCATATCTTAAGTGGATCTCAGATCCGGGCTAATGGTGTAGTCTAAAGTAGCAGATGGTGTCATGTGATGTTTATATTCACACAGGCAAAGAAAGATGAAGAACTTTAAGAAAAGATGAATTCGCAAGTTTTACAGTTGCCAAGTGCTTATAAATGGTTTTCAAAGGGGTTCTGAATGACTTCTACATCACTAAAAAAAAAAAAAAAAAAAATTGACCTATGTAGAAATTACTTGGTCGGTTTTTCAGGTTATTTTCCAGGTGTTTGTAGCAGCTGTGTGAAGAGTTCTGTAACCAGACTGTGAAAGGAGCAGCTCTGTCTCTCTCTCCTGGATAGAAGTCCCAGCATGCTCTTAAAGGGACTCTTGTCACCTCCAACCCACCCTCCTCAAAACCCCAAAGAGATATAGAATCTGTGTTGTATACGCTAATGACATATAATCTACTGATAAGTTTAGCTGGTGTTTTGGAGGTGACAGAGTCCCTTTAACTAAAATATGAAAATTCCCACCATGCCTGGACAGCCAAAGCTATGAAACAGCTGAAGAGACAAAGGTTCCCCATCCCTCTCTTAGAGACACGTTAAAAGTTTGGACTCTTAGAGCCAGAAGAAGAGTTCAGCTAAGAACTTCACTCCCCACCTTAGGGGCCTATTCCATGGGAGCGATAATCGGCCGAATCGGCCTGATTGGGCCGATTATCGCTCGGTGGAATAGAGAAAACGATCAGCCGATGATCGTGTCATCGGCTCATTGTTTATTAGGGCCAGATCTAAAATCATCAGTCCCCCACTGCGCAGACAGAAAAGGTGGGGATCTGAACACCCAGACCCTGACTGATCATGGATAAAACATTGTCTCCAGGACATTTTAAGAGTTTTTAAAAGTAAAAGTGGGCATTTAATCAAGTCTTAAGGCCATATGAGACAGTCCGACTGTCGGTTGATGGGCGATTGCTTACTGAGCATACTACGTGGCTTGACAATCCTGGGGGCTGCTCGGACATGGTTAGTGATAAAGGTTAAAATATAAAGATAATGCTTCCCTCTCCATGTTCTGGTGTCCTCCCTGCATCCCGTGGTTATCTCTACTGACACTCACCTTTCTGAGCCCGTCTCTGCAGTGACAGGCCACTTAGCCAATCACTGACTAAGACGGGGAGCATTGTTGCCAGTGATTGGATGAGCGGGGTGTGACTACAGAGACAGGTTCAGAAGTGTCAGTCGGGGACTAAGAGACAAGCAAGGAGGACACCGTGGAAGTGTGAAGAGGTTAGCATCATCTTTATTTTTTTCTATATACCGGAGTACCTCTTTCATGTCCTCAAATTACTTATTACACAGTGGTCGCTCGCTCGCTCCTTGGCTGATCAATATCTTTATTACGTGAATCAATATCTGCTCATTTCAGCCTGATTTAGCAGATAGTTGCTCCGTATCATAGGGCCTACAGTCTATATCTCGAGGTGGGCAGGGCCACATTTGCCATGAGGCACCCGTTGTCCGCTGCCTAGGGCAGCACCTTGCAGGGGGCAGCACCAGGGAGCAGGGGAAGAAAACTACTTTTTTTGTTGTTTTTATTTTGTTAGTCTCCCACCTGCCAGTAAATCTGGTGTGTTTCCAAAGGGGTTGAGGTATGGTGATATTGGTCAGGTCTGGTGTTGTGGTGTTATCCAGTCACAGTGTGTCGGTATTGGTCAGGTCTGGTATAGTGGTGTTATCCAGTCACAGTATGGCGGTATTGTTCAGGTCTGGTATAGCGGTGTTATCCAGTCACAGTATGGCGGTATAAGGTCACAGTATGGCAGAGTTATCTAGTCACAGGATGGTGGTATTGGTCAGGTCTGGTTTGGCGGAGTTATCCAGTTACAGTATGGCAGTATTGGTCAGGTTTGGTGTGCTGGTGTTATCAAGTCACAGTATGGCGGTATTGTTCATGTCTGGTGTGGTGGCGTTATCCAGTCTCAGTATGGTTGTATTGGTCAGGTCTGGTATGGCGGTGTTATACAGTCACAGTATGTTGGTATTGGTCTGGTATGGTGGTGTTATCCAGTTACAGTATGGCAGTATTGGTCAGGTCTGGTGTGGTGGTGTTATCAAGTCACAGTATGGCGGTATTGGTCAGGTCTGGTGTGGCGGTGTTATCCAGTCACAGTATGGCGGTATTGGTCAGGTCTGGTATGACGGTGTTATTCACTCACAGTATGGTGGTATTGGTTTGGTATGGTGGTGTTATCCAGTTGCAGTATGGCGGTATTGATCAGGTCTGGTGTGGTGGTGGTAAATTTGACACCTGGAGCTATTACCTGCCAATCTATTCAGACAATGTTTCTGCATGTAGAGAAATGCATGTGGCTGAAACCACTCTCCCCCATGTTCCTTAAGATGGGGCGTCTTCAGGTTCAGTGCCTAGGGCAGCAGCAGCTGTTAATACAGCCCTGGTGGGGTCCCATAACCAACCTGAACTGGATACACAGTATAGGTTATAAGTGTCTGATCACTACAAACCCCACCGATCACAAGAACCAGGATTCCATAGTGGTCATTCACGGAACAGAAATAGCTGAGTATATCTGAGTATATTTTACATGCAATGTAGTCTTGTATAGAATAGTTTTATCAATATACATTTGCAAGCAATGGTATTCTAGAAGGACATCCCCACAATGGTGTAATATCACATGGAAAATGCTACTTTTTGAATTAAATTACAATTATATAGTCATTTATACACATTGTATTACACCTCATAGTGTGCAATAGAGTTTTTGTAGGCTTTTTGTTTAGTGCTTAGTTTACTGCTTGTAATATAGAGTGAGTTTAATATTCAATATATATTATCCAATGGCCATGTATGTATCTCCCTAATAGTTATGTGCACTTATTGGGCCTTAGTGAGATTATAAATACATAATGAAAGTGAGAGGCTAGGAGCAAATCCTTAGCATTAAGTAAGATTACTCACAGAGTTGGCCACTTGTCGCCGATGACAGATGAGCGGGACAAAACTGCATTCCTTCTTATAATACTTCTAATAACAAGCAAATACGTTTCCTAATAACAGTCAGGGTTCTTATAATGGTTTCTAAATGCAGGTTGCCAAATATCATTCAATTGTAATACAATAGATCCAAAGCAGTCCATGTAACAATGCAGTGTGCCCTGTTGACACGGGTCAGGCAACTCTTAAGATTCCCTTGAGACATGGATGACGAATGGTGATTGGTTGGGGCAGCTGCACATTTACTATTAAATTCTAATAATGTGCAACTCAAGCGGCATCTGCAACTTTTACATGACCTGGCATCACCCTTTAATTGCCCACTCACCACCAGAGTTCCTTAGGAGGTTAGGCTGCTCTGGGCACTAGAGCAAGACCACAAAGGTTTTTTCTGGGTCCTATAAAAAGGTTTATAAGTGACATAGGAGAAGGTTTAGTAGGTAAGGATAGTGACATAAGGGAAGGGTTGGTAGGTAAGTATAGTGTAGTTATATAGAAGATGGTTTGGTAGGTAAGGATAGTGACATAGGAGAAGGTTTGGTAGGTAAGATTAGTGACATAGGAGAAAGTTTGGTAGGTAAGGATAGTGACATAGGAGAAGGTTTGGTAGGTAAGGATAGTGACATAGGAGAAGGTTTGGTAGGTAAGGATAGTGACATAGGAGAAGGTTTGGTAGGTAAGGATAGTGACATAGGAGAAGGTTTGGTAGGTAAGGATAGTGACATAGGAGAAGGTTTGGTAGGTAAAATTAGTGGCATAGGAGAAGGTTTGGTAGGTAAGGATAGTGACAAAGGAGAAGGTTTGGTAGGTAAGATTAGTGGCATAGCAGAAGGTTTGGTAGGTAAGGATAGTGACATAGGAGAAGGTTTGGTAGGTAAGGATAGTGACATAGGAGAAGGTTTGGTAGGTAAGGATAGTGACATAGGAGAAGGTTTGGTAGGTAAGGATAGTGACATAGGAGAAGGTTTGGTAGGTAAGGATAGTGATATTCCTAAAGGTGTCAGTAATATGGAAAAGGATTTAGCTTTACTAGATAAGTGATCAAAATAATGGAAAGTGCAGTTCAGTGTTTCCAAATGTAAAATAATGCAAGTGGGGGGGAAATTCTCTATCCGAGTATCATATCAGCAGTTCTGTGTTAGTTGAAAATTCAGAAGAGAAGGGTTTTGAGGCAGTGATTTCTGGCAGCCTTAAAATGTGTCACCAGTGCAACCAGGCGGTGGGGAAAGGAAATCATATGCTGGGCTGTATAGCTAGAGGTATAACCAGTAGAAAGAGGGAGATTGTGATCCCGCTGTATAGAGCGCTAGTGACATCACATCTGGAATACTGTGTCCAAGGATCTAAATCTGTATGGAAAGAAGGGGTGGGGGGCACCCAAAACCATCAAATAAGTTAAAGGGCTAAATAAGGTTCAGGAGGAGAAGTGTTCGTAATTGGAAACTGAACACAAGAACAAGAAGAGACACAATCTGAGGTTAGTTGGGATAAAGATCAGAAGTGACAAGAAAATATTACTTTACTAAAAGAGTAGTAGATTCTTGGTACAAACTTCCATTAGATGTGGTTGAGGCAGAAATCCAAGCTGAATGGGGCTACAGGTCGTGCATATGCACCATGTCTCCATTTATTTAATTATGGAGCTGCATTCGATCTCTTCGGCAGCTCTGTATATCAATGATCTGCTGCCGTCGCTCCGTCGAATAGGAGCGGTGGCAGCAGACCCCTGCTATATGCTATGGGCTGCCCAAACGATCAGTATCAATCAAGTTCAATGCAGCAGGCAAAAGTCATCGGGGCTTAGGCAGCATGAAAGTGTTAACAGCTTCCTTTTAACTATGCATAAGACCAGACTCAAGTGACCGATGTGTCTGATGTGTCCATATTATGGCAACAAGTCTTGGCCCAACCATAGGTCTAATGTCCCCAATGGAAAACATCATACAGATTTATATACTTAAGGCTATAATATAGATGCAATAATGCAGCCCAAGAGTATGTTACTATCTAAATTTAATTTTAACAGCAGTAACATCCAGTGGCAGTGTTCCATCATTTTACTGCTGTTACAATAAAGAACCTGATTTGTACATTGTCAATATTCTATTTACAAACCAGAGTAAAAAGAAGAAAAAGTTGATGCAAAAACTCCAAAACAAGAAAAAAAAGCAACAATACGTGAATGGTAATTTTATTAAAAAAAAAAAAAAAAACGCATTGCAGTAACTCTCGAAAACTGCTCTGTGTGAACCATAAATGAACAGACCTACTGATATAGAAAGCACTAATTGTGCCCCACACTGATACTATTCTGTTGAATTGATTGAATACGCTCTAACGAGAGGTTAAAAGCTCAGCTGGATCTCTATTTCAGGAAAGACATGCTGCTGTCACAGGGTGACTATAAAAGCTTCTCCTAAAATCTCTGCGGGGGAAGTGATTGTTTCCTCACTTAACTCTGGTGTCAAATAGATAGTTTTTGGCACTGTCAGCTGCATAGTTTTTATTTACAGCAGGTGAACTCTATCTCTAAAATTGTAACGCTGCAAAGCGCTTTCCCGTCGGTGTCATTCTCAATGACTTCTCTAGAGATTCCTGACAATCTGTCAAATAGCTGCAGTCTACACCCTGCGCTCTGGCCTTGCTGCTTTCCTAGATATTCATTAGCTAAGATGACGAGGCAGAAATAACTACATAAATATCAAGCAGTAGTTATACATAAAAAAAGAAACATATGTATGTGTCAATAGAGCCTTAAAGGGATTGACCGGGGAGCATAAAAGGTCTTAAAAGTCTACATATCGGAAATATACATTTCGAGATGAGAGTCGTGATTATCTAAATGTTCCAATATGGCCCCCAAAATGTTACATTGGTCATGGTCCTGCATTGGAATCTCATGTACTGTTGCACCCATTCTCACTGTGGGACCATCCCATGTGACTGCTACTGTATGTGTCCCATATAGAGTACTGGCTCGTCCTATCTCCTTTACTTTTGAGTGGGAAGACCCCTATTGGATTCCCCTCCCAAAAGGAACTGTATTATTAGCAAAAAGGATGGACAGGACTTGGGTCAGAGGTCATAAAGAAGTAGTAGGGAGAAAACTCTAGGCTCTTCTTCTAGGCTCTTCTGCCTGAGTGTCAAATCCCAACACCATAACGGAAGGCCCACTTTATCTTGGTTATGAGGCCATCTTTCTCTAAAACAGTACATGCAACAGTCTGTAGACATTTTATTATGACCAATTCACAGAGACTTTTAGAGTAATAAGGACCTGGAAGAAACAATAGCCATGACAATCCTTTGGGAACATGTTGACTAAACAAACTTGTTGTTCTATTTGTACTGAACCCAGAAATAACATAGTGAAACAGTGGCAGCCACTGAGTTAGTTCTAAAGGTATTATGGTAAAGAGGTTTTCTAGAAAAAACTTTCATTGTACTGGCCCTTCCGTTTGGCCAAAACAAACTTGAGGGGAATAACGGAAAGCTGGCACAGGCACCATATGGCTAAAGTGTAGGGAATATCTGATGCCATATCCATTACTACCACACAAAACTGTATAGAGCTGTTGGCTTGGGTTAAGGTTTGGTCATGATAACAATGGGGGTTTATGTCTTGTTGGACGTGATTTTTGAGGCTTCTGAATAACAGCAAGTTTTTATTTTAGTTCCTAAAAAGGTAGATACTAGGCCACCTTTGCTACTGAGTTTCTTCAAAAATAAGAATCTTATATTTTTTTTCTTTGAAAAAAAGGTTAGGAATTATTTTCAGAGAAACACAGTATGTAGGCCTATATTGTAGCCCCACTCTATATGGTAGTTAGCCACCATACTGTATGTCCCATTGTTGTTAGGCTTCTATACTGTAAGTTCCCTTGTAGTTCTTCCCCTATACTGTATACATTCCCCTCCTGCAGTAAGATCCTTCATACTGTAGACCTCCAACCTCTATAGTTGTTCCGCCATACTGTACACATCCACTCTCTGCAGATAGGCCCCATACTATATACCTCCCTTGCCCCTCTCTGTAGTTGTTCCCCCAGACTTTATACCTCCCCCCTCTGCAGGTAGTCCCCATACTGTATACCTCCCTTGCCCCTCTGTAGTTGTTCCCCCATACTGTATATACATTCCCCCTCTGCAGATAGTCCCCATACTGTATACCTCCCTTACCCCTCTGTAGTTGTTCCGCCATACTGTACACATCCCCCTCTGCAGATAGTCCCCATGCTGTATACCTCCCTCCCCCTGTGTAGTTGTTCCCCCATACTATATACATCCCCTTCTGCAGGTAGTCCCCATACAATATATATCCCCCACCCCCATAGTTGTTCCCCCATACTGTATATATCCCCATCTGCAGGTAAACCTTATACTTTATACCTCCCTCCTTCCTCTGTAGTTGGCCTGTAAACTCCACCTCCTCATATTCAAGGTTCCTTAGGGTCCTATTACACTGAGCGATTTTTAACGATTAATGACTAACGATAAACAATCGTTGATTCCTTCTGATCCCAGAAAAACAATGGACAATGTGCAATTACACTGAACAATTAATAAAAAAATGCGGAACTTGAGCGAGCGAAGGTGGAATTACAGTCAACAATTAGCAAACAATTAACGATAATTTTAGGTTCAGATCTAAATCAACAATCAACGACATACGAACAATTTTTCGATCGTTGCCTGCAACTACACAGAACAATTATCATTTAAATTCTAACGTTTTAATGATTTTTCGCACGAAACTCATCTCGTGTAATAGAGCCCTCACTGTGCATCTTCTTACCCCTCCTGCCTGTCCTGCAGCTTGTGTTGAGCAGGTGGGGGCAAAGCAGAACAAGTCTGGCACTGACTGGCTGAATTAAATTGAATTGTATTTCTTAGGCCTGGTTCACACGACATAAGAATAAGGGCAAAATACAGCCGTATTTGGAAAAATATGGCGCGAAATAATGATCATAGTCTCTATTTCAGGTCGTATTTAAAAGGACAACCCATTTAGGGGAGAGAGGGTTTTTTTCAGCTTTTTTTTTATAGCTAAAACTAGAAGCCAATCCAGGAGAATTATAAGTCATTACTTTATATTTCTTATTCAGGCTTTTTTTGGTTTTCTTCCAGTCTCTAACTTTTACAAAACTCCTGGTTACTTTCAAGTCTGGTGCGGGTCTCTTTAAATGACCGAGTCTATCTCCGCTTTCCATAACCATAATCTTCCTTCTACATGCACGGGCAATGACTATAATTTATATTCAGGACGCTTTCCAATTGTTTGATCTTTCAGCAGCGCGCAGTTGAGCCTGATGGGAGTTATGAGCAAATAGTAAGTGCATTGCATACTTCTGGCCTCCCGTGACTTAGATGAAGAGCATGTCAGACTCTTAAGTCAAAAGGATTCAGAGACATTTATCAAATAAAATGCAAGCAAGCATTATTTGGCTTCTCTAATCCTCAGCAGAAGCAATAAGGTGGTGTGACAGTGTTTGATTTAAGGATGACACCTATGCTGAAACATTATCAGGAAGATTAAACGCTCACTGCTGCACTCCGTTTGCCAATATGTTTTTGACTAATTTCCTTTAGAAGCCATTCAATTTTCATTAACAATAAGGGCAGGCTGTAAAAGTTCCCTCCGTCTCTGCAGTCGTCACCAGTTTAGTCAGAAGTAAACCTAAATTACAATGTGATATACATGGGTGTTTATGATATATGCCCAGCTAAGGAGACTTACCATGGCTTAGGGATGAACCGTCACGAGCGATCCCATATTATGCCCGGTTGTTGGTGATTTTCTCATGCGTAAGTAGAGATGATGGAAAGTTAGAACGTTCGCTTAATCTGCATTTTTGTAATCCTGGCCGCCAAGTCTGATTTGCTCTTTTATCTATCTGGAGCTACATCTTCTATCATCATGTTGTAGTTGGGCCAAAAATTATGTGCAGGTAATAGTAGCTGTCACTTCTAATATAAGATACTATAGTATACAAAAGTATGGTATAATAAAGAAACAGGGTTGCCAAAGACCACCCCCCAAAATGGCTGTGAATGCCCACTATGTGTCCTCTTAGGGTATGGTTAACCTAAATCCTGTGCTGTTTGCAGCCTGGCTTACAGGAATATGGGTTGTGCTCTCCACCTGGTTTAACTTAGGATCAGATTTAGAGCAGAGTTCATGTACATCTGGACTGCTAAATGGTAAAAGGTAGCTATCCCGAATGGTCCTGGTATTGACCTAGGCTAGCCAAGTGGGCCAGACAGCTTTGGTGCCAAGCACCATGCCACACAGGTCGTGGAGAGGCTGATGCTGGTCTGGGTGGTAGGTTGGTAGCCTGGCAAAAGAGCTGTGGCAAGAGGCTCCGATGCAGGGTCAGTTTGGCGCAGATGAAGCATAGCAGATGGCACAGGTTTATCGTCAGGGTTGTGGCAGGCGGCACAGGTTCAGTGTTAGTAGATTGGATGAAACAAGAAAGCATCAATGTAGTACATAAGGGTCAGGTAGAGGCAATTTCAGGTAAACAGGGACAGGACAGATACGGGAGAGCATATGAGGAACAACACACCTTCACCACAATATTGTTCTGGCCCCGATGAGTGGGAGGAACCTTGATGCTGTTTATTGTATGCATTGAAACCTCTTTAATAAAACCTTTGCCACTAAACAGTGTCAGGCAAGAGAAGACATATTGATTGTGCTCTGGCCCTTTCAATTACAGGAAAAGCACACATATGCACCCTAGGGGCCAGAACAGGAACAACGGCCACAGAAAGAGAAAAGGAGGTAGTCATGTGTGCCAGGGGGCAGAAAGTGGAAGGAAAAGCAGCAGAGAATCAGTGGCGGTGAGTGCTGGGGTAGACAGTATGCTGGCAGATACTGAACACTGGTGTTACAATTATTTTGCTGGCAAGAATTAAAAGGTCAGGCTTGTATCTCGGTGTATGGTAAACTTTAAGGCCATGTTAAAACATAGAACTTTTTACAATAAACAACAACCACTGTATAATTGACAGTGTGCAATTACATTAGAGTGTATTGAACAACGGCCATAGTGTATACACATTGTATGGACTATGGCTGTGGTTCCATGCGGCTGCAAAAAATTATCGACAGGTCTATTTTGTGGAGTCGCTATTCAGTGAACATCATCCGTAAAAGATAGCCTGTAATCATGGTGTAAAGTATGGCACCTGGCCGTTCTTTACATTGTGCTCTATGGCAAATTGGAGCACAGGCACACCTGAATGTGCCCACGTTCCAATTAAAATAAAGCAATGTTCAGCTGGCCGAGACTACAATATCCGCTGGGTGAACATCTCAGACGCCGGCCGGGTCAAACAACGGATGTGTGTAACATGTGTGTAACATGGTCTAAGACATTACGCCAACTTTAAGGTTAGTGAAGATGTGGTTCACCAGAACTGCAGGGATGGTTGCAAACCCTTATAATTAACTACCCACAAGAGGCATAACCCAAAAACCACTCAGACACAGGCTTCTTTCTTAATGGACGGTGGTCGGCCACAGCTATTTCTTTGAAGTTTTCAACCATATAACTCATAATTTGACCATCTCAGAACAACCAAACGAACAGAGGTGTTCCTCAAGGTATTCCGGCCACCGACACCGGCGGGCACGTCACAGTTCCTCTGGACATAGTCAACCGACCTCCAGCTGTGACCTTCAACTTGCTGATCTAAAACAGAGATCTCAGTTAACAACAGTAACAACACAGTATAAAGTTTTGCTAGGAAACAAATTGAGGGTGGAAGGTTGGGACACTCCTCAAATGGCAGCTGGCGAAAGAGGCCGCTTTTTACTATATCTGCTATGGCGGCTCCCTATAGGCCACTGTCAAAGGGGAGGAGAATATTAGATTAGCCACTCACCTGCGGGGGAAGGGGAGGGGCGGACCGCATCACCATTCCGGATGCCCCTTCACTCAACCCCTTCAAGACCTCTGTGCCCCCCAACAGTCCTGGTCACCAAACCCAAAAAGGCTGGTGACCCAAATTGTTGCAGTACTATAAATCCCAGTATGCATCCTCACAGATAGTTCTGTCACAGGCGGAGGCAACTCTTCTAAAGACTGCAAAATTATGAAGTCATTGTCTACAACCGTGCTATACCAGCCCTTTAAAATCCTCTTCTATGGGTGAAATCATTGAGATGATGAGAAACGTGTCGTACTACATCCTCTATATAACACTTTGCATACTGGAAAATGCATTAGTTGCTTACATCTCAGTTCCCTTCTTCAATTGCTCTAACTCACTTAGAGAAACAAAAGACACTAAATGGAAGTGTTCCTGTAATGAATGTGAAATACTTAGAAATGACAAATTACCGCTCTCCCTTGGATAATGTATACAAATGAAAGTTTCTTGAAGATGGACTGCATGACTAATCCTAAATTATTTAAGCCATGTAATGAAGGAATGATGCGGCTTCTCACATCTTATATTTATTCAATATTCAGAGACCAACTCCAATTATTGAAAACTCACATCACGGCAGTGTTCAGTCAGTGTGCTTGTGCTATTTAGTGGGTCATACTTGGTGGATGGGATCAATACACTATAGAACATATATTTCTACTTATAGACATGTGCAATATGTTTGTTAAGAGCGATCAGATGTATTAAGGCTACAAAAAGGATCCATAGTTTTTTTTGTCTCCTGAATTTTACTGCACATTTTTTAAACTGTAACAGCTTTAGGCTATGTTCACACTACGGTCAAGGAACGGCCGGTCTGTGCCCGTATCATCGCGGCCGGTACTTAAGTCCATCCGGCCGCAGAGCCCTGATGCGGGCGCATAAGCGCGCTCCTGCATCAGAGCTCCCCATATCACACAGTGAAGCGAGCGGCTGGAGCCGCTTGCTTCACTGTGTTAACTGAAAGGTCTTTCTGCGGCCGGAATTCACTGAATTCCCGCCGCAGAAAACTGACATGTCAGTTTTGTTCCGGCGCCGCATGGGATCCCGGCCGAAGCGCACACGATGTGTGTATGCTCCGGCCGGGATCCCATTCAACATAAAGCTATGTCACACACCACAAAACTACGGCCGTAGTTCTGCGGCGAGAACTACGGCCGTAATTTTACGTAGTGTGAACATAGCCTTAAAGTGAATGCACTTTCAATACAAATCTAGTACCTGATTGCTGCCACCACGCTGATTCCAACGGTGCCTTTCATTATAAAAACATCACCCAGTTCCCATGATATCTAAGTTTTTATAACTATACTAATGAGTTAGTTTGTTGCACTGGAGGCGGGCCCAGAGCCCTTAGTGCACCAATTTCTCCTCCTATTAAGGTTCATTGGGGCTGTTGGGTCACTCTCCAGTGAACCAAACTAACTAATTAGCATGCTTATAAAAACTTAGATATCTTGGGAACCAGGCAACAATTTTCATAATTAAGAGCACTTTTGGAATTGCCACAGTGATGACCAGATAGTGGTGAAAACTAGATTTCCTGTACTGATGGTTAAGTCGTGATAAACCAAGATATGTTTGGCCTTCAGGACCAATGAAATTTAGCATCTTTTTATTTCCAAGTTTAACTTTAAGAAGTTTCCCTGGACTTTAAAGTGTTCAAATCATGAAAAAAAACTTTAGAGAGAGAAAAAACAAGCAGACAGAAGTATATCCTTAGCAAATGTACCATTAGACTGCTTAAATCAAGCTTTTGCCACTACCTGATCAGCACTACCGCTCTAACTTCGACAGTGCTCTTCACATTATCAAAACCATTGCCTGATTCCTAAAATATAGAGTTTTTATATGCCAATTAGCTAGTCTGTTGCTCTGGAAACGCCCCCCCCCACACCCAGTGCGTCAATATCCCCTCCTACTGATGACATACCTCATTATTATTCATCTAGCCAAAGCTTAGAGTTCCAAGGACGTCATCAATGGTATGGGAAATTGGTCTAAGGGGGTTGCCGAGCTAGTCTCCAGTGCACCAGACTAGCTAAATAGCAGATTTAAAAGAACGGATACAACGCAGAAAGCAGAGGGAACTTTTTGATAATGAAGAACACCATTGGAATAAGTGTGGCAGGGCTGACCAGACAGTGATAGAAACTTGCATTAAGCGACCTGATGGTAGAGTCACTTTAAAGCCCCTATTACACGGGCGATCTCTGGGAGAAAGCAAGTGCCGACCTGTCAGGATAACAAATAGTTTGCTGAAAGGTGGGGGTCCAACTACTGGGGCCCTCACCTACTACAAGAAGAGAGGTCAGTTGACCCTCTGGTGAATCTAGCCACGACATACTTGACCACCATGCATACTTGACCAACATTCCATTCAACTTTATGAGACAAGGAATTAACTAAGAGGACAGCTGACCTCCATTGTTGTGATCAGCTAGTTAGCCTCTAGCCTGTGACAAGGGGAGCACTCTTGGGATAAACCCATGAGGTGGCCGCAGTACTTCACTAAGCATGATTCTCATTTTTTCGCTTGCTCTGGCACTATGCCTAGAAGATTGAACCAAGTTGTATTACCAGGCACATCTGCAACCGTGTGTACAGTCTGGATAAACAATAAAGAGCACCAGCTTCATGCAGCTTAAATAAGTGTGTGAAGAGTTGGGTCCCACTGATCAAACATAGATGAGCACCATTTTAAAAATCCTGTTTAAAGGAGTTGTATGATGATGGAACCTGTCTTCAGCTGTCTAATAAATTAGCATATATTAGTAATTAAAGTTTTCTGTGTTTTTTTTATAGTTTCCTTCTGATTTTAATGCACATTTAATGCTCTGTTGTCTACCTTAGCCCAACTTACTATCTGGTGTACATTCTGTAATGTTCTTGACCTGTTGTGCTACCAAGGCTTTGGACCACACCACGGACCGGAGTCTATTTGCCCTCTAGGTCCTCACCCTTTATCCTGATCCAAGATGCAGAAGCTTCTATGACTAGAGGACACCAGGTCTCTCCACAAGCGTGGTCCTGGTGTGGGTAGCGGTTGGTCCCAAGGACCAGACAGTGTAGTTGTAAGGCACTAGAAAACAAACCAAAATAGATTGGTCAGCAAGCTGGGTCGACATCAGCATAGACAAATAGGCACATGATCAGTGCAACTGGCTTTAGATGCAAGTCATGTTATGGTCTCAAACGACAATGTTCTCACCCTACAATGGTCACTACAGACCAGAACTTCTTAAATGTGGGGCTCATTGTATTGCGATTTGCTGATACAGTCAGTGCATTGCTACGACCGCCACCATTATTCTGCCTATTGACAAATAGGGGGACTATTATTCTATTACAACAGGATATATAGAAGAGACTTCATATATTGGAGGAGAAGGTGGGGCCCTGACGCCATTGAAATATTATAGACATTTAACTACTAAACAATGACATAAATCCTATTGTATTGTAATCCTATTTCCATTATAATAAAAGATTTTCACTTTTGTTCATTGCAAAGAAGAATGAGTCACCATGATGTCAGTATACGCTGCTATGAAAAGGCAATGGATGGATGATAGAATGGACAGACTGAAAGGTGGATGAATGGCTGGAAGGGAGTAGAATAGTTTCTAGGTTTGGAGGCTTTATGTATGGATAGATAGATAGATAGATAGATAGATAGATAGATAGATAGATAGATAGATAGATACATACAAAAACATAACTATTTTTGAAATTTCCATTTTCCAAGAAGAATATCCTGTTTTATCCAGGTCAATGTACAGCTCCAAGAAATGCTATGTGACATTGTGTCTTGCAGCAGTAATTATGTGGGTGAGATGTGAACGCTTTAGAATTAGCATTTTTTATAATTAATCATTTACCGTCCCGTGTATTTTCTCAAAGCATTTTTCCCAGAGTGAAGCTGCAAATCATGCTGTGCCAAAAAAACACAGCTCAGTTGGCATAACCTTTGCAGACACTAAAATTATTCATTTAAAAGGTTTATTCCACCAGCCCGGATTGAAAAGAAGCGTTCTTGTAAGTGTAGCGCTGACATAAATTAGAAGACATAATAATTTATGAGGTTATTTTATTATAGTCATGATTAGATAATCGTTATACTATATTTCACTCCTTGATATACTGGGGTTTTAAATGTGCAGCATTGACTGTAGGTTAGATATGCATTTAAATTGACTATATGTAGCACTAATTAAAATACTTGATTACATACTGGCTGGATGAACGTGATCTAATCTCACAAGTCACTCGCCCAATGTCAAAAGTAGACAAGTGCTCCACTCTTCCAAAGGGGCCTTAAAGGTAGAGAGACTGTATAAGAGATGTTCTGTTCAAAATAATATTAAAACTTATTTGTTTTATACTATTAACAAAAATCAGGAACATCCATGAGTGAGGATGTGCAGGCCGCCCCAGCTGCATAGGAGCCTAGTAAATAATGGAGGGTATACCACCTTTTGATGTATCGCATAATTTTGTGCACTTAAATTGGTCCAAGCTCTTGCTAATTTCAATGGGAGCTGAATACATTTGTATGCAGTAAGCTCACTTGACTCAAGGCAGTCAGAATTTATCATGTACAGGAATTTTCTCACAGCAGGAAGCTATGGTGTATCACCAAGAAATGATTTAAAGAGAGCATGTGGTCTTTATTAAAAAAAACAAAAAAAAACTTGCAATTTCTCGTTCCACAGAGTTTGGTGTTTTTTATTTATTGTAATTCCCTAGCTTTAAGGCTGTTAGTTGAGGTCTTTATATACTAATGAGGGCCTGCATAGGCAAGAGGGGAGAGGGGGTCACCACTGCCCAGAACAGCAAGTGGGGTAATGACTGCCCCCTTGGCTATCTAGGCCCTCATTCGTATATTAGGTTGGGTGCCTTGTATGCTTATCTTATCCACATGAAAGCTGCTAACACTCCTCTCCCAGCGGTAGACAGGAGGCAAGAGTACATCCCCGCTATGTCTGACCATATAATACCATGTTAAAGTCAAACTTGCGGGTCTCACCCTCGGTAAATAATAAGTTAACGCAATTGTACATAGTACATCAGAGTTACTTAACCCCATTTCACCTACACCCGCTCCCACATGCCCGAAGTTCCAGGCGGAGTCAGCAGATTTCTGGCACATGATTTGGGCCTGTCCCTGTTTGAATACCTTCTGGGGGGAAGTGGTCAATGTTCTTATGACAATGTGCCCGATGTAAGTACCCTTTGACCCTACTGTATGTCTTTTTGGTGCCTTAAGTGGGGAGGTGTGGACCCACCATACAATTATTTTTCTACGGGAAATTCTTTTTCTCGCACGTAAAGCTATCACAAAACGATGGAAAGATAAGAGGCCACCTAATACATCTATGTGGATATCCCTAGTTAACACTGCAGTATCATATGAAGGGATGGTTTTTAAACATAATGGTTGTCCTACTAAGTTCGGGAGAGTCTGTGACACCTGGTGTCGTTCCCTCCTGAGGACAACTCCCTCCCCCCTACTTTTCCCCTATCCTGTGGATAGGAGAAAAGTTCATTTTTCCTGGAATACCCCTTTAAGTAAGACTTGAGTAGGTCATATTAGGTGCAGCATCATGGCTATCTATGTGGTAATCTTAAAATGAACCTATCAGAAGTTTTGATATATTCTTCAGCCACCGCTCATTAAATGCAGATAGTTCAGGTTCGGACAAACACCAGCGTACTCAAGGTTTGTTCATCTCTAATACTCAAGGGATTGTCCAAGATGGACAACGTCTTTGACAGCCTTGCTCAGTTGGTTTGCAATAAGGAGCCTTAATTGTTAGTTTTTAGGAATAAAACTAGGGTTGGTCATAGCGGACAATTCTTTTTAAAAATATTTTTGGAAACTCTAAGCCCAGAAGCTGTTGCTTTCTAAGTGGTTTACATTGAATATATTATAACAGAACACAAGCAGCCACTTCCAGCCTTTTCTAAAGACGCCAAATCCCTTTCTTTGACATCAATTATGCACATGTTCTGCGGTACGTTTTATGAAGTCCCTCGGTGCCAGATGCTGCTCTCCCTGAGCCTACAAAACACTAATCCATTTACAAATGTGCAAATTGTCATAAATGGCTCAGAAGACTCTTAAAACCAATATTGGTTCAATTTGTGAGTAAGAGGAGGAAGTGAGAGGTCTTTACACAAACCCTGACACTAGCAAGACTCAATTTCAGAGAAATGGAAAACACCGAGGTTCCCCCCTTGGAGCAACAAGCGAGTGTTTGGAAGTGCATTTTGTGTTCCCTTGAGAAGCCATTAATAATTGAGAAAAGGAGCATTTACTGAAGGGAACGCAGAGCTGTTGAGCAGGTTAGTGGTGGTTAGATGTCATTTATCACGATGAGATGGCTGAACGAGAGAAGGAGCTCTGCCAGATTGGCGCAGTAATATTTTAAGATCATCTATGAGCGGTTGTAAGCATTCCTAGGTAAGGAGAGGGGAAAAACAATTTCCTAATTTAAATGGATATCCGAATAATGATTTTCTGACTCGGTAAATCTCAGAGGTATTTAAACAGCTTGTCTTGTATTATGCACCATATAAATGAGGCAATTTAAACAAGCTGGTTGTAGAGATACAGTCTAAAGAGGGGTCAAATACAATGCCATGGCGGGAGGCTATGCGAGCACGTCCTCCACCTGGCAGAACAGCTCCAGGTCTAGAGGGGCTTTTCTGTACAATTTCAGCCTTTAGCAATTTATTAATCAAAATGGATCCATAACTATTGGAGGTAGTCCAGACAAGGGAATAAGGGGAAGTGGGAAGAATGAGATAGCATATCAAGAGTTTCAACTTAAGCTAAATGCTTCATGCTGTGGCTGCAGGAGAGTGCGGGATTGTGGGAAATGCAGGCATTTAAACCCTCAGTGACCAGGCAACTTTCAGCCTTATTAAGGTTGTTCGGGGTAATCTTTACCTACTATCCCCTCTGTTTCTCCATGCTGCTTACACTGTGCAATCTTTAGGACAGGGTCGTGTTCACTTTCTGCCAGTTTCCGCTAATATAAAGCTTCCCATTCAGCTACTATATGTGACTGGCTCAGTGGGAGCAGGACATACTGTCAGGTCCATAGAAACGTCCGATATTGGTAGTTTAACTCGCTGCGCACCATGGTCAAACCTAGGTCTTGGCATGTAAAAGATCCGCAGGTCTCATTCACCCCATTGGGTTTCTATGGCAGCCATTGGCCTATTATGTATATGTATATGTTTGTAGCACGCTTGTAAACATTGCTGTTAGCACAATGCTGACAGGTATAATACATTGCAATACAATGGTATTTTACAAGCAATCAAAGGATTGCAAGTAAAAGTCTCTTTATGGGGCTAGTGCATGACTTCCCCTTAAACAAAATCAATCTTTTTCCTAAACCTTAAAAAGTAATAATAATTATAATAGTTTTAAAAAATTACATGGTTCATAAAATTATTCCAATAAAAACTATAGGTTTTTCTGCAAAGTACAGCCTCTACTCTGCTCTGTATAACTTCTTATATTTTAATTATTATATTAATATCTTTGTAATTTTTCACATACTTAATGGCATATACCTAAGACATAAGGAAAAATAGACAAAAATCACACTGTTCATTACTTCTCCCCTGGAAAAACAATTGTAAAATTTAGTAAGATTAAACCACAGCTAAAGTACATCTTGTTCTGCAAAAAAGCAAGCTTTCATATGGCTTTGAAAAAATTTAAAGCTCTTAAAATTTGACAGTGAAAAAATAAAGAAGAAAACAGTTTGACAATAAAAAACTTTACACATGGTATACGCTCCTGCAGGGATCCCTAGCGGCGCCGCAAACAACTGAGATGTCAGTTTTCTGAAAACCCTGTCAATGCACACTATGCAGCGAGCGACTCCGGACGCTCACTCCATAGTGTGCATTGGAAAGTTCTGATGAAGGCGCGCACAGATGTGCCTGCATCAGAACCCTGCGGCTACAAAGATCAGTACCGGCCAGGGTGATCGTTTTAGAGACCGGCCGTTCCAAGACACGCTCTCTTACATGTGTGAACATAGCTCAAAGTTGTTTTTTTTAGACTTTATAAAATTAAATTAGTTTTTATGGGGTGGGGGTGTTTATGGTGTGTTATGTTATGTAAATTTAAAGGTCCTTGAGCCTGCGCTGCACCAAATCATGGAGCTCCCGGACCCCGCGGGCTGTCATCTTTTCCCTGGTCAACTGTCATCTTTCACAACCTGGGATTCACTTAACAGACTAGTGGGATTTAGCCTGCTCAGCCAATCAGTGACTGCAGCAGTGTGACGCCCCAGTCACTGACTGGCTGAGCGGGGCATCCATTATCAGGATTGTGATGGAACCGGCTGGGAGCTCAGAAGACTGCCGGTGGGGCTCAGAAGCAGGACGCGATGCTGCATGGGCTCAGGGACCAGTAAGTATATTGCCTTTTTTAATTCCCCCCCCCCCCCCACACACACACACACACACACACCCTGACCGTAGTGGTTTTTAATTCCTGGCCAGACTTCTCCTTTAATGTCACTTTGTTTATTTCTAAGACCTGGGGGCGTAGTTAGACCGTTAGACCATTGTTAGATGTTCGGCATGGCAAGGTATATTGAGAACTTGATGCTGCAGTTGTCATAGTCTGGGAAATCTAAGGATCAAGACAACCAGAATCCATCACTACCAGGCTCCTATTATTGACTGCATAGACACAGCCTCAACAAACATGTCAAGATGTCTGTACATCATAGGTCAGGTACATTATGGTACTTTAAAGGGCTTCCAAGTGCATTGGCCGTATATTTCCTATTGCTAAATACAAGTAGTAGTAGTCTGTAACCGATTGTGAAGAATTGTGGGCCGGTTACTGTGTTTATTCATAAATGTTTACCATATTTGTAAAAGTTTCAGCGCCACATACTATAGTCACATTACCTCTATTGGGCAATTTTTTACATATATTTAAAGTGACTCTGTACCCACAATCTGTCCCCCCTAAACCGCTTGTACCTTCGGATAGCTGCTTTTAATCCAAGATCTGTTCTGCGGTCCGTTCGGCAGGTGATGCAGTTATTGTCCTAAAAGACAACTTTTAAACTTGCAGCCCTGTGTCAAATTGAATTGGCCTAGAGCAGTCATGTCAAACTCTGGCCCGCGGGCCAAATATGGCCCGTTGGACCATTATTTTTGGCCCACCAGGCAATTTAGAGTTTAAATTACATCTGGCCCACCATGGCTACTATATGAGACTATGGGGGAGGGCTGGCTACTATAGAAAATTACTGGGGAGGACTGGCTACTACAGGGTAAGAGACTATGGGGAAGGACTGGCTACTATATGAGATTACTGGGAAGGGAGGACTGGCTACTATATAAGACTGTTGAGGAGGGCTGGCTACTAAATGAGACTATGGGGAGGGCTGGCTACTATATAAGACTATTGGGAAAGGCTGGCTACTAAATGAGACTATGAGGAGGGCTGGCTACTATATATGAGACTATGGGGAGGGCTGGCTACTATATATAAGACTATGGGGGAGGGATGGCTACTATATATAAGACTATGGGGGAGGGATGGCTACTATATAAGACTATGGGGAAGGGCTGGCTACTATATAAGACTATAGAGGAGGGCTGGCTACTATATAAGACTATTAGGGAGGGATGGCTACTATATTAGAGACTATGGGGAGGGCTGGCTACTATATAAGACTATGGGGAAAGGCTGGCTACTATAGGAGACTATTGGGGAGGGCTGGCTACTATATAAGAGACTATTGGGGAGGGTTGGCTACTATATGAGACTATTGGGGAGGGCTGGCTACTATATGAGACTATTGGGGAGGGCTGGCTACTATATGAGACTATGTGGAGGGGCTGGCTACTATAGGAGACTATGGGGAGGGCTGGCTACTATATAAGACTATGGGGAAAGGCTGGCTACTATAGTAGACTATTGGGGAGGGCTGGCTACTATATAAGAGACTATTGGGGAGGGTTGGCTACTATATGAGACTATTGGGGAGGGCTGGCTACTATATGAGACTATTGGGGAGGGCTGGCTACTATATGAGACTATGTGGAGGGGCTGGCTACTATAGGAGACTATGGGGAGGGCTGGCTACTATATAAGACTATTGGGGGGGCTGGCTACTATGTAAGAGACTATTGTGGAGGGCTGGCTACTATATAAGAGACTATTGGGAGGGCTGGCTACTATATGGGACTATTGGGGAGGGCTGGCTACTATATGAGACTAAGTGGAAGTGCTGGATACTATAGGACACTATGGGGGAGAGGAGGGCTGGCTACTATATAAGACTATCGGCAAGGGCTGGCTACTATATGAGACTATTGGGGAGAGCTGGCTACTATATGAGACTATAGGGAAGGACTGGATACTATAGGAGACTATGGGGGAGGGGAGGGCTGGCTACTATATAAGACTATCGGCAAGGGCTGGCTACTATATTAGACTATTGGGGAGGGCTGGCTACTATGTAAGACTATTGGGGAGGGCTGGCTACTGTATAAGAGACTATTGGGGAGGGCTGGCTATTATATGGGGCACTGGAGGGCTGGCTACTATTTGGGCACTATTGGGAGGGCTAGCTAATATGTGGGGCAATTTTGGTTGGGTTGGCTACTACATGGGTTGGGGTTTAATTATATCATAGCAATTTATCATGTCATTCATCATAGTGCACAGTGCTTGGAGACTCACACAACTGACAGTGCCAGGACCGCTGCATTCGCGCTTCAATAATTATCAAGGCCCGCGACTTTGTCCTATTTTTTAATTTTGGCCCACTGTTGAGTATTTGAGTTTGACACCCCTGGCCTACAGTGTCTGTCCCCCTAGGCTTGCACCGCCTCTCCATCCCTCCTCCCCGCCCTCTTCACCATTAGGAATGCCCCAGGAAGAATTTTTTCTATTCATCACCTGTCTAAACATTCTGCACATGGGCCTTTACAATCCAGCACTTGTGCAGTGTTCAGACAGGTGATGAATATGAAAAATCATGCCTGGGGCATTCCTAATGGTGAAGATGGCGGGGAGGAGGGACGGGGAGGTGGTGTATTGTATTTTACGGTAAAACTGACATGTTATCTTTATTCTATAGGTCAGTCTGAAGACAGTGGTATGCAGTTTATATAGCTTTTCTAATGGTTTACTATTTTTATTAATAGTAAAACTTTTTTTTTTTGCAAATAGGTGTGATTACAATGGCCCTATTGCGACTCTTATTTTTTCACATACAGAGCTGTATGGGGCGTCATTTTTTTGCACCATGATCCCTAGTTTTTATTAACACTTATATTTATGTAGATGAGACGTATAGATGAGATGTATCGATCTATTTTTATTAATTTTTTTAAAATAAAATGTAATAAAAAATCATCAATCTTAGAGGGTTTTTAACCGCTTTTTGTTTACACGATTCACCGTGCGGGAACGATATTGACTTATTTTAGTAGATCGGACGATAACGCATGCCATGGTATATTATATATTTGTGTTTTTATGTGTTTTATTTATAAAATGGGGGGTTAATTTAATTTTTTTTTATTGGGGGAGGGGCAATGGTGTGTTTTTAAAAACTTAAAAAAAATTAATTTAACACTTTTTATGTCCTCTTAGAGGATGTTAACATTTTTACATTGGATTTCTAACACTGATCACTGCTTTGCCATAGCATGGCATTGATCAGAGTTATCTGTGATCATTACATAGAGCCTGCCTGTGCCAGAGTCTATGCACCGATCGCTGATCTGACTGCTGGGAGGAAGGTGAGGGACCTCCGTCAGTCATATACAATGATCTGAACCCCCGGACACTGCAGGGGTCCAGATCGGTCAGTGACAGGAGCACAGCTCCTGTCACTGATGTAAGTGCCGCAGTTGCAGCACTACATGGGTTAATGGTGTCATTAACAGTGAGGGTCTGGCTGCTGATAGCAGCTGGTCTCCACCTAATATAATGTGAGCTCAGCTCTTAAACTTACTTCATAGTGCCATCGGATCCACAGGCGTACTGGTACGTCATAGGTCCTTAAGGGGTTAAAAGTTGTTTTTTTTTAGGACAATAACTGCACATCTGCCGAACGGACCCCAGGACAGATCTTGGATTAAAAGCAGCTATCTGATGGTACAAGCGGCTTGGGGGGGGGGGAGCAGATTGTGTGTACAGAGTCGCTTTAAAGGGGTTGTTCATGAAAAAAAATTTCTTTCAAATCAACTGGTGGCACAAAGTGCAAGAGAAGTGTAATTTACTTCTATTAAAAATCTCAAGTCTTCCCATACTTATCAGCTGCTGTATGTCCTACAGGAAGTGGTGTATTCTTTCCAGTCTGGAGAGCAGTAGAGGTTTCCTATGGGGATTTGCTGCTACTCTCGACAGTTCCTGACATGGACAGAGGTAGCAGCAGAGAGTGTCAGACTGGAGAGAATACATAACTTCTTGCAGGACATACAGCAGTTGATAAGTACTGTAAGGGTCCATTTAAACAGAAAGATTATCTGCCAAAGATTTAAAGCCAAAGCCAGGAATGGATTTGAAAAGAGGAGAAATCTCAGACTTTCCTTTATGGCCTGATCTCTGTTTATAGTCTGTACGCTTTGGCTTCAAATCTTTGGCAGATAATCTGTCAGATAATCTCTCTGTGTAAATGGACCCTAAGACTAGAGAGTTTTAATAGAAATAAATTATAAATCTCTGTCCCTTTCTGGCACCAGTTTATTTGAAATATTTTTTTTTTTGTGAAATACCCCTTTATTGTATAGCATACAAAATACACATTGGGAAATGATGGTGACAGCTCACCTTGGTACTATAAATATCTGCACCACAACGTTTACAATCATGTGCAATATCTCATACTATAAGGTTCTGTGAGTCTTTTGAAGCCCATAGAAACTAATCAATAGTGATGAGCGAACGTGCTCATCTTGCGATACTCGAGGAAATCTTATCATCCATTTCCTGTAAGTTTGGGCGCTATTTCTCAGCCAATAAACATGCAGGAGACTCTTTGGTACATCCTGCCATCACGTGGGACCCATACATGTCGATAGCAGCGATTGGTTGGCCAGATCAGATGACCCTGCCATATAAAACTCGGCGCCGGTAGTGCTCGCTTCAGACGCATGCTGTGAGAGATCAGGGACAGAGCTGCTGCTTCTCAGGGAGAGTGTCAGTGTAGGATTTGGCGTTCCAGTAGGCAGGGTATATACGAGCAATATAAAGAAACAGCCCTTTTCAGGGCTTCAAATCGTTTTTTAATGGTATTACTACATACTGCTGGCTGGGACTTGCAGTGCAGCTACCACGATTTCACCAGCACACTGTGGTGGCCGGCTGCTGGCAGAAAGGGGACATTAGGTGTTGCATACAGACCCCTAAGAAGTGCTCAGTGCACTCTTTTTTGATTTGGGGGCTGGTGGTCCTGCTGTACTACATTGGATTGCTGGGATTTGTAATACACCTGCATAGAACTTCACTGCTCATTGGACGAGGGTATCACAGAATCTGTATCTAGGTCCATCCACTACCACATTGTACCGTACAGCCCCCCCTAAACTAGTGGGTACTACACTGTATTGCTGGGATTTGTAGTACACCTGCATAAAACTTCAATAGAATGTTAACCCAACTGCTACAGTCAAATTGAAAATCGAAAGGGTGCTGGGGGTAGAAGGCTACTTGTTGGCTACTGCTGGGCCTTAACTGGCATCCATGTTGACTACTGCTGTGCCTGCCCTTACCTTCCTTGTCTTGTCCATTTCAAACCATATTATCTGTGGATGTCATCTTATCTTACAGGTGTCCTATGCCATTCTTTCACCAGTACCTTCTACCTTTTTTCAATGTTGTAGCCGTTTTTAAGGCAGGATTGACCAGAGCAGTACTGGACATCCATGTTGTGCCTGCCCTTGCCTCCATGTTCACTACTGCTGGGCCTTCACTGGCATCCATTTTGACTACGGCTGTGCCTGCCCTTGTTTTGTTTGTTTTTTTAATTTGTATAGTGCACACAGATTCCGCAGAGCTTCAACTATCTGTATGTTTTTGGGTGTGGGAGGAAACCGGAGTACCCGGAGGAAACCCACTCAAACACGGAGAAAACATGCGAACTCTTTGCAGATGTTGTCCTTGGTCGTATTTGAACCCAGGACTCCAGCACTGCAAGGCTACAGTGCTAACCACTGAGCCACCATGCTGCCCTTGCCTCCATGTTGGCTACTGCTGGGCCTTTACTGGCATCCATGTTGACTACTGGTGTGCCTGCCCTTGCCTCCATGTTGGCTACTGCTGGGCCTTAACTGGCATCCATGTTGACTACTGCTGGGCCTTCACTGGCATCCATGTTGACTACTGCTGTGCCTGCCCTTGCCTCCATGTTGGCTACTGATGGGCCTTAACTGGCATCCATGTTGACTACTGCTGGGCCTTAACTGGCATCCATGTTGACTACTGCTGGGCCTTTACTGGCATCCATGTTGACTACTGGTGTGCCTGCCCTTGCCTCCATGTTGGCTACTGCTGGGCCTTAACTGGCATCCATGTTGACTACTGCTGGGCCTTCACTGGCATCCATGTTGACTACTGCTGTGCCTGCTCTTGCCTCCATGTTGGCTACTGCTGATCCTGCCTGGCCTCCATGTTGACTACTGTTGCTCCTGCCTGGCCTCCATGTTGGTTACTCTTGCTCCTGCCTGGCTTCCATGTTGGTTACTGTTGCTCCTGCCTGGCCTTCATGTTGGCTACTGCTATTCCTGGGATTTCTCTGTGTGCCCAATGCCATGCTGTGTCTGGCCTAATTTTTGGGAGGCTCACTTGCTTCCTCACTCACTTTTAATGGTTCTCTGTGTGCTCACTGCCATGCTAGGTCTGGTATAATTTTTGGAAGGCTGACTGGCTACCGCTTCTACCTTGTTCACTCTGTCCTCACCGCTATGCTGTGTCAGGCTTAAATTTTTGGCTGGTTCATGCTATGCTACCTCTGTTTTAATGGTTCCCTGTGTTCTCACTGCCATGCTGTGTCTGGCTGAGTTTTTGGGTGGTCCATATGCCTACCTCTGTTTTAACCAGGCTGTTGCACAGAATTAGGCATAATGGTGCCATTAGGCAGCCTCAGAGGCATGCATACATGCTGCCCCTGCTGTTTCCTGTCCATTTCTGTGGTGTTTCCATCATTTTCTGAGGTTGACAGGTTTTCACACGACCTTCCCGCTATCGAACTTAGGTCCCCTGCAAAGATGCTTGAGTCTCCCATTGACTTCAATGGGGTTCGTTACTCGAAACGAGCACTCAAGTATCGGGAGATATTTGTCTTGAGTAACGAGCACCCGAGCATTTTAGTACTTGCTCATCACTGCTAATCAACCTATATAATAAAACATTACATGTACTAATAGATATACTGATATGGACACACCAGGGGAGATATGTAAAAACTAATTCTTAGACAGTGCAAACTTAGGGTCCATTTAAACAGAAAGATTATCTGCCAAAGATTTGAAGCCAAAGCCAGAAAGGAAATAAAGAAAGGCCTGAGATTTTTCCTCTTTTCAAATCCATTCCTGGCTTTGGCTTCAAATCTTTGGCAGATAATCTGTCAGATAATCTTTCTGTGTAAATGGACCCTTAGGGTCCTATTACACGAAACAATTTTTGACGATTAATTACTAACGATAAGCTATCGCAAACGAGATTGTTTATCGTTAACCTGAAATCGTTCACCATATTACAGAGAACGATAGTCGTTAGTTACGATCGTTACTATGATCGTTTACTCCATCTGATCCCAGCAAAACAATGAACAATGTGTAATTAGGGTGCGTTTACAAAGAAAGATTATCTGACAGATTTTGGAAGCCAAAACCAGGAACGGATTTGAAAAGAGGAGAAATCCCAGTCTTGCTTTATAGTCTGTGCTTGGTTTTGGCTTCAAAGATCTGTCAGATAAATCTGTCTGTGTAAATGCACCATTACACTGAACGATTAGTAAACAAATGCGGAACTTGAGTGAACGAATGTGGAATTACAGCGAATGACTAGCGAGCGATTAACGATAATTTTAGGTTCAGATCTAAATTAACGATCAACAACATTCAAACAATTTTTCGATCGTTGCCTGCAATTACACAGAACGATTATCGTTTAAATTTGAACAATATAACGATTTTTTGCACAATAATCGTTCCATGTAATAGGGCCCTTAGACCAAGAATGTGCCAGATTTACTACAACCAGATTTTTGGTGCAGGAAGTTTTATTTTGGTGCAGGCAGAAGCAATGTGTGGGATGGTATGAATTGGTATGAATAAAGGATACTGCTGGAATGGGCTCGGGCACATGGCATCCAGTGTAAGGAATAAAGGAGAGTATGTGCTGATCCACAAGGGTTCTTTCATCCAACATACTGGAGATTTGTGAGCTTCTCAATGAAATTATAGCCCAGCTGAGCAGTTCATCACCCAGACCTGCTGATCCATACATCCCGATCTATAAATAATAATGACGCTCTGTGAATAGTAAGACATACACCAGGAAGCATCATCCTTCACCACTCGTCTATATTACTCATCTTCTCTACATTATATAGCAGATCTACTAGCTTATTGTGACTTCTCATTTTTGAGAAATCTGAATGTGTTAATGTTAAAGAATTCAATATATAATGTTTAGCCATTGGATTAAGAACCATTAGGCAATTTTATTGTTTATATTCAATCATGGTTGAAGATCCCCTTGTCCAGTCCCCTAGTCACATATCATGTTTCCAGGTAGGTAAGTAGTGTCTAGTCCGGTAAAAAGTTTGTGAACCTGTTGAATAACCTGGGCATATGCGCCGACAATAAAATGTTATTTATTAAGCACACTGTAAACATCCACAGGGCAGGGAGAATTTCCTCTATTAGTTACTTGTGTAACCATGGATTGATGTGCCTCCAGATCTTTAGCAGTGCTTTGATAGTCTTTCACATCCACATTTTCTACTTTACACATCTTCTGAGGGTCTCTGAAAGCTGTTTCTATCAGGAAAGTCACAGTGGCAGGAGTCACACTAACAATACTAACAGTAACCAGGCTTTTTTGTGCCTTTATTTAAAGAGCAAAGCTTGTGACAACCACACTTCCAATCTCCAACCTTTTGCCAATAAGCCTATGGATGGAGAAGTCATTCACTTAATTTTTTTCCCTGCACTGTGGATGTTTACTCAATGTGCTAAAAAAAGAACACATGTAGAGTTGTGTTTTATTAGTTTAATCTAGAATGTGCTCTTTTGAACATGGATCCCTGTTCCTTTATATTTCCATCTAAATCTTCTTTATGGTTTTACAGAGTACACAGCATGTAAACAAAAAGTACATTCATTTACAAGATGCTGCTGAGAAAAAGAAACTGCAAAGCTGGACATGGATAATTTTCTTACAACTTTCTTTTGATTAATCTTTTTCATTTCATCATGTCTTTTTTGTTTAGAGAAATAATCAAATTTTACCTGGAATATGTTCTTAATAAATCTTTAGAGTGGTCAGGACGTTTTTTTGATGCAGAGCTCTGGCACAATAGATGTAAAAAAAAAAGGCTGTCTGCAGCTAAAGACCTTGCAGTGTACTGTAATAAGCTCAATGTATGAACAGTATGTCCAAAGCTCCTGCAAGCCCTACGGAGATAGAAAACAATGGATATGACCTGTCCCATTGACATAAAGAGGAAGCATTACTGATCAAATTCTGTGACTTTTGAACAGGTCATTCCACAGGGGGGGGGAGGCTGAACTGTGAGCTGCCCTAATTAAAATCTCTATCTACTGGAGTTACTTTTCCCTCTAAGGCCATGTTCCCACGTAGTAAGACACCGGCCAGATGATCCTCACTATCGCTGAATTCATAGCGGCCGATAATCGCTTCATGTGATACAGCTTTTAGGCAATAGTCATAACTCCTGCAATAATCAATAGTCAATAATGTTTCTAAACCTGATCTTGGACGTGGAATGCCAGTAACGGACTCTCCTCCGCCCAGGCAGCATCTTTAATTAGAAGCTGGGAGTGGTGGAACTGTATAGATATGCGCCGCGCTGTGATGAAGCAGCCCCGCCACGCTGTCATTACAGCGCAGCGCATATCTGTACAGTTCCCCCGCTCCCAGCATCTTATCACAGATGCTGCCTGGGCGGGGGAGAGTCTGTTACTGGCATTCCACGTCCGTGTTCCATGAGGAACACAGAACGTGTGAATGTAGCCTTAGGAAAGAAACTGCGCAGTCTCTAATAATAACCGCCTCCACAGCTGCCTCTCACCATGAATTAGGGGGCACCTCTGAGATGCACAAGCCTTGAAGAAGGGGCATAGTTAAAAGGCTAGTAAATTAAAGGATACAGTGAGGATTTTTTTTTCTTCAAATCCCTTGGTGTCAGAAAGTTATACAGCTTTGTAATTTGCTTCAATTTTTAAAATCTGCCATCGTTCAGTACTTATCAGCTGCTGTATGCCCTGCATGAAGTGGTGTTTTCTTCAAAGTCTGACACAGTGCTCTCTGCTGCCACCTCTGTCCACCACTTCCTGCAGGGCATACAGCAGCTAATAAGAAATTAAAGACTTGAGATTTTTAAATAGAAGTAGCTTATACTGGGTTTACACGGAACGATTATTGTGCGAATTTGCACGATAACGATCGAATTCGAACGATAATTGTACGTGTAAACGCAGTGAACGATCGAACGACGAGCGAGAAATCGTTCACTTTGATCTTTTAACTTGTTCTTAAATCGTTGTTCGCAAAAAATTCACCGATCGTTCCGTGTAAACAGTCGTTCACCTATTTTACCTATGTGCGGAATAGGCTTAAACGATCGCAAAAAGATCGGAAAACGAATTTTCTGTACGGTATATCGTTCCATCTAAACGCTGATCGTTATAAAAGAAAAATCGTTACTTAGAAATCGTTAATCGTACGATTGGGCGAATTATTGCTCCGTGTAAACCCAGCATAATGCTACGTTTACACGGAACGATTATCGGGCGAATTTTCGCAATAACGATCGAATTCGAACGATAATTGTACGTGTAAACGCAGCGAACGATCGATAAACATGTTTTTAAATCGTCGTTCGTAAAAAATTCGCCGATCGTTCCGTGTAAACAGTCGTTCACTGATTTTACCTATGTGCGAGATAGGCTTAAGCGATCGTAAAACGAATTTTCCGTACGATATATCGTTCCATCTAAACGCTGATCGTTATAAAAAAAAAATTGTTACTTTGAAATCGTTAATCGTACAATTGGGCCAATAATCGCCTTGTGTAAACTTAGGGTCCATTTACACAGAAAGATTATCTGACAGATTATCTGCCAAAGATTTGAAGCCAAAGCCTGGAATGGATTTGTAAAGAGGAGAAATCTCAGGCTTTCCTTTATAACCTGATCTCTGTTTATTGTCTGTTCCTGGCTTTGGCTTCAAATCTTTGGCAGATAATCTGTCAGATAATCTTTCTGTGTAAATGGACCCTTACAGATCTGTATATAAGTTTTTTGCCAGCAGTTGATTTTTAAAACAATTGATTTTCTCTATAGTACTCCTTTAAAGGGAGTTTCCAGGCAAAACATAGTGATTAGCTGTTCGCTGGATAGGACATCAGTCAATGATCGGCAGGGTGCAGACACCATCAACACCCCCGCCGACTAGCTGTGAATGTGCACCAGCTGGCAAACTGAATAATATCTCAGCTGCCAAGCTAGTAGCACCAAATTAACAATGCCACATGTCCTATTGTGATAAATTTAATACAATTGTAATAGTTTTAGGACTATTAACTCTAACAATTTTCATAGTTTCAAAGAGCAATTTCAGAAACATAACCATAAATCAATATGATGGAAGACCGCTTTATATTCTAAATGTCACTCCCCGCGAGACGAATGTTGGTTCATAGTGGAGAAATGGCCGCAGCCAAGATTATTATGGCCATCAGCTGGTGCTGCAAGCCTGATCTCCAGATTGAGGGATCGGCCACGTGCGCTGGAAGATCTATGCAGGGCCGTTTCTAGGTAATTTTAACTACCGGGCAAATCTTGCTAAAAGTGCCCCCCCACCCCCCTCAAGTGATGCCGGGGGGGGGTTGTTGCTAAGGAGAAGCAGTGTGTGTACTATGGCATAGAGCACAGTTATTCAACCCTTTAACCCTTTGAGGACCAGGCCCAAAATGACCCAGTGGACCGCGCAAATTTTGATCTTAGTGCTTTCGTTTTTCTCTCCTCCCCTTCTAAGAGCTCCAGCACTCTCAGTTTTCTATCTACAGGCCATGTAAGTGCTCGTTTTTTACAGGAATAGTTGTACTTTGTAATGGCGTCTTTCATTTTACCATAACATGTATGATGGAATTCCAAATATATTATTTATGAAGATATAAATTGGTGAAATCGTAAGAAAGAATGCAATATGGTAACGTTTGGGGGGTTCCTGTGTCTACGTAATGCACTATATGGTAACAGCGACATGACACTATTGTTCTATAGGTCAGTCCGAACACAACCATATGCAGGTTACACAGATTCTCTAATGTTATATATATATTTTTTATGAAATCCTTTTTTTTGGCAATTAAATATTAATAAAATGGGCCTATTGTGACGCTTATAACGGTTTTATTTTTTCACCTACGGGGCTATATGGGGTGTCATTTTTTCCGCCATGATCTCTAGTTTTTATTAATACCATATTTGTGAAGATCGGACGTTTTGATCACTTTTTATTGTTTTTTTTTAATATATAATGTAACATACAATCAGTAATCTGCGCACTTTTTTCCCTCTTTTCGTGTACGCCGTTTACCGGTCACAATGACGCTTGTTATATTTTAATAGATCGGACAATTCCGCACGCTACGGTATATTATATGTTTATCTATTTATTTATTTTTATATGTTTTATTTATATAATGGGAAAGGGGGGTGATTTAGACTTTTATTGGGGGAGGGGCTTTGGGGTAGTGTAATAGTGTTTTGAACTTTTTTTTTTTTTTACACTTTTGAAGTCCTTTTGGGGGACTTGTACATACAATACTTAGATTTCTACACTGATGAATGCTATGCCATAGGCATAGCATTGATCAGTGTTATCGGCGATCTGCTCATTGAGCCTGCCTGTGCAGGCTTAGAGTAGCAGATCGCCGATCGGACCGCACGGAGGCAGGTTAGAGACCTCCAGCAGTCCGTTTCAACGATCGGGACCCCCGCAGTCACACTGCGGGGGTCCCGATCGGTAAGTGACAGTGCGAACGCAGTGCGACCGCGGCGTTTAAGTGTAACTGACAGGGGGAGTCCTGTCACTTACACTTAAACGCCGCGGTCGCACTGCGATCGCGGCGTTTAAGGGGTTAATGACACGCAGCAGCGCGATCGCTGCAGCGTGTCATTACCGGTGAGGTCCCGGCTGCTGATTGCAGCCGGCCCCCACCTGCTATGAAGCGCGCTCCGCTCCGGAGCGCGCTTCATAGCGGGAAAAACACCCAGGACGTAAGGTTACGTCATGGGTCGTCTGGGGACAGACTTCCATGACGTAACCCTACGTCCAGGGTCGTCTAAGGGTTAAAAAAAAAAAAAAAAAGGCATTCAGTGACTCACAGGTGACTTCTTCTTTGTTCACTTTCCTTTTCCTCTCCATCTGGCCCTGGCCTCCATGACAGTTTCTTGCAGCTACAATTCATCTCTTTTGAACCTGCCAGACAAACATCTTAGGCTCTGCACTTTTACAAAAACTTCTACTTTTTTGTGTCATGTGCAGTAGAGTTAATAGGTATATGGGTTGCCTCCTGTATGTAGGATCCCTTGCTGTACACCCATATAGTAATAATGTCTCCTGTTGTACCACATATAGTAATAATGCCCCCTGCTGTACCCTAATATAGTAATTATGCCACCTGCTTTGCCTCCATATAATATAATTGCCTCTATATAATAATGCTCCCTGTGCAGTGCCTCAATGGTAATAATCCCCCTGTGCTCTGCCGCATAGTAGTAATACCACCTGTGCTGTCCACATATTAATAATCCACCCGTGCTGTCTCCATAGTAATAATCCCCCCTGTGCTCTACCCCATAGTAATAATCCCCCCTGTGCTCTACCCCATAGTAATAATCCTCCCTGTGCTATGTTCCCATAGTAATATCCCTCCCCTATACTCTACCCCATAGTAATAATTCCCCTCTGTGCTGTCCCCATTATAATAATCCCCTCTGTGCCGTCCCCCCTGTGCTATCCCCATAGTAATAATCCTTCCCTGTACTCTGCCCCCATAGAAAAAAATCCCCTGTGCTGTCCCCATACTAATAATCCCCCATGTGCTATCCCCATAACCCCCCTCCTGTGCTGTCCCCATACTAATAATCCCCTCTGTGCTTCCCCCCATAGTAATAATCCCCCCTAGGCGCCCTCCATAGTAATATTCCCCCCCTGAGCTCTGCTCACCCTCATAGTAATATTCCCCCCCCTGTGCTCACCCTCATAGTAATATTCCCCCTGTGCTCCCCCCATAGTAATATCCCCCCGTGCTCCCCCATAGTAATTTCCCCCCGTGCTCCCCCATAGTAATTTCCCCCCGTGCTCCCCCCATAGTAATATTCCCCCCTGTGCTCCCCCATAGTAATATTTTCCCCATGCTCTGCTCTACCCCCTTAGTAATATTCCCTCCATGCTCTGCTCCCCCCATAGTATTATTCCCCCCATGTTCTGCTCCCCCCATAGTAATATTCCTTACCCTGTGCTCTGCTCCCCCATTGTAATATTCCCCCCATGCTCTGCTCCCCCCATAGTAATATTCCCCCCATGTTCTGCTCCCCTCCCATACTAATATTCCCCCCATGTTCTGCTCCCCCCCATTGTAATATTCCCTCCATGTTCTGCTCCCCCCATAGTAATATTCCCCCCATGTTCTGCTCCCCTCCCATAGTAATATTTCCCCCTGTATTGCTTAACACACACACACATACAACAAAAAAACCCACATTATACTCACCTTATTCTGGCATGCTCTCTCCTCTTCTCTCCAGCCTGCAAAAAGCAGGCCACCGCCGCACCCAACTTCTTTCTCCATCACCTGGCTGGCAATACTGGCGCCCGAACGCAGCTCCGCCCCCTTCCCAGACCCCGCCGACCCAGCCGAGCTGGGTTGGCGCAGTCCGGGGAGGGGGCGGAGCTGCGTTCGGGCGCCAGTATTGCCAGGCAGGTGATGGGGCAAAGGGGCGCAGGGGCAAGTGATGGAGCGGGCGGGCGGGCGGCCTGGGGTGCCACCAGCGCCTACTAGCTGTCGGCGCCCCGTGCGGTCGCCCGGCCCGCCCGCCTCTAGAAACGCCCCTGGATCTATGGGGGAGATTTATCAAACATGTAAAGTGAAACTGGCTCAGTTGCCCCTAGCAACCAATCAGATTCCACTTTTCATTCCTCACAGACTCTTTGGGAAATGAAAGGTGGAATCTGATTGGTTGCTAGGGGCAACTGAGCCAGTTTCACTTTACACCATGTTTGATAAATCTCCCCCTATGTTCTTAAAATCCAATTTTGCCATTTTTTTTCTGTAGAAGCATGTACAAAAATGTAGATTTATCCTGGATAAAGTCAAGGGAAAATTTGCAGCATTTCCAATCCCTAAATTGGCATTCTGTATTTTTTAAAATTCCACATGGATTTTGTGCCCCACCCCTGTCCTCAGGTTGTGTATGGTATTGCATTCAGCTCCATTCACTTAAATGAAACTAGGTTCTAAAACCGCACCGAGGACAAAGAGTGATATTGTATATGGATTAAAGTGACCAAGTTTTTCTAAGCCTGGATAACCCCTTTAAATTTCATCAATTTTGCCACCACTGTAAATCCTGTGAATATCCAAAATACTAAATAATTATGTTACATGTAAGCCGACCCGTGTACATTTATAGCTTATCATTCCAATACACGGTATACTTGTTTCCTTTTACACATGAAATAACATTGCACAACTAACTCCCTCAGCAAGTGAAGCAATTTATTTCAGGCATTAGAGCGCCCTCTTGTGGCAAAATTGCAGAATACATTATGTGATTTTTAGATCACTAAAACAGTAAAAGTTGGTATACTGAGGCAGAAAGAAGGTTGTGCTAAGACGCAACTGCTTTAGTCTCCTGGAATAGTTTACGCAAAACTTACTGTGGAAAATGGCGTGCTGGACAAGACTGAAGCACACCCTAGAAATGAAATAGTTTTGTACCCCTAAAATGGAGGGAAGCATGGGTGTAAAGCCTGTAGTTTAGAGATCTGTTTCCCATCGTAATGCTACGTTTACATGGAACGATAATTCGCTCGATCGTACGATTAACGACTTCGAAGTAACAATTTTTCTTTTAGAACGATCAGCATTTAGACGGAACGATATATCGTACGGAAAATTCGTTTTGCGATTGCTTAAAATAGGTGAACGACTGTTTACACGGAACGATCTGCGATTTTTTGGGAACGACGATTTAAGAACATGTTCAAAGATCAAAATGAACGATTTCTCGCTCGTCGTTCGATCATTCGTTGCGTTTACATGTGCGATTATCGTTCGAATTCTATTGTTATCGTGCAAATTGGCACGATAATCGTGCCGTGTAAACGCAGCATAAGTTGCCTCCATATAGCACCTTTTTATGCTGCATTTACACGGAATGGTTATCGTGCGAATTCGCTCGATATCGGTCAAATTCGAATGATAATCGTACGTGTAAACGCAGCGAACGATCAACGATTGATCTTTCAACAGGTTCTCAAATCGTCGTTGATTGTTCGCAAAAAAATTGCAGATCGTTCCATGTGAACAGTCGTTCGCCGATTTAATCAATGTGTGAGATAGGCTTAAGCGATTGCAAAACGATCACAAAGCGAATTTCCACACGATATATCGTACCGTCTAAACGCTAATCGTTATGAAAACAAAAAAACGTTACTCCCACATTGTTAATCTTATGAATTATCGTGCGAATTATCGTTCCGTGTAAACGTAGCATTACAGAATTCAATGGAATATTGTGGAATAAATGATATATACACTCACCGGTCACTTTATTAGGTACACCTGTCCAACTGCACGTTACCACTTAATTTCTAATCAGCCAATCACATGGCGGCAACTCAGTGCATTTAGGCATGTAGACATGGTCAAGACAATCTCCTGCAGTTCAAACCGAGCATCAGTATGGGGAAGAAAGGTGATTTGAGTGCCTTTGAACGTGGCATGGTTGTTGGTGCCAGAAGGGCTGGTCTGAGTATTTCAGAAACTGCTGATCTACTGGGATTTTCACGCACAACCATCTCTAGGGTTTACAGAGAATGGTCCGAAAAAGAAAAAACATCCAGTGAGCGGCAGTTCTGTGGGCGGAAATGCCTTGTTGATGCCAGAGGTCAGAGGAGAATGGGCAGACTGGTTCAAGCTGATAGAAAGGCAACAGTGACTCAAATAGCCAACCGTTACAACCAAGGTAGGCAGAAGAGCATCTCTGAACGCACAGTACCTCCAACTTTGAGGCAGATGGGCTACAGCAGAAAAGACCACCCGTTACTAGCATGGTGTACCTAATAAAGTGGCCGGTGAGTGTATATATATATATATATATATATATATATATATATATATATATATATATGTGTATATATATATATATATATAAATATAAATATGTATATATATATATATATATATATATATATACACACACACACACACACACACACATTGAGGAAAAAAACGCCCTATGTACCCTATGCATAATATCAGACTCATACATGGGTACAGGATGAGGTCAAGTATTCCTATAAGTGTTGCTGTACAGCTATGTACAACTTAAAGCTTGTATAGAGCTATAATGTGCCGAATGTTGTTGAGGTACACTATATAGTAGTGAAGAATCCTATATAACACTCTGTTATGATTGGATCCAGCTTTTCCCAGCCTTCTGGGTGGAACGGCAGGAAGCAGAGCAGCACTGAAAGGCTGACCAAATACTGACTGAAATATACTGTTTGTGAACCCAATCTAGTAGTAGAAGCCGTCTGATGGACAACATCCCTTACTAAGCTGAGGTTCAGTGTTAGGCCATGTTCACATAAGTATAACACCGGCCGTTCTGTGACCCAGCCGGATCACAGAACAGCCGGTGTTACTGAAGATCATCCCGCAGTTCGGCCGGATGATCTCCATTTCTAATTAATTGGAATGCGGGCGTACCCGTGTGCGCCAGCATCCCAATTCACTGCTGCACACAATGGAGCATGCGGCTGGAACTGACATGTGAACTGACATGTCTTTTGCGGCTGTTATTCAATGAATAGTGGCCGCAGAAAACTGACATGTCAGTTTTTCGTCCGGCCGGATGGAATCATGGCCGGGGCGTATACTATGGGGGAGATTTATCAAACATGGTGTAAAGTTAAACTGGCTCAGTTGCCCCTAGCAACCAATCAGATTCCATTTTTCATTCCTCACAGACTCTTTGGAAAATGAAAGGTGGAATCTGATTGGTTGCTAGGGGCAACTGAGCCAGTTTTACTTTACACCATGTTTGATAAATCTCCCCTTATGTGTATACGCTCCGGCCGGAATCCCATTCATTACCAAACAACGTATGTGTTGTACAAATCACAGCAAAATTGCAACAGCAGCCGTGATTTATACAACAAACGTTGTGTGAACATGGCCTTAGTCTGTAAAAGGGCTATCCCTTACCACAAAATGTGGGAGAGCTGTCCGGGATTCCCCTGTAAGCAGGCAAGAGGGCTCTGGGTGCCTCCTCTGGTACACGTGCCGTAGGTTTGCCATCAGGGCCCTAAAACTGAAAAGACAGGAAAATTGACTGTAAATTTTTAACACTTGTCTCATGTATATAAAACTTTATGTACTGCCATAAAAATTAAAAAAAAAACTTTATATAGAGAGTTCTGTTTCTTCAGTCATGTAGATAACTTTATTCTATACATCTATAGAGATCACAATATTTATTATCTATGTATTTGTGGATATAATATTCTGCATTGCTAATCTCTAGGTGCAGTCATCCCCCATAAGACTATGATACAATACTGAATGCAGCCTTGGACCTAGCATATATACAGTATATCTGAATGTGTTAAAGGCGAAAATTAGACTGTAAGCCTAGTGGCCTCAGGGACTGGTGTGAATGGTTCCACATCTAGATGAGTTTAGAGACAGATGAGTGGAGGTTCACTGTGAGAATTGGATGATGTATAGGGAAATGCACAGTTCCCTAATACGCTACTGTTCTGTGGATTTTTTTATTTTTTTTTTGCAAATGTTAAAGGTACTTGCCCACATGATATTATTCCTGGATTGTCCCGGGAATCCTCCATACACATGAAATCCTCCCAGTTTCTGATGGAGCAGCCAAGTTCTCTAGGATTCTCTAGCTGCATATGCATGTAGATTGCTTCCATTCACTTCAAAGGGCACTGTATAAATGAATGTAGTGACCTTCTCCAGGTGTGTTGTTGAGAGGGGGCATTTTGCTGGTGGTGTTGTTCAAAGGGAAGCATTTTTCTGTCACAGTTTATTTGATATACCGTGCGGACAGAATAGTTTGCTTTGGCGGTATTATTTATTAAATGGGGCCCTCTGATAGCAGGATTGAGGATATGAGGGCACTGTGATGGCATTATTAATCATTGAGAGGATATTGATAGCAGTATTAGTTACTAGGGGCACTCTGATGACAGTATTATTTATTGGGGAGACAGTGATGACAATATTATTTATTGGGGAAACAGTGATGACAGTTTTATTGGGGAGACAGTGATGACAGTATTGTTTATTGAGGGTACTTTAGTGTCTGTATTATTTATTGAGAGAACTCTGATGGCAGTATTATTTATTGAGGACACTCTAATGGCAGTATTATTTATTGAGGGCGCTCAGATAGCAGTATTATTTATTGAAGACACTGATGGCAGTACTATTTATTGGGGACACTCTGATGGTAGTATTTAATGGGAGGACTCTGATGACAATATTATTTATTGGGGGCACTCTCATGGCAGTTTTTACTGGTGGGCACACTCATGGAATAATTATTTTTTGGAGGAACTTCTATGATACTGTGATGGCACTATTATAATGAAAATGTCATCTGGGGATTATCTACATAATTGGAAGATGCATAATGTATGCCATAACTCAAATCGCCGTTAGGCTGTGTTTCCATAATGGAATTTTGTGGCCGTCATTCTAGACAGACGTAAAAAAGACAGCCATCTTGTCACAAATGCGCCGGACGTAGGTAGGGAACAGGACAAGACAGTGAGCTCTAACCACTAGAACCCAACTTCTGACCCTACCTACTTGCCTCAACGACCCTAAACGGCCGTGGACAACCACGGTGTCAGTCCCCGTCCTACACCAGGTAATACACAAAACAAGACAGACGAAACAAACACAATAATGCAAAGTCTACTGTCCGGGTCAGCAACGGTATGAACCCGAACGCTCGGCAGCAGATTTCCACGGAGCGGGCGGATCAAGCGGGAGTAACGCCCTGAAAACTGGGATACAGCCTATGGCTATGGCTGTATGCCAGTTTTCTAGGCAGTCCTCCTGCTGGATCCACCCGCTCTGTGGAGCGGGCAGACAGCGGGAATCATTACCGAGGGTTCGGGTTCGTACGAACCCGAACCGAACTCGGTTCATGACCATCCCTACAACAGAAGTAACAGAATCAGGAGAGATGAAGCGCTTAGCTGAGTAACACTCAATAGCCAGCAGGGAAATGAAGAGTCTGCTGCTTTTTATCTGGAATCAGGGACTGGGTCCAGCACTTGATTGGATCAGCCCTGATCCCAGCACCCAGATCAGCTGGACAGGTCTTATAAGGAGTAACCCCTGCACTGCCAGAGTGTAACAGGCAATGCGGGTGTGGCTGGGAAACTAAGACAGCATTCAGACAGAACTGCAAACAAAAAACCACCAGAGGCTCAGCGCTTCCTCAGTCGCCCAGCACGGACCGAGGAGCGCGAAGTCACATTCCTGACACATCTATTGATAACAATGAATGCAAATAATGACTGTGAACATTATTTGTAGCCGTCATTATCAATAGCTAGCCGTCTTTTAGCAAAAAAATGATGGCCATCTTTTTTTAACGTTGTGGGAACATAGCCTTGAATTTATTCCTGAAAGTATTAACATTCATGAGATAGCCATACAAAATCTATACTGAGGCCTCCTACTACTATGTACCATTTATAGAATAATAATAATTTTATTTGTACTCCATCAACATATTTCAAATCCCTTTACAATACTGTGGCTCTTATATGGTGGAGAAACCGTTGGGTCCCCTCAAGCACCAGGCTTGAGTGCCATCCCTGCACCCCAATAAGTGCTGTTATCTCCTGCTGTTAGATGATAGTTTGGTTAACCCTTCAACCATCAACCATTGCTGGAAAAATACAAGCTGGTGGTGGCAATGTTATGTTCCCGTTGCATCCTCTGGGCCACTCATCCATGTAGAAGGCACCTGATTTGGACTTGCTGATTGTCTTTCCTGGGGCAGGTGGAGTCTTTCAACAAGACATAGGGGGACATTTATGAAGTCCGACATTTATGAAGTCCCGATCGCACGGAGCCTGTCAATGCAAAGATTTTGAAACCTACGCCAGCTCAGAGCCGGAAAAATGCCCCCTCTGCGTGCTGTCGTACCCCCCTCCGTCCCCTCTCCACCCCACTGGCGAAGGTGGCGCAGATGGGGCAGATGCGAACAAAAAATTCACAAAAATACCCATTGCAAATATTTTGATGCCGATCTGCCCCATCTGCGCCAAAAAAAGGCATTTGAACCTTTTAATACATGCCCCCCAATGTGTTATGTCACATGACTAGAAATGTCCACCATTGGTTGAAATAGCATGACCAAGACATCCAGGTAGAACCCTGGCTTCCTAATTCCCCAGACTTGCACCCAGCTGAACATCTGTGGGACTACCTCAATGGTCATGTCTGCTCTATGGACACCCCCACCCCCCACCGCACCCTCCAGGGATGCACTTCAGTCATCATGGCTCCTGCTACCTATGACAACCTACATATGTTTTATCCATTTTGAGGGAATTGTGTAGATGTGTGAGCTACTTTCATGGAACTGAGCTGCAATGCCTCACACAAATTGACGACAAGAGTGGCACTGTTTCTGGAAGAAAGCAGCTATGTTTTTCTAATTTAGTTCATAGTTATAGTACATCCAAGCAATTCACTATAATGTACATTTCTTTGAAATATCCTTTGGCCCTTTAAATGTGAATTCTAGATGGTAACTGTATGGGGTTTACTGATAATTCCTGTTCAGGTAAAGCAAATGATCATGTAAATGTATGGGGTACCGGAGCTCATCTGCCCGGTATTAGGGCCCCTTATAGTCAGTCCACTACCTGATACCATCAGCTCCACTTCCAGGATGATTTTCCGCTGTGCATAGCGAATAAAATATGAATCAGCTTTAAGTGGAGAATGCAACACAACTTATCTCAACCATAAAAAACAAGCGCGGCACGGAGTGTTTAATGGTGACACTTTGTGGGCAGGGTAGGTGCCTGTAATTTTACACATACATCTTCTTTGACAAGGTCATTAAAAAAAAAAAAGTTTTGAAAGCATTACAGAAATCCATTTTCCCCAATATATGGCATATGGCATTGTAGCTGCTCCGACTCCGTGCCAAAAGTCAAGTTATATAGAAAAGTAGAAACTCTGCGACAAGGTCATAGAAGAAGCGAGGTTATATTTCAAATTTATGGTATGTTTCCTACAGAAAATCAATTAAAATTAGAGAAAGTGAATCATAAACGCTGCAGGGTTTTTTTTTCCGTCTGCCTTAAAAGATACCTGAACGTCCTTCCAATGAAGAGGCATAAATATCGGGGGCCATTCTACACGGGGAACTTTTAGAATCGATTCTTTGTCTAGGAAAAAGTTTATTTTACAGAGACACCCCCTATAATAGCAGCCAATAGAAGAGCTGTTAGACCAGCCAGTATTGTATGTTGTGCTATATTACTATTATTTCTTATGCACTATTAAATATTCTCAATGCTAATTTTTTTTATGAATTTGTTGTAGATTTTTCTATAGCTTTCCTGTACTGTACTAAGAGATGAACTATTTCAGCATTTGGTGCAGACTTTCTTTGGATTTTTAAATTGAACCCAACAAAAAGCCAAATAATTCTGTAGGAAAGACTGGAAATGACCTTGCAATGTATGTTTCTATATGTGGCATACTTAATCACAGAGACGGTATGCGGCACTGCTATAGGGCACATGGTGGGAGGGGACAAGGGTGAACGGAGCTCTCCAGGAGTTCAAGTCAGCAGTTTCAGACTATGTTCACACTACGTATATGTCCGGCCGCGGCCGGACATATACGTGTAAAACTCCGGCCGGAATTTACACAAGTTGCGGCCGTCTACGTACAGTCCACGATCTTACGCCCGTAAGCTACGTACGCTTCCCGAGCGGCGTATGTAGTGATCTGACAGCGGTCTTTTACTGTGATATCTTCGGCTAGTCCCGGACACCCCACAGAACCTTTTGGATCGGCAAATCAAAGTGGAAAAAAGAAGAAATCACCACTCCGTACTGGACCGCATGTTACGCTACGGCCGTAAGTTACAGCATTTCCGTCCCGAAACAATGGTAGTTAATTTTTTACGGCGCCGCATACGATCTGGGCGTAAGTTCTTACGTAGTGTGAACTGTGCAGCCGTAGATCGTATACTTTGCATTGTTTGCAAACTACGTAAATCTCCGGCCGCTTATTCACGGAGAGCGCTACGGCCGGAAACTTGTGTGAACATAGCCTCATAGTGCACCCAACCACACTCTGGTCCTTAAGGTAATCGTAGCTGTTTGTTATTGGATGGGCAATTGTTCGGCCTATCCTGATACCATGTTAAATGGACACTGCCGGCCAATTTAACAAGACCGGCATCTCACATGCTTCTCTTAAAAAATCTCCTGGCAGTGCTCGGGCATGCAAGTGCCGTGGCCTGAGTTGCTGAGTTGGGCCTGCTGATGGGTTCTGGTGTTTTGGGGGCTACTTGTCATGGAGGCCAGGAATGGAAATACTCGGGACATACGGAAACTGGACCTTGGTTTGGACTAGGGTGATGTTCGAGGTGTAGGTGCAAGTGCGGCGGTAGAGATGGCACACTTGAAGCTTTCAAACTTTACTTGAAAAGGTTCAAAAACTGTTACAAACAGTGCTCAGGTACTTAGGTGCAAAAATTATCAGCAGTAATACTCAAACTTGTAGATAAGCAAGTTGATAGAAGAAACAGTGACAGATGATAGGGACCGGATAGGAGGGCCGTTGCCTAATGTACTAGCTACTAGGTACTCTGCCGGCATGTGGTGAAGTGTCTTTAGAGTGTTTGAAGATATCCACGTACCCTTCTTCCCCACAGTGTCAAGTTTCCGTCCTACTGGGGTAGTACAAGTCCTAGGTCCCTGCTCTGGGTGGAGCTGGCTTGTAGAAACCTTCCTACTAAGCTGAGCGTCTGTCAGTAGAGAGCGGCTTTCTGGCACTGTGCTCTACTGCAGGTCCAGTCTTGAGTTATCTGTCCCTTTTCTCTAAGGTGGTTGACTGTCCTGTGTTAGCCATATGTCCACGGTATAGGCTAGGGTGCAGACTCCCTTGTCTCCGGTTTCCTTAAGAGTCTAGTTCAGTGACCCATAGTGGTTGGGTAGCTAGTGTTGGAGCAACTGTATACACATCCTGCCTGGTCTGTAGCCAGGCACTAACTGCTAACTAAAGGAGGTTGTTACCAAAACGTGAAATTTGAGTGTAGCTAGTCCTAGAGTTAGCTGCAGCTGTGCTTGTGTGAGTGTGACATCTAGTGGTTGAAGTAAAGAACAGAGGCCACTGCTACGACACCAGGGAGCGGGGTCTAAGGGGCCTCTGGTCTCACCAGTGGCCACCGCAAGGCTGGATGGACTTGCTGTGGCAGGTGATCCCCAGGTCACTACCTCTGGCTTGGCTTGCTAGTGGTGGTGGGTGAGGTGCAGCTGGAGACTGGTAGGCAGACAGGCAGGCAGGAGCACAGCAAGACTCATGGCTGCAACCAGGATAGCAATAACAGGCAGGAACCACAGATAGCAGGAATGGCAGGAATTATTGGAGAGTTGGCACCACACACTTATTGGAAGCATGCAGAGGCTCCAACACTAGGGTCAGCACAGGGCAGGAATTTATAAGGAAGGTGATTAGGTGCACAACCAATTAGTGATGCGCTGTCCCTATAAATTTCACTGAGTGGACCCCAGGCTGCTCTGTGGCAGCCATTTTGTGACAATGACATCATCAGGAGGGAGGCTGGTCTAAGCCCTGTTAGGCCAGCTTCCCTTTGTCAGATGCCTCAGGTTGCTCAGCTCTGATTGGCTGAGCAAGCTGTAAGCCATCTAACAGTTTTACAGAGTCATTTAGACATCACAGGAGACAAAGTGCATCATGGGAAAGAACAAACCAGGAAGTAAAGAAAAAATGAAGACACCAACTGGAGCTTCAGGGACCTGCAAACAGTTGGAAATAAAAACAGAGACAGACTCCAGAGGGATGTTTTTTTTCAGTGCCGCAGTACCCCTTTAAGAACACATCAACAAATACTCTCAACAGACGTCTCCTGAATTGATAGCAAAGGTCTCCTAAATCACACAGTTTGAAAATTTGAGTGACATAGTATGTATATATGTGGAAAGTTTGTACGCCCTTTGTAATGTAAATTCTTTCCGCCACACTGATTTCAATTCTGGGGGAGAAAATAAGTCTGTGCTGTGTAAACTACATCGCAGATTCCCATCACAATCAATAAGATGCAGGTTTATGCAGGTAATCCATGCCCTAATCTGCTCATATTTCCGCCTTACATACTTTGTTCTGATCTTATGTTGCATTAGGTCTTACAGTAAATACACAGGCAGTGATGCATTTAGAATTCTAAATTATTATAATATACATGTACAGGGCCAGATCCAACATCTGGAAGCTCAGACGGATGCTGAAGCCTTACGCGGTCATTTATAATCCTGAAAACGGATCTGGCTGCTTATGCAGATAATGGCAGCTACAATGATAGAGGAGGCTTGGAATAAGGCATCATTATGCAATGTGTAGTAAGAATGGAGACGTTGGAAGTGCCATCATATCGGGGAGCTGTATGCCACTATAAAGTATGACTGTAAGGGGCTATTTACCTGCAAATCACAGGGAACGTACCTGGCTGTTGTTGCAATTTCTGTGTGGATAAATATCTCATGTGGTTCACAAGTTAAAATCTGATGCTACACGATCACCTTTCCATTGGAAAACTTGCCCTTGATCCAATATGGCAGCTTTCAAGATTTTCCGGACGTGGTCTAAAATTAAGCCCCCTCATCTGTTACTTGCTGGGGTATTCCGATATGTCATTTTCCTCTTAGCTTCTGAAATAAAAGGGGGTCCTGAGACTTTTGACTCCTACCCTGTATATCACACTGCTTAAAGGGGTAAAAAAGTTATTAAAACATTGATTTAATAAAGTTATATTACTTTGTGTAAGTGCAGAAGCGGGCCTTGGGATAATTTATACAATGTAACATGAGTACAAAATAACTGACTATTTATATAGGTACTGTATAATATATGGGCACTGTATAATATATGACAATATATAGCACTACTAATATAGGTACTATATGATATATGAGAACTATATGGCACTAGTTATATGGGCACTTTAATATATGAGCACTATATGGCACTAGTTATATGGGCACTGTATATTATATGAGCACTATATGGCACTAGTTATATGGGTACTGTATAATATATGAGCACTATGTAGCACTACTAATATAGGTACTATATAATATATGAGAACTATATGGCACTAGTTATATGGGCACTATATAATATATGAGCACTATATGGCACTAGTTATATGGGCACTGTATAATATATGGGCACTATATGGCACTAGTTATATGGGCACTGTATAATATATGGGCACTATATGGCTCTAGTTATATGGGCACTGTATAATATATGAGCACTATGTAGCACTACTAATATAGGTACTATATAATATATGAGCACTATATGGCACTAGTTATATGGTCACTGTATATTATATGGGCACTATATGGCACTAGTTATATGGTCACTGTATAATATCTGAGCACTATATGGCACTAGTTATATTGGCACTGTATAATATATGAGCACTATATGGCACTAGTTATATGGGCACTATATAATATATGAGCACTATATGGCACTAGTTATATGGGTACTGTATAATATATGAGCACTATGTAGCACTACTAATATAGGCACTATATAATATATGAGCACTATATGGCACTAGTTATATGGGCACTGTATAATATATGGGCACTATATGGCACTAGTTATATGGGCACTGTATAATATATGGGCACTATATGGCACTAGTTATATGGGCTCTATATAATATATGAGCACTATATGGCACTAGTTATATGGACACTGTATAATATATGGGCACTATATGGCACTAGTTATATGGGCACTATATAATGTATAAGCACTATATGGCACTAGTAATATGGGCACTGTATAATATATGAGCACTATATGGCACTAGTTATATGAGCACTGTATAATGTATAAGCACTATAGGGCACTAGTTATATGGGCACTGTATAATGTATAAGCACTATAGGGCACTAGTTATATGGGCACTGTATAATATATGAGCACTATAGGGCACTAGTTATATGAGCACTGTATAATATATGAGCACTATATGGCACAAGTTATATGAGCACTGTATAATATATGGGCACTATATGGCACTAGTTATATGAGCACTGTATAATATATGGGCACTATATGGCACTAGTTATATGGGCATTGTATAATATATAAGCACTATATAGCACTACTAATATAGGTACTGTATACTATATGAACCCTATATGGCACTAGTTATATTGGTATTGATTGGCACTGTACTTAGCCATAGAAGCTGGAGAAATCACAGTGCCCGCTGTAGTTCTAGAAGCTGTCTCTGGGAATATAGATGGGTTATAGGATGTAACTCCTCTCTAGTGCAATATAATAGAAACAAACTATTAACTTATAGTTCCGTAAGATGCTTAGTGAGAAGTAAACTGGGGTTCAGAAGTAAACCTATGGGCTATCATCTACTTAGACATTTACATTTCTCTTTTTCAGATTTATTTACTTCTTTGACTTCTTCAGCCCTTCCAGTATTGAGCTGAAGGTAAACAGCCTTCCCTGACGCTGGTCTTTCTGCTGTAATGACAGAAGCATCGTCCCTTCCGGCTATTGTCACAGATAAATAAAAGCAGGAATAATATACTGCACAAGGTGTCCATAATAATAATAAAAAGGCAGGTTTTAATTCAAATTGTTTTACAGTGGAGCTGGAGCAGAATAGCTCCGGGGGAAAGGAAAGTGAAAATGTGAGCGGAGAGCAAAGCATCAGCAGCTGTGTAGCATCGGGAAAGATCAATAAATGCCAATGTCTGCTCAAGTAGATCTGCAAGCCTAGAAAACCAATAGAATGTAGCATGGGGTTTGGAACCATGCTGGTTTCCATGTAAAAGAATACAAGTGTAATGCAAACGAGAAAGTGTAAAAAATGATACCTTCACTTTAAGGGGTATAAGATTTGTCGAGGTTGCAGTTCTCAGTAGAGGCAAAGAAACTTGATAGTTCTTGACGCAAAAATGGAATCTCTGGAATAGTAAAAACAAAGCAATGTATAATTAGGGGAGGGGAATTTATCAGGCCTCCATCTTATTCCAGTATTTATTTAAAGGCTCACCTCTACATAAATCCATGTGCACTGGAACTCCCTGTGCACAGGCAGAGAAATCTACAGCAGGTCACAGCTGGCATCAATTCCACAAAAAATTTACTACAGCGTTCCGGTGTAAATTGTTGTCAATACAGCGCATGCCCTGGCCACGCCCATTTTCATGTGGCCATGCCCACTGCCTTGGCCTCTCCCTGCCTCTTTGGCGAGAATGGTGCACAGTGCAAATATTTACATCGTTTTTGCACAACACAAGTAGTGTTAAACCTATAAGCACAAATAGAAATGGTTGGTACTGTGTCTCCGCACTTTGGAAGCTACGAGCAGGTGTCCCGTTTGCACAAGTCGTTTTTAGCACTTTAGGTGGTGCTCAACTAGTAACACATCCATGAGGCAATGAAGAAACATTCCGCCACAGTCACTGACTGGCTGGAAGGGCCAGTCCATCAGTCGAGTTGTGACGTGTCAGTGACAGGCCAGTCCTGTCGCTCACTGCAGACAGGGGAAGGGGTAAGTTCATACTCCTGATCAAATTCCCCCCTGCCCCTGTCGGCTGCCAGATTTTAAAAATGGCCGGACTTCTCCTCTCAACATCACAGGTTCTTCAGCAATCATCACACAGTCTATAATGTCCTCCTGATGCTCATTACTGTAGTAATAACTGTGATGATGTCATGACTATGTGGTGATGATGTCATGGCTATGTGATGTTGGGAAGGAGGAGTCAGTTTCCCTCCCACTTTCTACACACCGGCATGATCCACCTCCCTCCCCAGTAACCCTGATTACAACAGCACAGTAACTTGTGACATATAAACTGATGAGTATATGATAAACATAATAACACATAAAATGTAAATGTGTGATTTAAAAAAAACAAAAAAAAAAACATTGTTTTACCAAAATGCCTATTGCATAAAACTACATAAAGTATAAACTGGAAACGACCAAAAACGACATACTTAAAAAATACCTAGAGTTTCAAAATTCTAACTAAAGTAATCTTGTAAAAAAAAAAGCAAAAAAAGTAAGCATCTGGGCCTGGGTTATGCATATATATAGTCGTCTATCAATGTGTTCTAGTAAAACGATAATGACAGAGAGGGTCTGCTGCCCATCGCTCCGTGTAATAAGAGCGGTGATAGTAGACCACCTCTCAGTTCCATGGACCACCCAGACAATCTAAGGATCGTCCAGGCAGACACCCCCTCCCCCCTGCACTCGCTGCCTGTGTCTGTAATAGGGAGTGGGGACCTGACAACTCGCTTCCTTCTCTAATCGTGCCATGTAATATGGCCCTTAGGGTCCTATTCCATGGGCCGAGCAGGGCCCAATCAACGATGTAAACGAGCGCCGATCTACTAGATCAGCGCTCGTTTACTGGGCCTATTCCACGGCCGACAATCGTTAAGCGAGGGCTGCAGGGACGTTGTTACCCATGTCCTTGCTGCCCTTGTTTCATACATTACCTGTCCAGGCTGCAGGTCTTCTTCTCCCGATCCCGCGCTGCAGCAGCTTCGGAGCGGCCTGTCTGAACTGACAGACCATTCAGCCAATCACTGGCCACAGCGGTCCTGGCCAGTGATTGGCTGAGCGGTCTGTCAGCTCAGACAGGCCGCTCTGAAGCTGCTGCGGCGCGGGACCGGGAGAAGAAGACCTGCAGCCTGGACAGGTATAGTATGATGTTTGTGAAATCGCTGGTCACCCGCCGTGCCCGCACGGAGGCGACCGATGGTTTAAGGTTTGAACCTCAATGAACGATCAGCCGATGACACGATCATCGGCTGATCATTCTCTCTATTCCACGGAGCAATAATCGGGCCGATTATCGCTTCGTGGAATAGGCCCCTTAGTCTCAGCCTGCCTCTAGTAGCAGAGAGACAAGAACACAGGAAGTGGGGATGGAACTTAGCTTGCACTATCTTTAGAACAGATAGAACCTGATAAATGTACATGTAGCTTACAACACTGACCAGAAAAATACTTCCCAATATACTAAAATTATGTTTACTGAGGAGGTATTTAAAAAAATAACTTTTATATAACTTTATGAACCACATGTACATATGAAAGTAACAGTATCAGGTCCAATGTATTTTGTGCTCCCATGAAGTATTTAGGTGCAATTTGGCCCTTCAGATAGTACTTGGGCCCCATCAAAGTCCCTGCATAGTAAAAAGCCCCCCATATAGAAGACAGCACCAATAAAGTATTAAGGCCCCTCTGTGCCTCCCATATAGTAGTTAGGTCCCTCTGTCCTCTGTTGGTAGCCTCCATAGTAGGTAGTCACCCCCTGTAGGTATCCCTCCAGTATGAAGTTTTCCTATGTAGGTAATGCCTCTGGTAATTAGACCCTCTTCCCAGTAGGCATCCCCTGAAGGTAATCCCCCTGGCATTTAGTTAGCCTTATATGTAATATAGTTGGTAGTCATCTCCCGTTAGTTAACACCACCCCCCCCCCCACACACACACACACACACACGCACACACGCCTGCTGACTGTGTAGGCATCCCCTCATGTCTAATTAAAAAAAACAAAAGCCATACTCACCAGCCTGCAGCTCTCCTCAGGTCCTCTGGTGACTCATCCACCTGCTCTGCATGAGTGATGTCACTCATGCACCAGTAGACGGAGGAGAGAGCACCCTCTTGTGGCCGGAGGCAGAATACCGACTGCAATAACAAGATGTACTGTCAGAGAGGGGAGCTAATGGTTCCTCCCTCTGTCAGTGCACTATTTAACTACTGAGTGCTTATGGTTAAACACGCAGGTGGCGGGGCTTCCTGGGGCGATCGGGGGATCTTTTAATAAGTTATATTTATTGAACAATGTACATGGAAGCTGTGAGTCTGTGTCCCTCCTCCAGAAGGTCCATCCTATATTTGGAAGGTAAACCAAGGCCAGCATCTCATCTCTCACCACCCATAAAGTTCTAGGCAGCTATTCCTTGTGTAAATACACAATGCTGCCCCCTAAATGTAACTTCCCCTCCCCTCTCCCTTTAGTTAGCCAGCTTACCTTCATCATCACCAGCAGCAGCAGTTCAGTGCTTAGTGTAACCGCTTACTTGCTGTATTGCTGTTTCTCACATGTCTGCTCACATAGGCACCTTACAAATCCAGTGCATCGATAATGCCCATCTCCCCATGACATGACATCTATAGGGTAAGTACTGTATGTCGATTGCACTTTGACCAGCATTATGCCATGACAAAGCAGAAAGAAGTAAAAGATAGGCCTGACAAGTAAAGGAGAGGAAGATTTAAAGTGCAGGTACACTTTAAGTGGAGAAGACATTCAGAGATATCAAGTAGATCTGCTGTGTCTGGCATAACATAAGAGCTCTGTTTAGGATTAGGCATGATGGTAATATAGAAATATCTCATCTGCCACCAGGGGGAGCTGTGTGTCTTATCTACATATAGTGAATATTATAAGTGCTGTCTCAATGTATCTTGAGTACATTTTGAAATTATATTTCATGTTTCATGTTCCATCTGCTATATTCTGGTAAATTGTATATATGCACATATAGAAGGCTCCAGTTTCACTAACACTTAGTTTCCAAAATTCGGAAAAATTAAAATGCAAACGCAATATATGTGTAGGTGGCAGGATGTTATTTTTGATGAATTGCTGCCATATAGACTGTTCTCAGCAAGATGATAGGAGGTGTGGGGAGCAGGGGTTACGGTATATGGAGACACACTGAAAACAGGTTCCAGACAACCCAGACAGGTCACCAGTAGAGAGCATTGTATGGGCTGAGCATGAGCTGTTCCCAAATTCCTTGTCCACCATCCACCATAAAGCCCCTTCTTTACACCCCTCGTCTGGACCATTTCCAGGCACTTAGCAGAAGGAAGTTTGATGTCATAGTACCATGGACAGTGGCCACTGTCATGAACAAGACAACTGAGACTGCTGTCCACTGGAACCATAGATTCTGCTGGTGTGATGATGTGTAGGGCACATCTCCCCCTACTGGTGCGATTATGTGTGTGTGTGTGTGTGTGGTGGTGGGCATTGCCTCTGCTGGTGTGATGATAATGCGTAGGACACATCTCCCCCTACTGGTGCGATTGTGTGTGGGGGGGGGGGACATTGCCTCTGCTGGTGTGATGATGTGGAGGGTACACTGTGCCCTGCTGGTTTGATTATGCAAAAGACAAACTGTCCCCTGCTGGTGTGATGATGTGGAGGACACATTGTCCCCTGTTGGTGTGATGATGTGGAGGACACACTGCCCCCTACTGGTGTGATTATGTGTGTGTGTGTGTGGTGGGGGGACATTGCCTCTGCTGGTGTAATGATGTGTAGGGCCCATCTCCCCCTACTGGTGCGATTATGTGTGTGTGGGGGGGGGGACATTGCCTCTGCTGGTGTGATGATGTGGAGGGTACACTGTCCCCTGCCGGTTTGATTATGTGAAAGAAACTGTCCCCTGTTGGTGTGATGATGTGGAGGTCACACTGCCCCCTGCTGGTTTGATTATGTGAAAGAAACTGTCCCCTTCTGGTGTGATAATATGGAGAACACATTGTCCCCTGTTGGTGTGATGATGTGGAGGACACACTGCCCCCTGCTGGCGTGATGATGTGCGAAGTCATCACATATGACAGTTGGATACCCCTTGCAGTAATGTGAGGGACACTAACAGCTCAGTGATATGTAAAGGACATCCTGCTCTATATGTGTTGTCTCTCATGGCTTCCAGCTGCAGGATAATGCTCCCCCCCCCACACAAGGCTCTCTCCTGCAGACTGTAACACTGCCTTGGCTGCCCGCTTGGCTTTACAACCATCCAGTGGGCACGACGTACAGGTCCAGCTGTAATATCCGCAGGCAAATATGGTGCAGGATGCAGGATATGGAACTTGTATTCTCCATGCCCAACCATATCTCATCTTGTATCCAGGCTAGAGGTGTCCAAAAGGATACTAGACCCTTGTTTCAACTGCTTAGTTTTTCCAATAATCTTATCCTTTTGCTCACATATTGCGATCACACACAGTACATATTCACACAAGTCCCCCCCACCCACCCACTAACTTGGTTGTACAGGTGGTCGCTACAGCTGAACAGAGTCTATGGCAGATGCGATTACACACTGCAGCAGCAGCAGACGACGACCTCCTCATATATATATATATATATATATATATATATATATAAATAAATATATATATATATATATATATATATAATATATACACTCACCGGCCACTTTATTAGGTACACCTGTCCAACTGCACGTTACCACTTAATTTCTAATCAGCCAATCACATGGTGGCAACTCAGTGCATTTAGGCATGTAGACATGGTCAAGACAATCTCCTGCAGTTCAAACCGAGCATCAGTATGGGGAAGAAAGGTAATTTGAGTGCCTTTGAACGTGGCATGGTTGTTGGTGCCAGAAGGGCTGGTCTGAGTATTTCAGAAACGGCTGATATAGCCAACCGTTACAACCAAGGTAGGCAGAAGAGCATCTCTGAACGCACAGTACCTCCAACTTTGAGGCAGATGGGCTACAGCAGCAGAAGATCACACCGGGTGCCACTCCTTTCAGCTAAGAACAGGAAACTGAAGCTACAATTTGCACAAGCTCATCGAAATTGGACAGTAGAAGATTGGAAAAACGTTGCCTGGTCTGATGAGTCTCGATTTCTGCTGCGACATTCGGATGGTAGGGTCAGAATTTGGCGTCAACAAGATGAAAGCATGGATCCATCCTGCCTTGTATCAACGGTTCAGGCTGCTGGTGGTGGTGTCATGGTGTGGGGAATATTTTCTTGGCACTCTTTGGGCCCCTTGGTACCAATTGAGCATCGTTGCAACGCCACAGCCTACCTGAGTATTGTTGCTGACCATGTCCATCCCTTTATGACCACAATGTACCCAACATCTGATGGCTACTTTCAGCAGGATAATGCGCCATGTCATAAAGCTAGAATCATCTCAGACTGGTTTCTTGAACATGACAATGAGTTCACTGTACTCAAATGGCCTCCACAGTCACCAGATCTCAATCCAATAGAGCATCTTTGGGATGTGGTGGAACGGGAGATTCGCATCATGGATGTGCAGCCGACAAATCTGCGGCAACTGTGTGATGCCATCATGTCAATATGGACCAAAATCTCTGAGGAAGCTTCCAGCACCTTGTTGTATCTATGCCACCAAGAATTGAGGCAGTTCTGAAGGCAAAAGGGGGTCCAACCCGTTACTAGCATGGTGTACCTAATAAAGTGGCCGGTGAGTGTATGTATATATATATATATATATATATATATATATATATATATATATATAGATGCCATGTAACCTCGTCTGACACCGCTTCTCATGGAAGAGTTTTGTCATCACTCACCAAGGTAGACGACTTAGCTGCCCCCTTTGTCACTTCCTATAAAGTTATTTCATGTAGAAGAATGTAGCTCGTAGCATTAGAAGATGGCATGGCTGGGCAGCCTGTCACAATATGCCACAAATGCTATAAATTTCTCTTAGTAAGGAAATATGTCTGTGACAGTGACCTTTCCGGCTGGCTATAAGCAGCACATTTGGCTAAAGGGCTGTACTTTCCAGCCTTGGTACACAAGATGTGATGCAATAGACAGCGGCTGTCCACATGAAGGGAAGAGTTTACTGCAATGTTTTTATGTACAAATATAACATTGCAGACGCTGTTCTGTATAGGAGTATAGGCAGTAACAAGGGGGTATGGGGTGTATGAGCAAGACAAACATAAACCTCCTGTACCATCATTGTAAATTGTCCAATATACTGAAGTACATTACTGCTACTTGTATGGAGCTATACAACTTGTGTATAACACTACAGTATATATACCGCACTATAGTAAGCATGCAAGAGTACAGCAATACAATACAGCAGTAGTGTTCAAAACTACTACCTATGTGCAGCCTTGCTATATGACACATAAAAATAGAACTTACAAACAAGACAAAGGCAATTGTGACATCACAAATAAGATGATTAAAGGGGATCATTAACCCCTTAAGGACCGGGCTAATTTTCGTTTTTGCGTTTTTGTTTTTTCCTCCTTGTGTATATAAGGCCATAGAAGTTGCATTTTTACACCTACGGACCCACATGAGCTCTTATTTTTTGCGTTACTAATTGTACTTTGCAATGAAAGGCTGAATTTTTGTATAAAATATGCTGCGAAACCAGAACAAAAGTTATATGCACAGTGAAATTGGGCAAAAAAAAAACGCAATTCTTTTTCTTTGGGAGGGGCTTCGTTTTTAGGCTGTGTGTCCTATGGAAATCAAAAAAGGGTAATCGTCCACAGCTTCTTAAAAAGTAAGATTCTTTATTGTAGCATCAAAACATAAAAAGACAAACAAAAAGTGAGCAAAAAGTGAGCAAGCTTAAGTGAGCTTAAAAAACGCCGACGCGTTGCGAGGCTCTACCTTTTAATCATGGCAAGGTGAAGGTATAAATGACAGATTTTTATGTTGCCTCATGTGATGCAAAAGGAATAGGGAACGCCCCTCAGCGGGAGGGGAAATCTCTCGTCAAATCGATCACATGATCGGCTTACAAAATATACAAAAAATGACGAAAGAAAATAGTCCTATGGAAAAACTGACATGTTATATATGTTCCTCAAGTCGGTAGGATTAAAACGATATGTAACTTGTACAACTTTTATATTAATTGATGGCTCGTAAAAAAATAAAACCTTTTACAGAAAATAAACGTTCCTTAAAATCGCTCTATTCCCAGGCTTATAGCGCTTTTATCCTTTGGTCTATGGGGCTGTCTGAGGTGTCATTTTTTTGCGCCATGATCTGTACTTTCTATCAGTACCTTGATTGCACATATGCGACTTTTTGATCGCTTTTTAAAAAATTTTTCTGGATTTGATGCGACCAAAAATGCGCAATTTTGCACTTTGTAATTGTTTTGCGCTTACACTGTTTACCGTGAGGGATCATTAATTAAATAAATTAATATTTCGGGTGATTACGGACATGGTGATACCAAACATGTTTGTTTGTTTATTTATTTTTATTTATAAAAAAAAGAAAAGGGGGGTGATTTGGACTTTTATTAGGGGAGGGGGTTATTTATTAATAAAAACACTTTATTCTTTTTATACATACAGTAATTAGAAGCCCCCTGGGGGAATTCTATATACACAGCACTGATCTCCCATTGATCCCCCTGGGGGACTTCTATATACACAGCACTGATCTCCCATTGATCCCCCTGGGGGACTTCTATATACACAGCACTGATCTCCCATTGATCCCCCTGGGGGGCTTCTATATACACAGCACTGATCTCCCATTGGGATCAATGCTGCGTATACAACAGAGCACTGATCCATCAGATCGGTGCTCTATTATGATGGCCTGCAGCAGACCATCTACATGAATTGCCGAGCCGGGATCAGCTTCATTCCGACGCTGAGCCCCGGCCCGCTCATTAGAACGGATCTCCCCTCCGCGATCGCATCGCATCCAGACACCAGGGACAGGGGCACAGATACTATTCAAATGCAGCTGTCAGCTTTGACAGCTGGATTTGAATAGTTAATTACGTTTCAATACTTTTTTATTGAAAATTTTCAGTTTTATAACAATCAGGTATATAAGACACACACAAGAGTAACAGGAAAAGTAACAAGAAAGGTTAGCCGGACAGGCTGCATTCAGAGAACATGTACGGCGATAACTAATATCCATGGGTGTAATGACTTGAAATGGCTTGAAATCTATTGGAGATCTCGTCAACAGGACCAATGCACATCATCCAAGTCCCTTCGTATTGGTGCAATCGAGATACGCAAATAATAAATGCAGACAGTCCATGAAAAATAACAACCTAAAAGGAACCAGAGAAGAACTGGGCAGGAATAAAACGGATTCCACTGATAATGTTATAAAAAAAAAACCAACAAGAACACAGTAAAGGTAGAAGAAGCGCATAGTAAAGGTATGGTCCTGGTAGGAGGCAAACCAAGGTCATCATTGGTGGGTTATGGACAGTCAGAGGTCAGAACTCCTCATTGCCCAACACTGGCTTGATGAAGCCCCTCCCTCGGTATCGGAATTTGTGAGAAAGGTTAATTGGTTAATTGGTATAGAAAAATACGCATATGAGAAGCGAAAAGCTAGCAAAAAGTTTGATAAGCTTTGGGGCAGGTGGATGGCTGTGCCTGAGCTCGCGCCCCCAGGGTCCCGCACGTAGGTTGCGTTGAACCGCACGTAGATGGGAGAACTGGTATATATCGCTATCCTGTGTTCACCACCTGTCAGTGGGCATTCTGTACATTTGAGTTCAGAGAACTTTCTAACTATTTTCTTTTTGAACTGTAGCTCAAGAACATTCACGGTGCGCATGTGCACATATGGTTCTCGGAAAGTTGCACTTGATTTATGTTTACATAGTGTGTGGAGTTGGACGGTTTAAGGGGTGGGAGGGAGGTATGGGGGTTGGGGGGGGGGGGAGGGGGTGTTTGGAGGGTATACCCTCCAGGGTTTTTGCGATTGTACGGGGATAAAATCTGTTTTGTGAAAAAAAATTTTCAATAAAAAAATATTCTGATTTAAAAAAAAAGAGGTCAGAACTCAGGGTCCATTTGTTCCAAATAATTCTGAAAGAATCTGAGCTTATCCTGGAATAAGAAATAAGTTGTTCCATAGTGTAAGTGTTGTATACTATCTATTACCTCCTGGATCACTGGGGCAGTGGGCGACTTCCAATGGTGTGCAACGATTAGTCTGGCGATGTAGCTGGAATGTCATGAAGATCCAGAAGTACCATCGCCTGTGCAGGGGAAAGAGTAACCTGTATACCCAGCACTTCAGATAACAGGGTGTTCACAAAGGACCAATAAGGTGTAAGGCAGGGACATTCCCATAATACATGAATTTTTGGAGCCAATATTCCCACAGTTGCGCCAACAAAGGGGGGATGAGGAGGGATAAACATGATGTATTTTTTGAGGGGTAAAATACGAGTGCAATCTAGTTTTTAGTAGATTCTCCCTTTGGGGTACTGCCATCGCTGATCTGAGAGACCATGTGTAGGCCCGTAACCACTCCTCCGCAGAGTAAGACTTGTGCAAGGATGTTTCCCATTTAACAATCGCAGAAGATTTTGTAAAATTAAAAAAGTCTCCCAGTATGTGATAGAGAGGACGGAGTCCTTTCAGGCGACCCAAAAGAGAGTTGTGAATCTCATTACTCCACCGAGGATTGGAATTGGGAACGTTAGATAGGCAGTGCCTGATTTGCAGATATAAGAAAAAATCACAAGGAGGAATATTGAAATTCCTCTGTAAATATTGAAAATCGTGCAATACTCCATCTCTGCACAAGTCTTTGACCTTACATACGCCCCTGGACATCCATTGTTTCAGCAGTGGTTTGGAGGAAGCTGGCAAGGCCCCAGACAAAGCTGATAGGGGAGTTGCCAGTGACATCACTGAGCAGGGCACACCACGTGAGGCCTGTGCTTGATACCAATATTTGATACAGGCTCACATAGGTAGGAAAAGGGGAAAGTTTTTGCTCTGGGGCGACCAAATGTGTGAATAGAGAAGACCAGGTAGGTCGTCGTCGCAGAAGACTCTTTCTATTTGGATCCAAGGCTTATAAGGAGCGGAGGTGGTCCACCAGTCCTTTATCTGTGAAAAAAGAACCGTAGCTTGGTAATAATAGAATAGATCTGGGACTCCCAGCCCACCTAACAGAGGTGGTTTTATTAATATATGGTAAGCTATCCGTGGCTTCCTACCGCTCCATACGAACCTAGAGAGCATAGATCTAGCCTTTTGGAAGAACTTAGCTGGGACAATTATAGGAAGGCTGCGAAATAAATACATGTGGCGTGGGAGAATCAGCATCTTAAAAGATGCCACCCGCCCAACCCAAGAAATCTCTAATTTTGACATTCTGTCTGCTTTTGAATAGTTAATTAGCCGGCCGCAGCGGCTAATACCCGCGGTCCTTGGCTGCACATAGTAACCGGGGACCGCGGGCTGCAGAGAGGGCTCACGCCGGGAGCCCTCTCTGATCGCCCTTAACGGCCACATGACGGGTATACCCGCCATGCATTGTTAAGGGGTTAAAGGGGCACTCAAATCAATTAAGTCAATTGGTTTCAGAAAGTTATATAGTTATATTCTATTTAAAAATCTTCCAGTATTTATCAGCTGCTGTATGTCCTGCAGGAAGTGGTGTATTCTTTCCAGTCAGACACAGTGCTCTCTGCTGCCACCTCTGTCCGAGACAGGAACTGTCCACAGCAGGAGAGGTTTTCTATGGGGATTTGCTACTACTCTGGACAGTCTGGGTCAGACAGAGGTGGCAGCAGAGAACACTGGGTCAGACTGTTGTGACATCATCACAATAGAACTCAAGACAATCACTAAAGTGATATAATCACAACAAAATACAATTTATAAATGAAGATCCATTGTGACATCAGAGTATATTACAGAGTGTATTAGAGTATATTAGAGTGTATTACAGTTTGTTTTGTAGACAAAAACTATTGTGACATCACAAAACAGGCTATGTGCAGCACTATGGTCTGTGAATACTACTATATGTCGGGTACAGCACTGCCACCTACAGGTCTACAGCCAGTAACACATCACAGCCAAACAGAAAGTCACTACAGGATCAAGCACCCTAACTGTACTGTGTGGTGTTAACACCAACTTAAATGTAATGTTGCGCCCTCTGTTGGACAAGATGATCACATAAAAGCCAGATGGCCAAAAGTATATTGCCAAAGAATGAAACTCACTGAAAAGGCCAATATTTCTATTGTAGTTGTATGACTGACGTAATGACATCGGTAATGGGCCAGTGTCAAAGCCACCTAGCAGCCCTAGACATTACCTAGCAACTGCTCTATGAGCCTTAGCTATACCGCATGCACTGGCGTCAATGTCAGAGCCATCTATTTCTGTAATGGAAATAATATTTAATGGATTGAATTCATGTAAATTATTGGATAAAGGTAATCTAGGCAAGACAAAATAGTAACCAGGTCAATTGCCCTGAAGTTTACTTCAGACATTATATTACAGTCTTGATGTAGTTCTCTAGGTTATAGGGGATGCAGCGAATAAATCCAAGATGCCTCCCCTGACTTAAAGGGGTTGTCCAGCGAAAATCTTTTTTTTTTTCAAATTAACTGGTGTCAGAAAGTTATATAGATTTCTAATTTACTTCTATTAAAAAATCTCAAGTCTTCCCATACGTATCAGCCGCTGTATGTTGTCAGTCTGACACAGTGCTCTCTGCTGACATCTCTGGCCGAGACAGGAACTGCCCAGAGCAGGAGAGGTTTTCTATGGGGATTCATAGATAACCGAGACAGAGTTCCTGTCTCGGCCAGAGATGTCAGCAGAGAGCACTGTGTCAGACTGAAAATAAAACACTTCCTGCAGGACATACAGCAGCTAAGAAGTATGGGAAGACTTGAGATTTTTTAATAGAAGTAAATTACAAATCTATATAACTTTCTGATATCAGTTGATTTGAAAGAAAAAGATTTTCGCTGGATAATCCCTTTAAAGGGAATGTGTTGTCAGAAAATTATCTAAATCAAGCTTATATGCTAAACATCTCTGTTTAGATTAGATTTTTTTAAGTTATCAATTTTACTGCCTATACTATAAAATGATTCAGATATTTGGGCATTAACCTGGGCATTAACTTTTAACCTGCTAATAGGCTTAAAGGGAAACTAAGGGAAACTATCAGCATGTTAGAAGTATCCCTTTAAAGGGAACCAATCACACTAAAATTGGGCATAAAGGTAAGGAAACATGCTGGTACATCAGCCAGCATGCTTCCTAACCATCCCCCTGTCCCCCCCGTCCCATGAACATAGAGGCCGCAAAGTTAGTTTAATCGTGTCCCGCGCTCTATGCAAATTACCATACAAGTAGTCACGGTGGGCGGGACGGCCGTTCAAATAGTCACGGTGGGCGGGGTCTTCGTCAAGTAGTCACTGGGTCCTGGGCCAGCTCCTGCACTGTTAATCACTCCCCTCCGGGCGTGTTGTAAAGCGGCGCCTGGTGACGTCACTCGGGGGGCGGCATTGCACGTCGGCCAAGCCGACGTCTTTACTAAGCTGCGCATGCGCAGTACAGTGGGTGAAGCCGCTGCTGTACTACACCGTGCAAGCTCAGTACAGCAGCGTCTTCTCAGGCTGCACTGCACATGCGCAGCTTAGTAAGGACGTTGGCGTGGCCGACGTGCAATGCCGCCCCCCCCGAGTGACGGTACCCCTGACGAAGTTCCGGTCACGGGACGTAACGCGTAGGGTGTTCTGTATCCACTCAGCAGACCACGCTCTACTTGGTGACTTGTTTTTTGTATGCACTTTACTTGTTTACTTACATTTGTCATCTCACACTATTGCACTGTTGCACTTGGCACTTTGATAGCTATATCGAGTTTTGGCTGTGTTTGACAGCACTTATCTATTGGTAGAGTGTGGGTCTGACCCTATTGAGCTGAGTGGTTATGCAGGGATCCCATGTATTGTGAGTGGATCCCCAATGAATTATGTGTGTTTTTAAATGTTTTTAATATAGGGTTTGTGTAGGGTTGTTTTTTTCTTCTTTTGTGTATATTGTATTGCTAATAAAAATTATATATTTTTTGACTTGATTTAACAGTGGTGTGCCTAAGTGTGTTATAACATACATCTTTCTCTTCTATGAGCACCCCTGATTGGGCTGTGCATTACCCCTGCTGTTGTGTTTTGGTACTACACCGTGCAAGCGCAGTACAGCATCGTCTTCTCAGGCTGCACTGCACATGCGCAGCTTAGTAAAGACGTTGGCGTGGCCGACGTGCAATGGTGCCCGCCCGAGTGACGTCACCAGGCGCTGCTTTACAACATGCCCGGAGGGGCGTGATTACAGCGCAGGAGCCGGCCCAGGACCCAGTGACTACTTGACGAAGACCCCGCCCACCATGACTACTCGAACAGACGTCCCGCCCCCCGTGACTTTGCGGGCTGAATGTTCATGGGACGGGGGGGGGGGGGGGGGACAGGGGGATGGTTAGGAAGCGTGCTGGCTGATGTACCAGCACGTTTCCTTACCTTTATGCCCAATTTTAGTGTGATTGGTTCCCTTTAAAGCTAAGCTGAGACTTCCTTTTCTGTACAGATTATTTCTCAATAGTACAGTGAAAGGTGACACCAGTATATAGACAACAGGGGTACATACAATATCTGCTGCTCACAAATGTGTTCCATACAAAAATTAGGATCTGTACATGTATATTACGTCTATGTCCATGAGGCTTGCCCTAAAGCATGTAACTAAATGCCGTTACTTGGTAATGTATCTTATTAGACAAAAATGCCTCTTTCATAACTTATCAGACTCATCATTTACTTTATGTGATCAGGTGCATGTGAAGACCACACAGCTCACTGAGGCTGCATGTACTAGAAGTCTTTGAAGAGGGGAGGGGAAAAAAGAAGGGGGAGTGGCTGGAGAATGAGAGACAGAGGCATAGATGCAGCTTGCAGTGTTTAAGGGGTTGTCCAGCGAAGATCTTTTTTTTTTTTTTACAAATCAACTGATATCAGAAAGTTATATAGATTTGTAATTTACTTCTATTTAAAAATATCAAATCTTTCCATACTTATTAGCTAATGTATGTCATGCAGGAAATGGTGTATTCTATCCATTCTGATACAGTGCTCTCTGCTACCACTTCTGTCCAAGTCAGGAACCATTGTTTTATTTTTCGTCTGACACAGTGCTCTCTGCTGACATCTCTGGCCGAGAAAGGAACTCTGTCTCGGTTTTCCATGAATCCCCATAGAAAACCTCTCCTGCTCTGTGCAGTTCCTATCTTGGCCAGAGATGTCAGCAGAGACCACAGTGTCAGGCTGAAAATAAAACACCACTTCCTGCAGTACATTTAGTAGCTGATAAGTATGGGAAGATTTAAGATTTTTTTTAATAGAAGTAAATTACAAATCTATATAACTTTCTGGCACCAGTTGATTTGAAAGAAAAAGATTTTCGCTGGCCAACCCCTTTAAATCTCACCCAGTGCTGAAAACACAGCTCACACTGCTTAGTATGGCTCTATAATGTCCTCTATGACGCTGCTTTTGAGGGTGTGCTATAGAATTATAGAGGTGTAGGATCTCCTCTTCTGTGTTTGTGAGCAGTCTATTGGAGACATCATAGACGCCAGTCTTTAAAGGGGTATTCCCCCCAAAAGCAAAAAAAATGTAATGCCCCCAAACCTAGCTATTCTTACTCACCAAGTCCCCCCAAGTATTTTGAGCCGTCTCCCATCTTTCTAGCTGCTGCCGTTCCTGAGTTACAAGTTTTTCTAAAACATGGTCTATAATCAAGATAGGAAACTACATTTCCCATCATGCAATGCTTATGTCTGATGATGAAGTAGCAGAACTGAGATGATGATGGCGGCGTAGCAGAGCTGAGATGGTGATGGCGTAGCAGAGCTGAGATGGTGAGACGGTGTAGCAGAGATAGTGAGACGGTGCAGCACAGCTGAGATGGTGAGACGGTGTAGCAGAGCTGAGATGGTGATGGCGTAGCAGAGCTGAGATGGTGAGACGGTGTAGCAGAGATGGTGAGACGGTGCAGCACAGCTGAGATGGTGAGACGGTGTAGCAGAGCTGAGATGGTGAGACGGTGTAGCAGAGCTGAGATGGTGAGACGGTGCAGCAGAGCTGAGATGGTGATGGCATAGCAGAGCTGAGATGGTGAGACGGTGTAGCAGAGCTGAGATGGTGAGACGGTGCAGCAAAGCTGAGATGGTGAAATTGTGCAGCAGAGCTGAAATGGTGAGACGGTGTAGCAGAGGTGAGATGGTGAGACAGTGTACCAGAGCTGAGATGGTGAGACGGTGCAGCAGAGCTGAGATGGTGAGACGGTGCAGCAGAGCTGAGATGGTGAGACTGTGCAGCAGAGCTGAGATGGTGATGGCATAGCAGAGCTGAGATGGCGAGACGGTGTAGCAGAGGTGAGATGGTGAGACAGTGTAGCAGAGGTGAAATGTTGAGACGGTGCAGCAGAGCTGAGATGGTGCAGCAGAGCTGAGATGGTGAGACGGTGCAGCAGAGCTGAGATGGTGAGACGGTGCAGCAGAGCTGAGATGGTGAGACGGTGCAGCAGAGCTGAGATGGTGAGATTGTGCAGAAGAGCTGAGATGGTGAGATGGTGCGATGGTGCAGCAGAGCTGAGATGAACGCCATGCACAGGTGAGTTGCAGGGGGTGTTGGGCAGGGGGCCGTAGGTGAAAGGGAGGGGGGGTTTCAGTGGATGGGGATGGTGCCGCCGGTAAGCTGTGGGTGATGGGGGTACAGCGACAGTGAGCCGAGGCGCCACTGGTAAGCGCAGCGGGCGGGCGTTGCTAGCGGGCCGCGGCTGACAGACGTGGGGGGGGGGGGGTGCCGCCGGTAAGCTCAGCAGCTGCAGGTGACCAGGGGGACAGTGAGCCACGGGGCCGCGGCAAGTGACGGACAGGGGGGGGGGGGGTGTTGTGCCGCCGGTAAGCCCAGCAGCAGCAGGTGATGGGGGACAGTAAGCCGCGGGGCCGCGGCAAGTGATGGACGGACGGGGGGGGGGGGGGGGGGTTTGTGCCGCCGGTAAGCCCAGCAGCCGCAGGTAACGGGGGACAGTGAGCCGCTGGGCTGCGGCAAGTGACGGACAGGGGGGGGGGGGGGTTGTGCCGCCGGTAAGCCCACCAGCCGCAGGTGACGGGGATAGTGAGCCGCGGGGCCGCCGGTCATGCGGGTGAGTGGGTGACGGGTAGAAAGTGAGCCATGGGGGGGGAGATAGTGTACATGGAGATAGGGGGTGACAGGGGTGCCGCGAGTGACGGGTCACAGTCAGGGGGTGAGCTCTGGGGCTGGGGGGGGGGGCACACGGTACCGGTGACTGGGGTGGCTGCACTGATTGATCACTGTCTCCCTCTCTAACAGCAGACAACGCCGTCCTCCCTTACTTCAGATTGGCTGGGTTAGAAGCACTAACCCGGCCCATTGAAGAGAAGGAAGACACGTGATGCCATCTCAGAGGGTGCGGGCCAGGAGCAGGGAGCGTGTCGGAGAGGACTGAGGTCTGATGATTCTATGCAATCGGTGGGGGTGGGGGCACCCAGATAACAGCAAAACTGTGCAGAATCCTTAATAACTTTATATTGGAAAGATGGAAAGCTACGGATGGGCAACGTATTAATGCAAAAATAATTTTGAGGGGGAATACCCCTTTAACTACTAGCTCACGTGGTAACTGACATTGTGGATACCAAACCTGGCAGCTTATTGGTCCCTATTCTAAGGGAGTATCTGATGCGTCCTTGCATCCTGAAGCTTCAGAGATAGATAGATATATCTGAGATATGTACTTTCTACTGATGGCTATGTCTCAGGTGCCATCCCATCCAGCCGGGCTTCTCCCTGCACTCAGACTGTCAATAAAGCTGGTCTTTGAGGACGGAGAGCTTTACAAGTATGACTGGAGGCCTCCAACTCTATTACCCCATGATTGGACACGTGTATATGTTGGAAATGCTGTTCAAGGTTGCTGGGTATCTGGAATCTGAGTGGCTCTCTTTAAAAGGCAAACAATCAGCCATAAAGCAAGAAATCAGATTTCAACATATAGTAACTTTTCTTGACATGACAAATTTTAAGGGATTCCCTGGTTTCATCTGAAAACCTATGGAAGAAGATGTTTGTTGCTGCATGGTGATCCCCAGGCTGTGAACCACAATCTGCACTTATGTTGCTTACACACCTGTTGAAGCTATAGAGGTTCCTGTGATGAGAGATCGGAATTTCAATGAGATAGACAAGTCCGGACTACACCTGGCCAGGAGGCATGGCATAGGTGAATAATGGATGAAGCTGCTTCCAAGTAAGACGCTACATAGTAAGGATCTATGCAGAGCACTGGCCGAACTGAGAAACTGTGAGTTAGGGCCCTATTACACGGAACGATAAACGGCCGAATCGGCCCTATCCGGCCGATTATCATTCTGTTTAATAAACACAACTATCAGCCGATGACAACGATCATCGGCTGATCGTTGATAAACGTTTGGACCTATAATTGTCGGGCACCGACCGTGCATCACTAATGTAATAGCGGTTGACAATTTCCAAACTCTATACATTATCCATGGTCGATGGCTCCTCTTACGCTCTGCAGCTCCAGAGCGGCCTGTCCTAGCTGACAGGCCGCTCAGCCAATCACTGGCCGGAACCGCCGCGGCCACTGATTGGCTGAGCAGCCTGTCAGCTAAGACAGGCCGCTCTGGAGCTGCAGCACGCGGGACTTGGGGAGAAGCAGAGCGCAAGAGGAGCCCTGCAGCATGGATAGGTAATGTATACCGTTAAAGCAAGGGCTGCAAGGACATCGGTAACATGCAGCCCTTGTTAAACAATTATCAGGCCGTGTAATAGGCCCAGTAAATGAGCGCCGATCTAGCAGATTGGCACTTGTTTAGTTATTATCAGGCCCTCATCGGCCCGTGTAATACTACCCTTAAGAGGGTTATCCAGGTTTTTTTTGCAAAAATAGCACCACACCTGTCCACCTGGTCTAAATCGGGCTACAGTTATTTCAATGGATCTGAGCTGCAATACAACACGCAGAAGAAAAGAGTGGCGCTTTTTCTGGAAGAAAGTAGCTACGGAAGCCTGGATATTGCATTTAAAGGGATGGCAGTCTGCGGCAAACCCACTGCGTCTACCTTCTGGGGAAGATGCTATGCCACAACTATCATCTACAAGTGTTACCCGCTTTACAAGAAAAGCCATGGAGCAATGGTTTAACTGGTGGTTGTGAGTCTCCTAAAGCCCCCTCAGTACAAATGGCCTCCGGTCCTCCAAAACAGAATCTCCTGCCCCTATTCCCTCAGACTATTGGTAAGTATGGGTTGTAGGCAAAATATTCAATGTGCAAGGCAGGATAAAAGAACCAGGAATAAGCTAGGAAAAAGGTAAGGAGACACCAGGTGGCTGGAAGCAGGATCCATAGGAACGTAGACCAGGCAAGATCAATCAGAGACTACACTGTGGAGTGTACGTGGACATGAGTGAGGTAACTATAAAAATAATATTTAAAAAAAATCATAATAAAAAAACATCTCCCATTGACCTCAATGGGATGTCCACACCAGGCTAAAAAAAACATGTAGTTTTCTTATTCTAATTCATTGCAGATTTTTTAGCATGGAGAAAAGTGACATGTTAGTTATCTGCTGTATACACATGGAAATCAATAGAAGTGTCAAAATCTAAATCAAAGTCTGGATTTTCATATCAACAAATCCTAAGGTCGGGTTTTCATACTGTGGTTTTCCTGTAGAACGGCCAACATGAAAGAGATCTATTGGGTTTGTACAGTCTGTGGCTATAATACAGATGTGTGGCCATGCCTTGGTTATAGAAATCAGTAACAAATGCAGACCACTAGGATGGAACGGCTGCCTGCCATATAGGAAGTGGGTACCAGCTGCATAGCAGTGTGGCACAACCTCCAAGAGAACCCAAGAGGAGGGCACTGGGACAAGGAGTAATAGAGCAAAGAGTGCTATACATAACACAGAGATCACTCCAGCTAGTAGATGGATGGTCAGTCTGTGGCAGTAATGTAGAGAAAGATGGTTGCTTTCTATAGTAGTACTAGTGACCAGTCATTGCATTCTTAGGGTATGTGCACACTATGGAATCCACACGGATAACTTCCAGCGGATTTCGTGCACACTCCTGCCTAAAGTGCAGGGTATATATGGGGCAGTATAGTACAGTGCAGGGTATATATGGGGCAGTACAGTGCAGGGTATATATGGGGCAGTATAATAGTACAGTGCAGGGTATATATGGGGCAGTATAGTACAGTGCAGGGTATATATGGGGCAGTTTAATAGTACAATGCAGGGTATATATGGGGCAGTATAGTACAGTGCAGGGTATATATGGGGCAGTTTAATAGTACAGTGCAGGGTATATATGGGGCAGTATAGTACAGTGCAGGGTATATATGAGGCAGTATAATAGTACAGTGCAGGGTATATATGGGGCATTATAGTACAGTGCAGGGTATATATGGAGCAGTACAGTGCAGGGTATATATGGGGCAGTATAATAGTACAGTGCAGGGTATATATGGGGCAGTATAGTACAGTGCAGGGTATACATGGGGCAGTATAGTATAGTGCAGGGTATATATGGAGCAGTATAGTACAGTGCAGTGTATATATGCAGCCAGGGGCGGTCTTGGCATTTCTGGGACCCCAAGCGAAGTCATGTCTGGGGCCCCCCCCTCGACACGCGTTCCAAAACAATAGACCGCTGTGTGTTGCCCCCAGTAGTATATACCCCTTGTGCACTACCGCCAGTAATATATACTTCTTGAGTGCTGCCCCCAGTAGTATATACCCCTTGTGCACTACCGCCAGTAATATATACTTCTTGAGTGCTGCCCCCAATAGTATATACCCCTTGTGTCCTGCCCCCAGTAGTATATCTTTGTTTGCTTCCCCCAGTTATATATAGCCCCCCCCGTGTGCTGCCCCAGTTGTATATAGACCCCCTGTGTGCTGCCCCCAGTTTTATATACCCCCCTGTGTGCTCCCCCACTAGTATATAGGCCCCCTGTGTGCTCCCTCATGGGTATTTAGCCCCCCTGTGTGCTCCCCCACTTGTATATAGACCTCCTGTGTGCTCCCCCACTTGAAAATAGACCCCTTTGTGCTCCTCCAGTAGTATATAAACCCTCTGTGTGGTTCCCCCAGTAGTATATAGACCCCCTGTGTGCCCCACCAGTATTATATAGACCCCTTGTGTGCTGCCCCAGTAGTATACAGACCCTTGTGTGCTCCCCCAGTTATATATAGACCACTTGTGTGCCTCACAAGTAGTATATAGACCCCCTGTATGTTCCCCAAGTAGTATATAGACCCCCTGTGTGCCCCACCAGTAGTATATGGACCCCTGTGTGCTCCCCTGTTATATAGCCCCCCTGTGTGCTCCCCCTATTTATATAGACCCCCGATGTGCGCTCCCCCAGTTAAACAGACCCCTGTGTGCTCCCCCTCCCATATAGTATATAACACAATAAAACAAACACTTATACTCACCTGGTGATGTCACTGGAGCGCCGGCACCACAAGGACAAAGCTGCCACTTGTGACCGCAGGGAAAACCCTTCCTGCGGCCACAAGAGTGACTGACAGGAAGGGAGCCAATGTCTCCCGCCCTGTCAGTGCTGCTGCATGTAACTATGAGTGCTCATAGTTACAGTTCAGATGGCAGCAGCGAGCGGGGCAGCGGCCCTGTCCAGCGTCTTGAGCACAAGAGCGGGGAGTGGGGGCCCCCCTGGATGTTGGGGGCCCCAAGCGATCGCTTGTGGTGCTTGGTGCCAAAGACCGCCACTGTATGCAGCAGTATAGTACAGTGCAGGGTATATATGGGGCAGTATAGTACAGTGCAGGGTATATATGGGGCAGTATAGTATAGTGAGGGTATACATGGGGCAGTATAGTACAGTGCAGGGTATATATGGGGCAGTATAGTACAGTGCAGGGTATATATGGAGCAGTATAGTACAGTGCAGGGTATATATGCAGCAGTATAGTACAGTGCAGGGTATATATGCAGCAGTATAGTACAGTGCAGGGTATACACGGGGCAGTATAGTACAGTGCAGGGTATATATGGGGCAGTATAGTATAGTGAGGGTATACATGGAGCAGTATAGTACAGTGCAGGCTATATATGGGGCAGTATAGTACAGTGCAGGGTATATATGAGCAGTATAGTACAATGCAGGGTATATATGGGCAGTATAGTATAGTGAGGGTATACATGGGGCAGTATAGTACAGTGCAGGGTATATATGGGCAGTATAATACAGTGCAGGGTATATATGGGGCAGTATAGTACCGTGCAGGGTATATATGGGGCAGTATAGTATAGTGCAGGGTATATATGCAGCAGTATAGTACAGTGCAGGGTATATATGGGGCAGTATAGTACAGTGCATGGTATATATGGAGCAGTTCAGGAATAGTACAATGCAGGCAGGATATATGTAGCTGTATACCATGTGCAGTTAGCAGTATACGCACTATATACTGTATAATAACAGACGGAATGGCGCAGAAGATGAACGTGTGACGGCGCCGTATACGTGACGAGGCGCACAGCCCTGTGTAGTAGTAGTAACAGGGCGGGGAGCGCGGCTCCAGGACGGCCGCCCCCTGCTGGAGCTGTGAGGAGTAGGCGCACTGGAGAGCGGCCGCCCCCTGCCGGACATGTGAGGAGTGGGAGTGGTGAAGCGGCCGCCGCTGGGGAGTCTCGGGCGGTGTCGGTGCATTAGCAGCAGTTGCTGTGAGGCTGGGGCTGCTATTCCCGGGTGTGGATCCCCCGCAGTGCCTGGCCCATGTGCCCGCCTCGCTGCCCTAACACCCGGTCACCCTGCAGCCGCTGCCCCGTGCGCCGGATCTCAGCACAAGAAGCGGGAGGCGGGGAGGAGCTGGGCCATGACCGTGGAGCAAAATGTCCTGCAGCAGAACTCCCAGAAGGTAGGAGCTGCCCCCCCTCCCTGTGTGTGCCCCCTGCCCCCCCTCCCTGTGTGCCCCCTGCCCCCCCTCCCTGTGTGTGCCCCCTGCCCCCCCCCCCTGTGTGCCCCCTGCCCCCTCCCTGTGTGTGCCCCCTGCCCCCTCCCTGTGTGTGCCCCCTGCCCCCTCCCTGTGTGTGCCCCCTGCCCCCCTCCCTGTGTGTGCCCCCTGCCCCCCTCCCTGTGTGTGCCCCCTCCTGTGTGTGCCCCCTGCCCCCCTCCCTGTGTGTGCCCCCTGCCCCCCCTCCCTGTGTGTGCCCCCTGCCCCCCCTCCCTGTGTGTGCCCCCTGCCCCCCCTCCCTGTGTGTGCCCCCTGCCCCCCTCCCTGTGTGTGCCCCCTCCTGTGTGTGCCCCCTGCCCCCCTCCCTGTGTGTGCCCCCTGCCCCCCTCCCTGTGTGTGCCCCCTGCCCCCCCTCCCTGTGTGTGCCCCCTGCCCCCCCCTCCCTGTGTGTGCCCCCTGCCCCCCCTCCCTGTGTGTGCCCCCTGCCCCCCCTCCCTGTGTGTGCCCCCTGCCCCCCTCCCTGTGTGTGCCCCCTCCTGTGTGTGCCCCCTGCCCCCCTCCCTGTGTGTGCCCCCTGCCCCCCTCCCTGTGTGTGCCCCCTGCCCCCCCTCCCTGTGTGTGCCCCCTGCCCCCCCTCCCTGTGTGTGCCCCCTGCCCCCCCTCCCTGTGTGTGCCCCCTGCCCCCCCTCCCTGTGTGTGCCCCCTGCCCCCCCTCCCTGTGTGTGCCCCCTGCCCCCCCCTCCCTGTGTGTGCCCCCTGCCCCCCCTCCCTGTGTGTGCCCCCTGCCCCCCTGTGTGTGCCCCCTGCCCCCCCTCCCTGTGTGTGCCCCCTGCCCCCCCTCCCTGTGTGTGCCCCCTGCCCCCCCCCCTGTGTGCCCCCTGCACCCCTGTGTGTGCCCCCTGCCTCCTCCTGTGTGTGCCCCCTGCCCCCCCATGTGTGTGCCCCCTGCCCCCCCATGTGTGTGCCCCCTGCCTCCTCCTGTGTGTGCCCCCTGCCCCCCCATGTGTGTGCCCCCTGCCCCTCCATGTGTGTGCCCCCTGTACCCCCACATCATGTGCATGCTATAACCCTGATGCATGGGGTGTATAATGTATACTAGGTCCATGCGCTTATAATCTGTATGTATGTGTATAGCACCAACCTATACCGCAGTGCTGTACAGCCTCCTGCCCCCCAGAGCTTACAGTCTAGGGGATGTCACATGTCACCGGCTGGGGCTGTATAGATTTCCATGGGGTCATGTGACCTGCTGAGTGCTACAGTGTAGCATGGCTGGGCCCGGCCTTTCCTGGGAGCTGACATGGAGGGATCACTATTGTAGGAGAAGGATCCGGCCGTGGACTACGCAGATGAGATCTCAGGGGGGGCAGCACAGTCCTGGGGGAGGGGACGGCCGACAGGACGGTGGCTGCCAGTGGGGGCTGCCGGGCGGCTGCTGTGTTTACTCCAGCTCGTGGTTTTGAAGCCTAATCCTGTAGGTGGGGGCGAGGGCGCTGCTGTCACTCCAGGCTGCATGTTACTAGTGGGAGTACCAGGGCGGCAGGAATGGGGGTCAGTCACTAAGGGGTAGGGGGACGGTACAGGTCCTAAGGGGCGATTATCACGTAATACATGTAGAATATCCAGAGAACGTGTGCCTGATCATCACAGATCAGATGAACCTGAATCCTTGTCGCTCTTATCCCTCCTGTATGTGCGATGTTTGGAGGAAAGAGGGAAAAATACACAGTATATATATAAGCAGGCGTGAACGTTCCCGACTCTTCTTTCCTAGGCTTGATGGGAAATTTTGGCATTCAGGATCCAGGAAAAGTTTGGTGCTTTAGTTATGTAAATCTATGTTCTGTAGCTTCAGGCAGGGACATAGGTTCTCCATGGCGTTGTATGGGCGCATCCGGGATAGTTTAGTGGTCACGTGACCCTCTTCTCTCACCTGTGATGTAGCGCTATAGGCGGGGAGCGGTGCATTGATCAGGCCTGGCCTTATGCAGGGATCCCGTCTACTACTTATCATTCAGGATCCTAGAAAGTTGGGTGATCATATGTAGCTGTAACCCAGATCATACCCCGCACTCCGGATAGAACAAAACTCCTTCCTAATTAAAATATGTAAAAATTGATAAAACCAACATAGTCCCGAGGACCGTTCCTCCCACGTCGGTCAGCGCGTGCCCATCGGCTCCTGATTGTGACCGTGGATCGCTCCGAGTAAGCTCCTGTATTGGTTACATTGGTTATGGTTCAGATTTTGCAGTAGCAGTATATAGTAGATACAGATATTAATTTAGTTTATACCCCTGACAGTTTGCATGTCTCTTATTCTTGGGATGAAGGGACGTAATTTCCCCTTCTATCCTTTCCAGTAATAGCGTCAATCCTTAAAGGGGCCGTAAAGCACGTACTCAAATCAACTGGTTTCAGAAAATTATCTAAATTTGATATTTACTTCTATTTCAAAATCTCCATAGTTTCAGTACTCATCAGCTGCTGTATGTCCTGCAGTAAGTGGTGTTTTTTTTTTTCAATCTTACAGTGCTCTCTGCTGACATCTCTGGCTGAGACAGGAACTGTCCAGAGCAGCAGCAAATCCCTATAGTAAGTCTCTCCTGCTCTGTACAGTTCAGAGGTGGCAGCAGAGAGCACAGTGTAAGGGTCCTATTACTCAGGCCGATGGGGGCCCGATAATAACTGTTGTTTACTGGGCCTATTACACGGCCCGATAATCGTTTAACAAGGGCTGCATGGACATCGTTACCGATGTCCTTGCAGCCCTTGCTTAAACTGTATACATTACCTATCCAGGCTGCAGGGCTCCTCTTGCGCTCTGCTTCTCCCCGGGTCCGCGCGGCAGTTTCAGAGCGGCCTGTCTCGGCTGACTGGCTGCTCAGCCAATAACTAGATGCGGCGGTCCCGGCCTGTGATTGGCTGAGTGGCCTTTCAGCTCAGACAGGCCGCTCTGAAGCAGCAGAGCGCAAGGGGAGTCCTGCAGCATGGATAGGTAATGTATACAGTTTGGAAATCGTCGGCCGCCAGCTGCGTACCGTTATTACATGTAACGATGCGCGGTCGTTGACCGACAATTATAGGTCCAAAACTATATCAACGATCAGCTGATGATCGTTGGCTCATCGTTGTGTTTATTACACAGAACGGATAGGGCTGATTATCGTTTCGAGAAGTAGGCCCCTAAGTCAATAGCGATCTTACTGCTGTCCTGTTCTCTCTCCCATCCATCTTAGGGTACTATTACACAGAAAGATAATCGGCCGTGTCGGTCCAATTCGGCTGATTATTTTTCTGTGTAATAAAGACAACGATCAGCTGATGTTCGTTGTCATTGGCTGATCGTTGATATAGGTTCTTCTGACCTATAATTGTTGGGCGCCGACCGTGCACCACTACGTGTAATAGCAGTGCGCGGCCGCCGACTGACGATATGCATTACCTATCCAGGCTGCAGGGCTTCTTTTCCTTTGTGCCTCTCCCCGGGTCTGTGCGCTCCAGCTTCAGAATGGCCTGTCTCAGCTGACAGGCCGCTCAGCCAATCACTGTCCGGGACCGCCGCGGCCAGTGATTGGCTGAGTGGCCTGTCAGCTGACACAGGCCACTCTGAAGCTGGAGCGTGCGGACCCGGAGAGAAGCACAGAGGAAAAGGAGCCCTGCAGCCTGGATAGGTAATGAATAACGTTTAAACAAGGGCTGCAAGGACATCGGTAACGATGTCCCTGCAGCCATTGTTAAACGATTATCGGGCCGTGTAATAGGCCCAGTACATTTATTATTGGGCCCCCATCGGCCCGTCTAATAGTACCCTTACTCCATTTTGGTGATTGGCGGATTATTGCTTTTCCGGCTGCTTCTCTATTCCTTAAAGTTTTTTTTGTTTTTTTTTTTGGGGGGGGGCAACCATTCACTTTCTTTTTTGCAGATGAAGATATTGTGTGGCCATCTAATACCTGGTGGAATCTGCCACAGCAAGTGTTGGGGCTTTGCAGCTTTCTTCTCTGATGATAGAGAGGGATTCCAGGGGGACCTGTCACTAGGTTTTGTCTTAGGGTACAAACACACACAGCATATACACTGCGTATTTACTGCTGCGATACCTGAACACAGTATCAAATCTGCTGCGTATCTGCTGTGTGTGTGTTTGTACCCTTAAAGACATCTCTATTCATTCTGTGCACTCCTACGGTCTTCTATTTATTACCAGGAGTCCTGGACTCCTCTGGCAGCTTTGGTGCAGGCACAGGACCCATAGAGGTACCAGCAAGCGGACATATTACACTGATAGGGCCCCATTGTGACTTTTTGTAGGTACCGGAGTAACAGCTGAAGCTCACAGGACTGTATCTGACTCCATTGCCTTAGCCTGAAGCTGTAGGGATCAATCAGTGCTACAAAAACTCTTTTTGTAGCCCTAGCTAGCCCTTTAAGGCAAGATTTCCTCTGCTGTCAGATTGGGTCATGTCTCTGACTCCCGGTAGTAGACACTTTGGGGCTGGTGGAGTCTTGTGTTTGGCGTGGCGTCCTGCGTGATTCACTGTTCTGACAGATGCCAAAGCCTTTTCATTGACGTGGCTGGTATTATTGTGCTGCTGGTGTGTGACTGTATAACAAGTGCTTACATGCCGGGATAGCACTCAGGTACTTTACTACTGGCTTCTGACTGCTTGGATTATTGTCTGGCTCCTTGAGTGATCTAAATGGGTATTAGACTGTACAGTAATGTGGCCACCTCTGCATTGGGTAAAGAGGTTATCCCTTATCCACAGAAGAGGGACAACCAGCTGAACCACTGGCACCCCTGTCCGTCACATGATTAGAGCTCAGTTGCCCCGTGAGTGGCTTAACAGTGCCATACTTGACAATTTCTCCATTCATTCTCTATGGGATTTCCACATTCTTCTAAGTGTTAAACTCATCGACCATGAATGGAGCAGTGACTGAGCTGGTGTGTGCGTGGAGATAGAATACATATATAATAGAATATATATATATATATCTTAGTTTGGAAACCTTTGAAGTTGCCGATCTGGCAACTAAACTCCATTATCTGTGGTCTCACCAGTAATAGTAGGTGATAGTCATAGCTCCTGTACTTCCCCTCACTGTACATTGATTTCTGCACAGGTTACAAAGCTTGCCCAGAAAACTCTCCCCTAGACGTCAATGAATCGTTTCCAGACTACAGGTCCTCATGGCTGCTGTAAAGCATATTGTAGCTACAGCTGAAGCAAGACAGTTGTCCCTATATGTATAGAAAATAGTATAAAAAGCCTACATTCATAAAATATAAAAAAAAAAAAAAAAAAAGGTAAGAAGAAACCAGTAAGTATTACTATCAGGTGTTAAAAGAGAAGTCCCACAAAAATAAAAAAAATCACCTGCGAGCAGAGGGGTGCGGGAACATAATAAACAAAGTATACTTACCTATCCTTGTACCCTGTAGTGCCGCTCCTGGTTCTCGCTGATAGCCGCTGGCTTCCTGCAGCTCTTCCAGTTGAAATCTCACATACCTGGCTGATGGATTGCCCGCTCAGCAAATTGGTGACTAGGACGGGACTACTCTGCAGTCACTGACTGGCTAAACGGGCAATTTATCACTGGGGCCATGACGTCCAAGGAAGTTGGCCGCAAATGACATCTGGGAGCAGTGAGAGCAGTGTTATGGATCCACAGGGATGGGTAAGTAAACTTTGCTTACTATGTTCCCGCACCCCCCTGCCTGCCGGTGATTTTTTATTTTTTTATTTTTTTGTGGGACTTCTTTATTAGAGAAAAAAGTTAGATGATTTGTTCTCTTTACATAATAATATTACAGTACCAAATACATACAGCACATAGATATATAAGGTAGTCTGTGTGCACCCATTGGTAGTTACTACTAGCTCCTTTTTTTTTTTTCCTGTGATGTTAACTGGCCTTGTATTGCCTTAAAACGTCAAGCTGGTTTCTGGAGTATTTATTTTTGTCCAAACCAATAATTGTGGATCCTACGTGGCCTCCTTTGGGCTCTTGTAGTGCGTGTAGGCGTTCAATGTGTTTTCAGTCTCCGTAGACTTCAATGGGAAGAACATGACCCTAAAACAGCTTAGAGCACCCAGCCTGCCGAGGATCCTGAACAGCAGAGATGGTACACGGTGTATTGGATGTTAATGCTATAACCAAAGAACAGAATGATTTGCACAGACTATCCCGTAGCGGTGGAGGAGGCCTCGCAGTGTGTTTACTTTCTATTTGCCAATAGATAAATTGATATTTTTGGAGACTATTTCAGCCGGAGGGTTGTGACTCTCTGATAAGCGGCACCGCGAGTAATCGTGTTCTCTGTTATATACAAAGCCGGTATTACATCATGTCTACAATTTATTTCTAGCTTATCCCTATATCCCTTAAAGGGAATCACTATTATAATGCATATAGCGCTGTTAGCAGATCCTCATAGAGCTGATGAAGTGTTCTCTTACCATACTTGTTGTGTCGTCCTCCTAGGGGGGGTATATTGGAGAAAACCCAGTTGTATTCCGGCGCACACTGCAGGAAGAGAGGCTGGAACTAGTCATCTGGACTTTAACTAGTCACGGCTCTCTGCCTGTCAGGGTGCTCTGCAGGGATGATTGACAGGCAAAGAGGCCATTAAAAGCCCGGACACAGCCCAGATGACTGGTTCCGGCCTCTCTCCCTGCAGTGCGCACCAGAATGAAACAGTGATTGGTTCCCTTCAAAGGGGTAGTGCGGCATTTAATATTTATTTACTAAATAACACACATTACAAAGTTATCAGCAAAGTTATAACTATGCTCAGCCAATCGCAGGTGAGCAGCTGATGACGCGGCAGAGGGGGGCAGCTGGAGCGGTCCGGCCGGCCTCCCGAAAATGGCGTTGTCGATACACCACACTTCTGGGGTGGGGGGAACACGGGGAAGGGGGCCATTCACTTAAATAACACACATTACAAAGTGTGTTATTTAGTGAATAAATATTAAACACTGCACTAACCCTTTAAGGTGAGGGGAGAAAAAAATAAATAAATATATATTTTATAAAATAAGTAGCTGAACTTCAACATGCCTGATCCTTGATTCTAGTAACATTATTTGGAGGGGAGCTTGCAAGCATCTAGATTAGTTCCTCTAATGCAGCGCTTCTCAAACTTTTTCTACTGGAGCCGCACCCAACAGACCAAGGCAATGCATGGGCCTCACCAGACTGACCAAGAGGGTGCCTGGGCCTCACCATCTGTGGTGAAAGTCCTTTTAAAAGCTGAAAATACTGCTAGGGCTGCCTTTCACCCATCTCCCAAGCTCTCTATACTAATAAAGCAAGTACAAAATAAGTTAATAATGTTAAAATGGAGATTTCTGCAAACAGCAAAAGGACTGTGCAGATCATAGTTATTTTGTGAAAACTGGCTCCCCAGCTGGGCCTCACCAACAACTAGGGGGCGCCTCACAGTTTGAGAAGCACTGCTCTAATGTATATAATATCGATTAAAGTCTCCCGCACTGTAAAAATGGCAGGCAGGAGGAGGTGGCCTCTGTAGCGCCGCTCCCAGGTTCCATTCACGTAGGCCGAGGTCCTGCGGTTCCACTGGCTGCAATGTCATGGCCTAGCTGAGTGATTGCCCGCCCAGCCAGTCAGTGATGGAGCCTGGACACCACCCTAGTCACTGACTGGCTGAGCAGGCAATTGCTTAGGAAGGCTGTGAAGTTACTGCTGCTGGAGCCAGGTACCCGGTTTCCTGCAGATAACAGCGAACGGCAATGGAGGAACGGGTGAGCTCACTTGTTCGTTTTCTCACCCACCCCCACCTGCCAGCCATTTTTTACCATTCGTGGGACTTCCACTTAATTAATTTCTTGTTTTATACACAGATTTTATTGCATATAAAGCTTATCCATATCATTCCACAACTTCTCAATATAACTTGACTTGTTCCTACTCTCCTCTTTCTGGCAATGAATTGGGGCCTTGTTGTTTCCATCCATCCATCACATCCTATACAGACCTTAGGTTGTGGCTACAATGTATCCAGTCTGTGCTGTGCTCTGTGAGCTGTACTACCCGGACATCAGACTGATACATTGTAGTAATCTACTAGTGAGGAATTTCAGCTACTGATGTGTATAGCGTCTGGATCAGGGGTGTCAAACTCAAATACACAGTGGGACAAAATAAGAACTTGGGACAAAGTTGAGGGATAAACGTGATATTTATTGAGGGATTGTCCAGCCACCCGTAGTCAAACACCAAAAGATTGGACTCTTTAGTTGCGCTCTTTTCTAGATGTCCTGGAAAACATTCAGCCATGAAAAGTAGCTCTATGGAGACTTTGAGCCTTTGAATGTCAAGGAGGCCTTCACATGACATTTTGGCTGTCGGCCACACGTCAGAATACTATCAAAAATATATATATAATACAGTGAAATAAGGGGTCAAATCGACTATGTGACTATGAGGCTGAGGGGCTGTGGTTTAGTGGATGGGAATCAGACTCAGGGGGTGTGAATATGAGGCTGACGAGGTGTGAATTAGGGTCCCATTATGCTGGGTTTACACGGAATTCGTACGATAATCGTACGTGTAAACGCAGTGAACGATCGAACGACGAGCAAGAAATCGTTCATTTTAATCTTTTAACTTGTCCTCGTTGTTCGCAAAAAATTCGCCGATCGTTCCATGTAAACAGTCGTTTACTGATTTTACCTATGTGCGAGATAGGCTTAAGCGATCGGAAAACGAATTTTCTGTACGATATATCGTTCCTTCTAAACGCTGATCGTTATAAAAGAAAAATCTTTACTTTGAAATCGTTAATCGTACGATTGGGCGAATTATCGCTCCATGTATACCCAGCATTAGAGACAGCGATTTTTTTTTTGTTTTGTTTTTCTCAGATAAACAATTGCAAACGAGTATTTTGTGACCGACCGGAAATCATTCACCATAATACACAAAATTATAGTTGATAGTCAATTGTAATTAAGCGTAAACTATGATCGTTCATATACTGTTTTTTTTTTTTTTGTTTTTTTTTTGCACAATAATCTTTCTGTTTAATGAGGTCCTTAGGCTCACCCCAGTAATAAACCAGTATTACAATATTACAGGATACTCTCAGTAAAGTTATTTTGGCAGTTCTAGTAACCCTTTGCCATTTCATACTAATAGTGCTGAGATATTAGCCTCTGGGTTCTTCACTAGGCCCGTGGCTACCATCACAACTGCCCATTGGGATGAAAAATAGAGGCTTCCCCTGTCTAACTGCTTAGCTGCTGTTCTGGCTATTGACTGCAGAGGGGATTAAGTGGTAGGGGTCGGAATTATGTCTGATCCCGACCACTGATGTCAGGTGTCAGCTGTATGAAAAGTGTGAGTGTACCCAGGGGCACATGTATCACAGGTTGAGCATAGTGTTGAGTGCACTTGCTGAACTGTTTGTGTTCTGCAGCACTCCGAAGCCAAGAGCTTGGCATTTGACTCCCGGCGGTTGCAGAAGAGTGTTTGGAAAATATTGCAGAACTCGAATAGTTTAGCAAATCCGCTTAACATTCAACACCAGTTAACAGTGGGTTGATAATTTTTATTGTCTTGGGGTCACTAACTGTATCTACCTCTGGACATTGAGTGGCACCCCCCTCCAGTCCAGAATTGACCTCCCTGACTATATATTCTGATACGGCAGTGCCAGTGAGCAGGATGAATGGTATGTGGTTACTCTGGCTTCTGCAGACCTCATCCGTGAGTGTTATGTGACTGCCGGTCATCGTCCTGACTCATTCCCGGAGAATTCCCTCTGCCTGGTCCTTTAGAGATAAAATTCCTAAAATTGTCTATTGTCGTGGGTGAAGGGTTACTGCTTGTTCAGATTCCTGCTAAGGTGAGTAGTCACCGGGTTCTCGCTATAACATTGGTGCCATACTGAGTTGGTTTGTCACCACTGGCTGATCTGATCCTGCTGATTCAATGTCATATTACCCATGCAGTAATATAGGATTTGGATATAATAATTTTCTTCCCCACCAGATAAGTGGCCTCACATGTTCCTGGCAGCGGCTTATCTCTCCAGCCACCAAACTGAAATAACACATGCTCAAGTCAGACAAAAATCTATGGATATGGGTGTCAGAGATGATGGCTGGTTGATGGTGGACCTGTCTCTCGTATATGGCCGCCACTAGAATTTTGCATTTCCAATTTTGCAAAATGCTTCTGTAAAGGATGTTTTCCCTTTGATCGGATAGACACCAGCCGCCCTGGAAAGGTTAACCAACGTCAGGTTTATGAACTGCTTGGCACAGGGCGCAGCAGACGTGGCAGTGAAACCTTATAATGTAAAGTGTGGGGGAACAGGTGGCGATCATGGGATACGGAGACGTGCCAGGTCAGACTATACACATAGGATTAGGCTGAGGTCTCCCGGCCAGGGAATATGTTGAATACGAAATTGAATCTATAACGTGAGAAATAAAATATGCCGGGTCGGTCACATGTACACAGCGGGGAATTGTGATACCGCCAGATACTAAGAGATGCACCGTCACACTGTGGGAATAGAGTTACTATTAAAGTCTCTAAATATAAACCCACAAATATATAATATAACCCCCTCCTCAAACAGCAGATTATCCCCCTATTAATAGCATGTTATCCCACTTCCTCAGTGATTCTATCATTACTATCCGAAGATTTTTACAAATCTGCCTGGTTTGGTTACATTAACCCTTAAATGTATTGACTGCCATCATTGAGTCCCATCCATGGTACACCGCTATTCTAATTCTCTCTATTTCAGGAGGAGACGGGATCAGAGCTCTGTAGTACACACACAGGGCTTTCTTTCCCTTACTTCTCTGGCCAATCATAGCACAGCACATAGTCCTCACTGGTGCTGGTCAGATTGCATAGTAGGCTACTATAGAAGAAATGTGCAGGGAAAAGGTTATTGATGCACTGGCCTTGCAAGGTCCTATGTGAGCAGAATAGATTCAGCCTCAGTACAGTAAGGAAAGGGTTACTCTAAGCCAGTGCTTCCCAACCTTTTCCACCTCGGGGCACCCCTTAGAAAAAAATTTTAGCTCGGGGCACCTCTACCAAATAATGTTCTACACAATATAAAAACCGCCATTCAGGGACTCACAGGTGACGTCTTCTTTGATCAGAGATGTTACTCTGTTTCCTCTTCATCTGGTCCAGACCTCTGTGACGACTTCTTGCAGCTACGTTTCATCTCTTCACAACCTGCCAGACAAACATATTAGGTTCTGCACATTTCTAGCAACTTGCTTCCCTTTCTCCCTCCTATAGGCTCCCAAACTGCCCATGCTGTGCCCTCAATATAGTTATCATGCCTCCTGTTGTACCCCCCATAGTAATGCCCATGCTGTGCCCTCAGAATAGTAATAATGCCCATGCTGTGCACCCCCATATAGTAATAATGCCCCTGCTGTACCCCCATATAGTAATAATTCCCATGCTTTGCCCTCCATATAGTAATATGCCCATGCTGTGCCCCTCAGTATACTAATAATGCCTCCTGCTGTATTCCCCATATAGTAATAATGCCCATGCTGTGCCCTCAATATAGTAATGATGCCCATGCTGTACCCCCCACATAGTAATAATGCCCATGCTGTACCCCCCATATAGTAATAATGCCCATGCTGTGCCCTCAATATAGTAATGATGTCCATGCTGTGCACCCCCATATAGTAGTAATGCCCACGCTTTACCCCCTACATAGTAATAATGCCCATGCTGTACCCCCCATATAGTAATAATGCCCATGCTGTGCCCTCTCCCTGCTGTGCCTCTCCCCCATGCTGCGCCCTCAGTATAAATGGCTCCTGCATGCTGTGCCCCCACCTATACATAAAAAAACAAAGATCCTACTCACCTTATCTGGGCTGTGTGCCTGCTCTTCTTCTCTTCGGGCTTCATCTTGTGAGCCGCGGGGACGGGACCTCTGGCAGACGTGATGACGTCACATCATCACGCCTGCTGCAGAGGTCACGTCCCGGAGTCCCATAGGCTGCTGGCATAAAGTGCCGGCGGCCTATGGGAGTGAATGTCGGAGCAGGACGCTGACAGGTCCTGCTCCTACATTCTGCTCAATTGAATGTTCCGCCCACTTACTGTGTGAGCGGGCGGAACATCAAACCGATCGGTATATCCCTAGAAGCTGCGCGGCCGCAGCTTCTAGGGATATTAAAGGGACAGTGTCGCATTTCCCACTGGGATCCCGCGGCACCCCTGGCGGCTTCTCCCGGCACCCTGGTAGGGAACCGCTGCTCTAAGCACTGATCTGCGGCAGCTAACAATGACAAACCTGAAGAGAAATAAGAAACTGAACACAAGAGTGAGGGGCACAATCCGAGGTCAGCTGATGGAAAGATCAGAAGCAATATGAGAAAATATTACTTAACTGAAAGAGTAGTAGATGCTTGAAACAATTTTCCAGCAAATGTGGTTGGTAAATCTACAGTAAGTAAATGTAAACCTGCCTGGAATAAACCTATTTCTATTCTAATAATAGTAAAGGAAATGATAAAAGGGTGGGGTAGGTCCTTTTCTGCTGACAATATTCTATATTTCTATACAGACTAAAAGAGTGGCTAAAATACATTGATCGCTTCCCTAATCTTTATGTGTGGTTATCTTGAGCAGACAGGCTCAGCTTGGCAGGTACGTAGTCCAGGCTTTCTCTCTGTCTCCTGCACATAGCACATGCTAAGCCCTGCCCACATTTACTGCCTCCTTGTGCCTTGTGTTACTAGAGATGCTTCTCCCCCTAACTCAAAGCAGGGAGCAGCAGGTTGAGTGTATGGGAGACCTTTAGTATAGTGATGAAGTGATACCGGTCAGTGTAGACGTAGCTAACATAGAAGTTTTTTTTTTTTGTTTTGTTTTTGCGGAGACATCCCAAGCCTCTGTGAGTTCCAAGGACGAGCCCTATTGTGAAGCATGGGGCATCTCCACAGCAACCCTAACTTGTGGTGTCAGTAGGGTCTTTACACAGAAGTGTTGTAAGTCTCCACTGTGACCGACTTTAAACAGTACCTGTCATCAAAAATATCTTTTAAATTGTCAACAGACATGTCAAAAGCTATTAGGGGAGATTTATCAAACATGGTGTAAAGTGAAACTGGCTCAGTTGCCCCTAGCAACCAATCAGATTCCAGCTTTCATTCCTCACAGACTCTTTGGAAAATTAAAGGTGGAATCTGATTGGTTGCTAGGGGCAACTGAGCCAGTTTCACTTTACACCATGTTTGATAAATCTCCCCCATTGATTGCAGTGGGTCTAACAGCTGAGAGCTGCTGTGATCAGGAGATATATGCGGGGAGAGAGCGTGGCAGCAGCATGACACACCAACTGACCTACTACCTGTCCTCTGGATAGGTGATAACTTTCAGATGGGAATACTCCTTTAAAAGAGAACTTAAAAATGGAAAAACCCAGTGCGGGCAGGGGTACTTACCCGTCTAGGTGCCCTCCACCGCCCTGCCTTACCACTCACAGACTCCCACCAGCCTCTAGTTTCTCCCGGCTTCCTGTGTAGTCGTGACCTGGCAGCGGGGTTCTACCTGACTGGCTGAGCTTGCATTCCTCAGTCAGGTCCTTGCAGTTGCAGGAGGGCAGTGGGGGTCGGTGATTGGTGAGGCAGCACACACGGGTAGGGGGACCAGTATTTCTAGCTGCTTTATTATGTTCCCCCACGACTGCCAGCATTAGGTTTTTCCTTTTTCCCTGAGTTCTTCCTTAAATTAGAAAATTCCATACAAGGCATGATAACCTCTCGCCACAAACGCTAGTTTGAGTGGACAGCACTTTTAGGGTGTGTTCACACATGGCAGATTTGAATATATTTCTGAGAAATATATGGGGATATATGAGGTTCCATGGGGATGTCTCAGATGCATAGGACAGTTGAGGTTAATTGAAGTTAATAAGAAAATCTGCAACGTATCCGCTATGTGTGAGCACTGCCTTAGATTTAATTTTTTCGTGACATTTTGACATTTCCTGACACTTTGCTATTTTGTTATGTTTTCTGTATCAGTGGGCTTCTACAATGTGTTCTTTGATGCGCAGAGATTTTCCGGTCTAAAATTAGTAGAGCAGTAAGTTTATCTGAATTTTATGGTTTTTATATACACACATTACATGTGATGAACAAGTAAGCGTACTGTATGTGGTGTGCTTACATGGAAACCGTAACCATATGGCATCATTATGGATTTCTTGTATTTAAATATTCAACTTCCCCTTTTTCCTATTTATACACAGTGCTTCCTTGGTTTAAGAGTAACTTAGATTGAGAGCGTTTTGCAAGAAGAGCTCACAGATTTTCAAAATTGTGACTTGGTTTAAGAGCATTGCTTTGGTGCAAGAGCTCCCTGTACTGGGTGGGAGGGGGAGTGGGGGAGGGGCATGGTCAGCATAGCGGGGTCTACAGCCCTGTACTCTGACCCAGGAAGTCTCCCTCACCTTCCAAATCATAGAAGATCCTCTTTAGGCTGGAGCTTGCATCAGGGGACAGGACTGTGGAGGTAATCTCTCCATAGCTGTAACCCCTATCTCCCTAGACAGAGAGCGCTGCTATACTGTGCCCACATCTGCTCTGCTCATTCCTTCATGCTCCCTGCAGTCTCTGTGAGCCCTTCCTGCTATAATGGGCCTGCGCTCACACTGAGCTATACACACTGCTCCTATAATGTGCCTGCACTCCCACTCAGCTATACACACTGCTCCTATAATGTGCCTGCACTCCCACTCAGCTATACACACTGCTCCTATAATGTGCCTGCACTCCCACTCAGCTATACACACTGCTGCTATAATGTGCCTGCACTGACACTCAGCCATTCACACTGCTGTTTATAAAGTTTATGTCTTTGTCCTCCTGCACAGCTCTGTGATTCTCACTTCCTGGTCCATGCCAAACACACCTTCCCCATCGCTGTCCTGTGATCACACAGACCTCTGGCAGCAGCCCTTCTTCTCTATTCTAGCCTGTTGAATTCTACACTAATGCATTATGGGGATCTGCATCTCCATTCTGTATCTACAAAATGCTGCTGTTTTTTATTAGGTTTATGCACTTTCTATACATAATGCTCCACATGCTGATTGCTATACTGTGCAGTAACTTTTATTCAGAATAAAAAATCATTATTTTTGGGGTGTGGAACCAATTGTCTGTATATCGGTAGATTTGGATTACAAGCACGGTCCTGGAACAAATTATGCTCGTAATCCAAGGAATCTATCAAAGAATACTTTGCAGCACTCCCATACTGGAAAACTTATATTTTCAATTCAGAAGGTTGCTGTACTGAGATCTTAACACAACTTCAAAATTAAGAAAAATCACCAAAATTTCTTGAAAACGTGTTTAACCTAAATAGCGGATTTAATCATTTGTGGTGGGGGTGGTCTTATCATTGCAGTTACAGTTTAGGGTGCGTTCACACGTACAGGGTCTGCAGCAGATTTCATGGCGCAGATTTAAATCTGCAGCAGATCCACAGCAGATTTGATGGTCCAGCTTTGCTTTGAATCTGCACCATCAAATGTGCTGCAGATCCTGTACGTGTGAACGCACCCTAAAAGTGGTTTTATTGATAGCTGTTTATAAAGATTGTGCCCCATTTTTATAAAGTTGACACAGGTACATATGATGTATGATCAGCAAAACTGTTTAAAAAAAAAAAAAAAAAAATCCTGATAAATGATAAATCCCCCTAAGGGCTCATTTACACTATCCATGCCGTGATCCGCACTAGGACATGTCCTATTTTTTGCGGTGCGGGTGATGACATGGATCATGTAAATGGCCTCATTCACTTCAATGGGCCCTAAAATTGTCCGTAGTTGCGGGTCCCTGCCCACGTACAATTTCACGGGACGTGTGAATAAGGCCTAAGGTCTTTTCTGATAACACATTCCCTTTATGTCCTGCTGTAGAGATGTAGGCTCAAAAATAAAGCCATGTGATATCACGTTTCATGGGGCGTTACTGTTTGGGAAAAAAACATGATTCCAAAACATGCTTCCCTGAACATGAAAAGAAAAGGAAATCTCCCTTTTGAGACTGTAAAAGGTCAAATTCCTGACAAAATGAAAAAAAAAAAAGTAAAAGAGGGAAGTGGAAATATTGAAAAGGGGGAAAAAAGGGGAAAGGGGTTTTGGTTAGCCTCAATAACACAGAAACTTCTGTACAATCACACCATATGGTAAGTGAAAGTAACAGACACACACAGAGAATTGACTCCTATGCAGAATTCTCTCCACCTATGAAGGGAGCCATAATCCGCATAATCTGTAGTGTCTGTAATCTGCGCAGATCTGCAAAAAGAGCTGGTGATCGGTAAATGATCACTCTTCTGAGACAGACCTGATCAGGAAGGTGAACACCTGACTGCACGGAGGAAGGTAAGAGACCCTTGCTGCCGGGGTCCCGAGTGGTAAGTGACAGGAGCTGCTCCTGTCACTTACACTGGAACGTGTCGGTGCGAACGGAGCAATTATGGGGATAATGGCGGGCTGCCGTGCCATCATGGCGGCCTCCCAGTGAGCTTTTTAGCGGTAGGGCGAACATTTACATCTTGCATTAAGGCCCAGGCGCTGAGGGCGTAAATGTATGCCCATGGCCGTTAAGTGGTTAAAAAAAGAACTAAAACATTAATACGTCCGATATATACAAATGTGTTAAAAACTAGAGCTCATTGCTCAAAAAATTATCCTTTATACAGCCCTATAGGGGAAAAATAAAAGCCCTATAAGAGTCACAATAGGGCCATTTTAAATGCCTACTGCTTACCTTACTGTTTAAAAAAAACAAACATAGTAAAACATTAATGCTACATGCACAAGGATCAAAAGTGGCGGAATTCCGCGGCTGAACATGTTCATTCTTCAGCACGGAGAGAGAGAAGGCGCGAGCCTCCCATAGACATTATGACAGAGAGGCTGGTGAATTCTGCCGCTTTTGCTCTGTGTGCACATAGCCTTAGAAAAGCTATATAAACATGGATATCATTGTATCCAGACTGACCTATGGAATAAAGAGAACGGGTCATTACAAAGTACTGTACACAAAGAACAAGTCCTTACATGGCCCTTTCAGATGGAAAAAAAAGAGTTCTGGATTGAAGAAGGCGAAGAGGGAAAAAAAATGCTCAAAATTGAAAATTGGTGCGGTCATTAAGGTCTTTTTAGACTTTGTCCTTAAAGGGAACCTGTCACAGAGGACGTGGACACAGAGCCCGCCTGACCCCCCGGTGCAGCCCCCGGATGCTTACCCTTTCCGATGAGTCCCGTTCCTGGAGCCGGTCCCGGAAGGAAGATATCAGCGCCCGAAGCCGTGCATGCGCGCCGCTGAGATGAGTGACGCCCATAAAGAATGAATGGAGACGTCATTTTCTATGGGCATTGGACTATCTCAGCGGCTCACAGCTTCGGGCGCTGATATCTTCGTCCCGGGACTGGCTCCAGGAACGGGTCTTGTCAGATAGGGTAAGTATCCGGGGGCTGTTTCCATGTTTCCCAGTCTCTCTAGGGCTGCATCTAACTTCTTCAGCCACTGGTAATCAAATGCCGAACAGTCAGACCTGAGCACGCAGAAGTTGTGCGTGTAGTTTTATGACTCTTTAGGAAGTATTTCAAATCACATGGCAAATCCTAGTACACTTTGTTACTCTTTCTCTTTACTATAAATGAGTTTGCTAGGTGTGTAAGTCTGGAAGGAGCCGCTGGGTCGGTATGCCAAGGAGCAGCCGGGCGAGAGCAAACATTCCTCAGTTCCGCCCCGTCATAGTCTCTTGAGTGTAAACAGCTAAAGTCTCGTGATGGCAAAGAGCTCTGGCTGCTTTGTAAGATGCTATGGTCATTCCACCCTTTAACCCTTTTACTACCAAAGGCATATGTAATACGTTGTGACTTCTTGATAATCAATGGAAGCCCAGAGCTTTGGATGATATTAGGCACAATGCCTTAGGTGCGATATTTGGGCATGGCATCTTTTGGCATCTGAGTTTGCTGAGCAGGAAGAAAAGTTTAGTTTCCTCGTTCTGAGTTACAGTAAAGATGGGGCGTGGATGACAACTGACAGATCCTGTGACTTATCTTACTCTGTACGGCCCCCACTCAGCAGTGGCAGCAGCCTGTCTCACATCACTACATGGCATCCTTTCTGCAAGTTCTGGTAACAGGTGAAGGGGACTCGCCGCCTGACCAACTTGCATCTGGTGGGCAAACCTTTTGTCTTTAATATTTTTAGCTGTTTTTTTTTTTTCTCCTGGTTGGTGGTCACTATATCAACAAGGGTGCCACAAAAATAGCAGCTCCAACCACATCCAAAACATCATCACTTGGACCCCCTAAAAGACCAGAACTTGCCATATTTTGGTTATATTACTCATAACACTTGCTATAGCATTAGCTGGCATTGCTAGAGGGAAACCGGCATAATACTGGCATTGCCAGAGGGGAACCGGCACAATACTGGCATTGCTAGAGGGAAACCGCGTAATACTGGCATTGCTAGAGGGGAACCGACACAATACTGGCATTGCTAGAGGGAAACCGGCGCAAAACTGGCATTGCTAGAGGGAAACCGGCATAATACTGGCATTGCTAGAGGGAAACCGGCGCAATACTGGCATTGCTAGAGGGAAACCGGCGCAATACTGGCATTGCTAGAGGGAAAACCGACGCAATACTGGCATTGCTAGAGGGAAACCGGCGCAATACTGGCATTGCTAGAGGGAAACCGGCGCAATACTGACTTTGCTACAGGTAAACTCTGGTCTAGTGAGGTAGCATAACTAGAGGGCTCAGACTTTACATAGGCTCAAACACAGTATCTTGCATGTTAGTTAGGGTCTGCGGGTCCCTTTTATAGATCCATGAGGTCCAGGAACTCTTCTCATGTAATCACCTCTTAGGCCCCTATTACACAGAGAGATAGGACCCTTACTGTTATTGTTCCCACTGTTCAGCCCTTATTCACCATAGGGAGTGCAGGAACCTTTCTTCGTGTCATCACCTCTCATCAATCGCAGCCTTTTACTGTCATCGCTCCCTCTGTAGCACTTGCACTTCCAATTATTCCCAATGCATTATCTGAAAACAATATACAGTGGTGCCTTGGATTACGAGCATAATTCGTTCCAGGACCGCGCTTGTAATCCAAATCCACTCTTATACCAAAGCAAATTTTCCCATAAGAAATTATAGAAATTCAGACAATTTGTTCCAAACTCCAAAAATAATGATTTATTATTCTGAATAACATGTAAAACAAATGAAACATACATTCAGAAACAGCAGAATATGTGATATTATAAGTTACTGTACAGTAATGGAGAAGATGGGAAACACAAGGGCTGAGAGAGACTGCAGGGAGCATGAAGGAATGAGCAGGGCAGATGTGGGCACATACATGCAGCGCTCTCTGTCCGGGGAGAGAGGGGTTACAGCTATGGAGAGATTACTTCCACAGTCCTGTCCCCTGATGTAAGCCCCAGCCTGAAGTGGATCTGCTTTGATTTGCAAGTTAAGGGAGACTTCCTGGGTCAGAGTTCAGTGCTGTAGATTACGCTATGAAGACCATACCTCTCCTCCGCTCGCGCTCCCACCCAGTACAGGGAGCTCTCGAACCAAAGCAATGCTCTTAAACCAAGTCACAATTTTGAAAAACTGTGAGCTCTTAAACCAAGGTACCACTGTATAGGTATTTTGAATTGTGAAGACTTTGGCCTGTTTGGTGAATATTTGATAATATGTCTATGGCATGTATGAACTCCTAAGCTTGGGTTGTATGAGCTGCTCCTGCCTGTCAGACCTGTAATATAAGGACAGTTACAGATGCAATAACTTATCTATAATTCGGTGCGTATTACTGGAGAACACTTGAGGGTTATAAAAATTGATGGCATATCCTCAGAATAGGCCATAAATATTAGATTGGCAGGGTTTTGACTCCTGGGACCTCTTGGTTTTTGTCTTTTTGTGGGCTGTGACTGTCACCATCATCATCTGATTTCTATGGTAGGTAGAAGCCAGTAGAATTCTGAGTGTAACTTTCTGCATGAATGGAGGACATAGCAGGTGTTTGCCTCATTACCCGGAAGCTCGGCCACACTGTAACGCGGCCTCTTGTTAGCCACGATCAAAACAGTTATACAGGCATTTCATGGAGAAGGCTGTTTCTATTCTCTGACTGCAAGCAGAGGTCTTTAAACTGCTAATAGACGTTGGTTTTGTTTGTTCTTTTTGTAAACACAAATCGGGACTAAAAACAAAAAATGTGCAAAAAAAACAGCAGAAGTAGTTGTATGCGGTCCAATACTTCTCCGCTCATTCAGCTTCAGGAAGGAAGTTTCCTAGATGTCGTCACTGTGTATGTGTCCATGTTACCAAAACAAAGTGTCCCGCTCTGCTGAAGCGCACAGAAGAACAAAAATATCTGCCGGTCACATAAAGATTGCCATCAGCACCCCCCCCCCCCCATCTATGGGACACTGACTGCTATAAACAGCCCCAGGAGAGCAGCTGCAGGAATCTGATGTTTCTTTACTGTCACTTTGTTCCCTTCTCTTTCTTCAGGCGGTGTTCCCACACTGCATTTTCACTGTGGTTTGGTCACAGAATCGTCAGGGTGTTGCAGTGATTTTCTGAAATTGTGATAAAACCGCATAGTTTTTGAAAAATTTTAAATAAAGCTGCGTCAGAACCAGTAGTGAACCACAACGAAACTGAAGCATGTGAACATGGCCTAAGAGAAGCTGTTTTTCCCCCCCTGAAAATATGTAAATTTATACTGTTTGTAAAGTTCATACGTAGGGGGACATGTATTAAGGTGCGTATCGGCGGAAAGTGATGATTTGCGTATTTTATTTGCAAATGGCCAATTTGCAAATAAAATATTCGCATAGCGGCACTTTCCGCCGGGTACGCTGGGGGGGGGGGGGGGGCGCGGCGGGGGCGGGTGTGTGTGTGGAGGGGGCGGAACAGGGGGCGCAGACTCAGAGTCCGCGCGATTTATCTTTTGCTCCGGTAAAAGACACGCCGAAAACCTACTCCACCTTTCAGGTGGCGTAGGTTTTCTGCCGTGCGCACCGACGTTCATGGGATTTATGTAGAGGCAGTACGCCTCTACATAAATCTCCGTAGAGCCGGAGATGCGGGGACATTTTTAAGTCCGGCGTAAAAAACGTCGGACTTAATAAATGTCCCCCACAGTGTTTATAATGTGGATTTTATACTGTGTGTGTGTTCATTCATGTAAATATATATAGTATATGCTGCATATGAACATACCATAAAAATCCCTGTTAAAGGTCGTATCCAGGCTGCTTTCTTCCAGAAACAGCACCTCTCCTATCCTCAGTGTGGGTTGTGGGGTTTTGCAATTCAGTTCTATTGAAGTAAATGGAGCTGAATTGTAATACTGCACACAACCTGAGGAATGGAGTGGTGCTGTTTTTGCAAGAAAGTAGCAGTGCTCATTCGAATCCTGGATAACCCCTTTAAGGGTGCCTTCACACTCTGCGAGTCTGTCAGGTCCTTGCAGATCACTTTCACTACATACACGCAGCGGTCTGAACGACCGCTGTGTGTATGTAATTCTGCCGGCCCCTTAACCCCTTCAGCTCCCGCCCGGCTCCCGCTCCCACTCCGCTGTATACATTACCTCTCCTCGCTGCATGGGTCCCGGCGTACTGCTCTCCCACCCGGCCAATCAGTGGCTGCGGCAGGGCAACACACTGATTGGCCAGAGGGAGGGAGAGCAGTACGCCGGGACCCGTGCAGCGAGGAGAGGTAATATATATAGAGCGGGAGCGGAGCAGGAGCCGGGCGGCAGCTGAAGGGGTTAAGGGGCCAGCAGAATTATATACACGCAGCGGTCGTTCAGACCGCTGCGTGTATGTAGTGAAAGTGATCTGCCAGGACCTAGCCGACTCGCAGCGTAATTTACGCTGCGAGTCGCTAGGTGTGAAGGCACCCTAAAGAAGTATGTGGACATCATAGGCACGGGGGCCCTTCTTACTGGAGACTAACACTTACTAGAGACAAACTCCAAGGTCGCACCAGGTCTTGGTCCAGAGTTCTGCCACAATTGTGAGTTATAGCCTTGAGGAGCATATCAGAGTACTGACCTTTTAGGCTGAAGGAAACTATGCCTCTAATTCTAATGTTGCCACCAACATCGTGTGACTATTGGGGGAGAAATAAGGACGTGGTTTACACGTTTGAAATGAATCCTTAAAGGGAACCTGTCACCCCCCGTGCCGGGGTGACAGGCTCCCGACCCCCCGTTAGAGCCCCCTATACTCACCTGGTCCCGCTTCTGGAGGTGGTCGGGTGATGAAGATCTCAGCCGCTGCAGCCCGGCGCGCGCGCTGAGAGATGAGTCCAACGCTCATAGAGAATGACGGGAGAGTCCAGCGCTCCGTCATTCTCTATGAGCGTTGGACTCATCTCTCAGTGTGCGCGCCGGGCTGCAGCAGCTGAGATCTCCGTCACCTGACCGGATCCAGAAGCGGGACCCGGCGCGATTAGGTGAGTATAGGGGGCTCTAACGGGGGGGTCGGGAACCTGTCACCCCGGCACGGGGGGTGACAAGTTCCCTTTAATGCATTTGTGGTAACGCAGACTTAGGATAAGATTTAGATTTATGTGGCAATTTGCTATCACATTTCAGCCTTATGCAACCTACAGCTTGTGTGTGTGTTTTTTTTTTTTGACTGTGTATTCTAAATTGTATATAGCAGTTACTTTACTGGCCACTAGAGGCCAGCATAGAACACCCTGATCTCGCTTTCCAGCTGCTGTGCTGACCAGTTTTTATCTCATATATTAACATGTCGACCTGTATTTTTGTGTTCTAGCACCAGCAGACGTTTATAAATCAGCTGAGGGAGATCACCGGCATTAATGATCTTCAGGTACTTCAGCAAGCACTTAAAGTAAGTATTACTGTTCCCAAAACCCCACATTTCAGCCATTATGGGAGATTTATAAAACAAAATGCACCAACAGAAGAGCAGAGCATGGTGTCTGTTAGGATTTTATGTGATAATTGTGATATTTTTTACGCCCACCTTAACAGCTTTCAAAAGTGTCTAGAAAAAAAGCCTTGGCTATAAGAAATTGTACTGTGTGCCAGATTTATTAAAGGGGTATTCCATGTTAAAAGAACTTATCACCTGTTTCAAGGTGTCAGATTGAGAGGTGTACGGACGCTGGGGATTCCTTTTGTTTTGAGCTTAGCAGTGACTGGTGCCACCACTCTATGCTAGAGATAGCGGAGTACAACACTCGGATACCTTTGGCCCCTCCATAGACAATGAATGGCTCATAGATGTGTGTGACCACTACTCTATTCACCTGCTGGGTGTCCTAACACGTGGACACCCAGCAATCATGCTTTTATTACGTATCCTGGGATAAGGAATACCTGTTTTTTGTGACACACCCAATTTTTGAATTTCAGAATGATTCTAGGCTTAGGAGTCCAGTGGGCGGTCTTATCACTATTAACAGATTTACCTATTTGAACATGCATGCAGAGATAGGAGTCCAGTGGGAGGTCCTTTTCATGGTCCGCTATCTCTGCATGCATGCTCACACCGATAAATCGATCAATCAGTGATAAGACCACCTACTGGACGTCAAGGATGAGTAGAGATTTCAATGAATAAATTCCTAGTTCTACTTTTCCCACAGAAATATTATATCAATCTGCTTGGCTCATTTTAGTCTAAAACATTGTGAGTGCAGATGAGACTGGATTTTTAACAAGACTGGTCCCCTGGTTACATTCTCTGTATGTTATATGGCGTTTTAGTCCTCGGCGTATACTGTAGCCGTGAGATGACTTTATAGTAATGTTTGTGTAATGAGGCAGCGGTGTGGAGGGAGGAGGTCAGGGCAGCTCCTACAACTTGGCAGCAATACGGTACATTAAGTATGTGGTGAACAATGCAGGGTGTGGAGGGACAGTAGGATAAATGAGAGATTAATATCTCCGTCTCCTAGGAATGAAGGTGAATGCTTTGTCCTTTGGTGAGGTTTTCCTCAAATTACAGCATGGATTTTGCCATTTAAAGCGTACCGTACCGGTCATAAAAAAAAAATAATAATAACTTTTTTAGCGTGTCATTGGACGTGTCAAAAGTTATTGATTGCAGCAGGTCTCCCTGCTAACACCCACTGTGATCAGGAGATATGGCCATGAAGAGAGTCCGACAGTGTTGCCTCATGGACTTACATTGTCAGAATTAGTCGGTCAGGAGATGCAGTTGTGGAGGGGATTGTGCTGCTGTTTCCCTCTCTCCCCAGCTATATCTCCTGATCTCAGAGGGTCTCAGCAGTGAGACCCACTACAATCAATAACTTTTGACATTCCCGATGACACAAAGCTAAATTATCCAACATCACCTTGTCAAATGTGTGAAGATAATGCCTTTTGTTTTAATAAAGGAAGGAAGCAGGTCAGAAGGCCTCCAATCCCAAATGGAGATTGTTAGACATCACAGAAAAACTTGGTCCGACAGCATCCAGTAGTGAAGATATTGTGGATCTTTGTTCAAGCAACATACACATTGAGGCTTAAGAAAGACCCAATATGGTCTAAACTTTGCCATTGTGTATGTTGCTTGAATAAAGATCCACCATATCCTCACTACTGGATGCTGTCGGACCAAGTTTTTCTGTGATTCCTGATGACGTGTCAAAAGTTATTTTTAATGGCAGGTGCTATTTAATTATGAGTGGTTAGTTATAGAGGATAAAGGATAGAGTGTGTGTGTGTGTGTATATATATATATAGTAATACCTCGGTTTTCCAACTGCTTGGTATTCGAATGAAAATTTACCCAGAAGTATTGTTTGGAATTCGAACTTTGCTCGTTTTTCGAACGTTTTTGCGAGCGTGGATGGTGGGTTGTACCTGGCGAGTTAAGCAGTGGTGTGGCTTCACATACAGTACAGTGCTGTAGTGCTGTATAAGACTGCTGGAGTGCATATACAGTGCAGTAGTAGTACAGGCAGTGCACCACCATCTCCCATACATTACAGTGCTTGGATATACAGTAAAGGATGGGTGAGTAGTTGGTGACTACTGTACTATAATTGCTGGTTCTGATGAACATTTCTTATGTTTAATGTCCTGTACAGTATATACTGCTGTTCTGTACTGTACTGTAGTGATTATACTGAGCACTTATCAGTGTAATAAATGAGTATTGTAGGTAATTATTGGTGGCTGCTGGAACCAATTAATCACATTTACATTATTTCCTATGGGAAGACACTGCTCGCTTCTCAAACTGCCTTCCGGAACCGATTAAGTTCGAGAACCGAGGTACCACTGTGTGTGTGTGTGTGTGTGTGTATGTATATATATATATATATATATATATATATATATATATATATATATATATATATATATATATATATATATAATATACTTAGAAAAGTGGACACAGCACTCAGGAAGCTATTGCAGTTGGTGCCAGCAGTATATACCCCTGAGGACCATGAGTATAAATGCATACAAATGAAGAAAATTACTGCGGCACTCCGATACAGCTCGTGTTCAAAAGGTGTAGTTTATTTCTCCCACAAAGTGCATTGGCGACGTTTCAGCTCAGTCCTTATGAGCTTTTCTCAAGCTGTGCAATATACATGTGTAACAAGTAACAAGTGATTACTCACACACATCACGTGATCAATCAATAAAGTAGTAAATAGTGAAAAAAATCATAAATCACATCAATTAATTATATACGTGAACACCATACTAGACGTGTCATGAGACTGGAATACCCTGTCATATGTGTATTAAAGTGTCCATACATTATAAAAGTCCTTTTCACATGAACAATTGAAGACAGGTGGGATAGTCGCTCACCGGATGACGTCAAGAGGCCACACTAGGATGTTGACACGAGGCATAGGAAGAAACTCGTAAGTTTCGCTTGTAAACAAAATTGCAGCGAATGCGCCAGTTGGAGCCGACCAGGGTAAATGACGTAACTAGGTCGGATAGGCGCAGAGGCGTCATGTGTGGAATGACGTAACACGTATAAGGAACGGCAAAGCAGCTACGCAGGTAACCATGGAGACTGAACGCTGTAACCGGACATCATGGGGGTTTAACCCTTCGTAGGTGGACGGCATCTCTTCAGTCACCTATCGGGAATCATGTTGGCCAAGGAAACATGGTCCAAAGTATGGGCGAGTTCCTGCATAGGGCTGCGCCCTCGGACTAATGTCACCTCCAGACAATCCAGAGTTGTCACGATTCCTGTATCGGCCTCATCCCAGGGACTGTAGTATAGCCAAATACCTTGCGCCGGCACGTCAGATCCAAATGTCAGGATACCGCATCATTGCCGCAGTCACAACCGCACAGTGTGGATAAGAATATGAAAGAAATAGTCCAAGGAATGAAATCAGGCCACGACGTCAATCAGGTGAGTGTCCCACTCTGCTTCACTGGAAAATCAGCTTGTTACTATAACGAAAAGAATAAAGTATATTATAAATACAGATTAACATGATATAAATAATTATCGTGGGATTACACATGTATATTAGGGACCAGTAATTCAAGTGGAGGGGAGGTTACTGGAGTCAGTCACGGGGTGATCAAAATGCAAAAGTAATATCATAAGGTCTATCTACAGTAGCTCGGTAGAATTTTAAAGTCTACGTTAAGACCATGTGGTTTCAATGTGTTTAATTTATCAATCCAAAAACCCGTCTCAAAACACTTTCTAGAAAAGGGACATAGTGAGAGTGATCTGAAGGCCATTGTGTTTGAGCAAATACCAGTACCACCTAGAGGAGGCAACAGACAAGTATCATTAAAAAGAAGGGAACTATTTTGGATTGATAAATTAAACACATTGAAACCACATTCTACCGAGCTACTGTAGATTAACCTTATATTACTTTTGCATTTTGATCACCCCGTGACTTTGACTCCAGTCACCTCCCCTCCACTTGAGTTACTGGTCCCTAATATACATGTGTAATCCCACGATAATTATTTATATCATGTTAATCTGTATTTATAATATACTTTATTCTTTTCGTTATAGTAACAAGCTGATTTTCCAGTGAAGCAGAGTGGGACACTCACCTGATTGACGTCGTGGCCTGATTTCATTCCTTGGACTATTTCTTTCATATTCTTATCCACACTGTGCGGTTGTGACTGCGGCAATGATGCGGTATCCTGACATTTGGATCTGACGTGCCGGCGCAAGGTATTTGGCTATACTACAGTCCCTGGGATGAGGCCGATACAGGAATCGTGACAACTCTGGATTGTCCGGAGGTGACATTGGTCCGAGGGCGCAGCCCTATGCAGAAACTCGCCCATACTTTGGACCATGTTTCCTTGGCCAACATGATTCCCGATAGGTGACTGAAGAGATGCCGTCCACCTACGAAGGGTTAAACCCCCATGATGTCCGGTTACAGCGTCCAGTCTCCATGGTTACCTGCGTAGCGGCTTTGCCGTTCCTTATACGTGTTACTTCACTCCACACATGACGCCTCTGCGCCTATCCGACCTAGTTACGTCATTTACCCTGGTTGGCTCAAACTGGCACATTCGCTGCAATTTTGTTTACAAGCCAAGCTTACGAGTTTCTTCCTATGCCTCGTGTCAACATCCTAGTGTGGCCTCTTGACGTCATCCGGTGAGCGACTATCCCACCTGTCTTCAATTGTTCATGTGAAAAGGACTTTTATAATGTATGGACACTTTAATACACATGTGATATTTTCACTGTATGACAGGGTATTCCTGTCTCATGACACGTCTAGTATGGTGTTCGCGTATATAATTAATTGTGATTTATGATTTTTTTCACTATTTACTACTTTATTGATTGATCACGTGATGTGTGTGAGTAATCACTTTGCTACTATTTAAGACTTGATGTTACACATGTATATTGCACAGCTTGAGAAAAGCTCATAAGGATTGAGCTGAAACGTCGCTAATGCACTTTGTGGGAGAAATAAACTACACCTTTTGAACACGAGCTGTATCGGAGTGCCGCAGTAATTTTCTATATATACATCTCCTATATATATAGTGAAACCAGCTCAGTTGCCCCTAGCAACCAATCAGATTCCACTTCTCTTTCCCTCACAGACTCTTTGGAAAATGAAAGGTGTAATCTGATTGGTTGCTAGGGGCAACTGAGCCAGTTTTACTTTAAACCATGTTTGATAAATCTCCCCTGATTCATAACCTTATTACACATACTGTCCACGTATACATATTGGGGTGTCTAACTGTTACGGGTATCTGTTAAAAGAATGTAGAGCGGGCAAAAGCTTCTCCCTTTGGAGGACCATGGGTGTGTAATACATCATTATCCCTTTGGAGACGCTGCAGGAGATTTAATTGAAATACATTACAAGAAGTATTGTTTTTGCATTGGGCAGCTCCTAGTACCCTCTATAACGGCGCCCCCACCCACACACACAGGTCTTATATCAGCGCTGCTGTATTGTTCAGTGCTCACGTATTGTAATATCATTGCAGTTAGTCTTGTCGGTAGGATTTCCTTGCCTCTTATAGTGCCTTTTCTTGTCTGCCTGCCCTTTATTGAGAGCGCAGTTATGTGTGTGTCCTCTGGTGAACTTTCCTCCGGATACGGCTCTGATGTGTGGAGCTCAGGAGGAGTTTCCTTGGTGGATGTATTGTTAGGTTGGTTATACATGTGCTCATTGATTTACTGTGCCTTTCATTCATTGTCATGTGCGCTCAGATAATGCCGTGTGTCAATATTGACTCCTCATAACTGTAGTTATTATATCCGTAAACCTTTTTTGACTTCCTACCATGTAGTGTGTTTCTATTTGTTGCTTTTTACTTTGTGTTTTTATGTTATTATCTCCCCCGCATGGAGCGCCAGTGTGGTTAACTTGACTATTTATTTACCCCCCCCCCCCCCCCCCCCCAAATCAATCATTGTCGTAGCCCTAAAATAGACATGTAACGTATGGAAATTAATGGAAGATTATTATAAGCACAATAAACAGTCTATTTTAGGGTACTTTTTAAGTCCTAGAAAAATAAATGGAAAAAGAAAAAAAAAATGAAAGGGTTATTTAGGATTAGGAAAAGCACAAATGCTTTCTTGCAAAAACTGTGCCACCCCTGTCCTCAGGTTATGTGTGGAATTACAGCTTCATTCACTTATATGGAACTAAGCTGCAGAACCCACACCTAAACTGAGGACAGGAGTGGTACGGTTTCTAGAAGAAATTTTTCTAAATTTGGACAACCACTTTAAAAGCATAAGCCTGCATAGGCTCAGTAATCTATCCATAAGACAAAAAGTTGCTGAGAACATTTACTATTGTTGTGCCCCTGGCATACACCAGGGAGAAGGCACAGATTCGCCCCTTCTCCATGGCGTACGCCTGCTGTATCCCCCACTTGCCAATTGGCGTCAATCTATCTGGCCACACAGCATGAGTTGTTCTGCTGTTTTTTTAACATGATTTAATAAAGTATATATTTTTTAACCAATTTTTGGAGTGCCGGAACCGTACTACTTTCAGTTCATCTCATCTGATTCCATATTCAACCTGGTTTTCAGAATCTCTGCTTGCTGTCGTTTACACGTCATACGTCACGTCTCCAAACTGGACTGTGCATGTAACAAGTCGTGGCATGTGTCACTGTTACATGACCAGGACTGATTACATGTATATTACTGATATTGAATACACATCAGACCTATTGATCAATAGGAAGTTTTACATAATTTTCAGTAAACTTTTCCCTCTGCCCTGTGTAAGACCTCTTCTGAGCGCCTGTTACTGATGTGCAGGTTCTTTATTGGAGGTTGGGAGAGGAACCTGACTCAATGTAGTGTGCAGTATAAATAGATGCAAAGCACATCTCAGATCTCACATCTCTGTGTGGGAGTCAGGCACGTGTTCAGGCTTTTTTTTTTTTCTTTTACCATTTGATTTCATTGAAATAAACTGATTCCCTTTTATTTTCCAGGATAGCAATGGAAACCTGGAGTTAGCGGTGGCATTTCTCACTGCAAACAATGCCAAGCTCCCTCAGCCGGAAGAAGCAAGCTACTATCAGACAGCCATCCCCAACAATGACCGATACATCAGCGTCGGCAGCCAGGCGGACACAAGTACGTGGCTCCTCTGCAGTTTTACTTGTTTTCTTGCAATAGACATCTCTAAAGGCAGATATTGTTTAGCGTGATTGAATCAATACTCGTTCATTGAGTCCTTTTGAAGAAAAGTATTGCTTATTAAATAAAATGGTATCAGATAATTTGTATATTACTTCTAGTTAAAAATCCCTGTTTTTTCAGTACTTACCAGCTTCTGTATGCCCTGCAGGAAGTGGTGTTTTCTTTCTAGTCTGACACAGTGCTCTCTGCTGCCACCTCTGTCCATGTCAGGAACTGTCCAGAGTAGGAAGTGTTTTCTATGGGGATTAACTACTGCTCTGCAGAGAGCACTGTGTCAGACTGGAAAGAATACACCATTTACTGCAGGACATGCAGCAACTGATATGTATTGGAAGGCTTGAGCTTTTTAAAGAGAAGAAAATTACAAAATTATATAACTTTCTGACACCATTAGATGACTACAGTAAAGGCTGGTCCTTCTCCAAATACTTGGTGTTCTGCATCTGAGCTAGCAGAATGACCATGCATGCCGGCTGATCATGGTCTTTTAACTTCCTATTACACCAAACTATTATCGTCTAGTAGTCACCGAAGTATGGCCGATAATAGTTTGGTGTAATAGGTCCTTTACATTGTAATTACACAGCGCTACACTTATACTGATACCATGTGAAAGGGGTTATCCAGCGCTACAAAAACATGGCCACTTTCCCCCTACTGTTGTCTCCAGATTGGGCGGGGTTTTCAAACTCAGTTCCATTGAAGTAAATGGAGCTTAATTGCAAACCGCAAGTGGCCATGTTTTTGTAGCGCTGGATAACCCCTTTAAGCGTTCCCTGGTGCATTTACTCATCTACAAGTTGTATTGGAAACTATAGACAAACCCCTAACAATTTAGTTCAGTCCTTATATGCAGTAAGAGCTTGTGTTAGCTTACTGTACAGTGTCTGGTGTAAAGATGACGGAGTCAGCAAAGAATGCTAGGGGAGAATTCAGAGAGCAAGAACGGCAGCTCTGCAGAATAATAAAGGATCGGTACAGGATACACATCGTATGTACAGTGACCCCACCGGCAGAATAGTTAGTGCAGCTCTGGAGTATAATAAAGGATGTAACTGAGGGTTAATACAGCATAAGTAATGTGTAATGTATGTACATAGTGACCCTGCCAGCAGACGTGAGTGCAGCTCTGGAGTGTAATGCATACTATACAGTAACACCTGATTAACACAGTGTAAGTAATGTTCATTTTTCCCATATGGTAATGTCAAGAATGTGTCTTTAAGAAATAGCATAGACAAGACACTGCTTTTGTAAGGCACAGTAAGAGAGGATATTGGGGGACATCCAGTCATTTGAATGGAAGTGATGTTACGGTACAGTACTTATATGCAGCTATTGCTTTAATGCATATTGAATAATGTAACCTTACAATTTAGGTTGTTTCTAAGGGTCCTATTACATAGGCTGATGGCGGCCCGAAGTGAACGAGCGCCGAAATGCTAGGTGTTAGACCCTATTACACGACCCGATAATCATTTAGCAAGGGCTGTACGGGCATCGTTAGTGATGTCCATGCAGCCCTTGCCCAAACAGTTAACACTTCACCTCTCCGGCACCCGCCCAGCCAATCACTTGCCGGAACAGCCGTGGACAGTGATTGGCTGAGCGGCTTGTGAGCTTGGACAGGCCGCTCTGAAGCTGCAGCCACAGTGCTGGGACGAATGCAAAGCACAGGAGAACACCGGAAGCGTGGAGAGGTGAAGTGTTAACTGTTTGGGCAGTCGTCAGCCGCACATCACTATTACACATAGCGATGTGCGGCCGGCAGCTGATGATTCAAGGTCAGGACCTTAGTAGCGATCAGCTGATGATCGTTTTATTGGCTGATCGTTGTCTCCATTACACAAGTCAATAATTAGCCAAATCAGGCCCATTATCGCTCTGTGTAATAGAGCCCTAAGTTTCCTACAGTTTTGTGTCAGCAGCTCTGATACAAGTCAAAACGTCTCCATAGTAACAGACTGCAGAGAAGCCTGCGTAGTCTGATCCAGCAGTGAAACTTAATTCCATCTAACGCATACTTTTTAATTATTTAATAAATGTATGTCTGCGGAAAAAAGACGGAGGCAGATAGAATGGAGCGCAACTGCAGGGTCTGACTACACATGGGTCTGTTAGTTGTCAGTTACTGTGTGGGCAAAATTTACATTTTTTTTTTAGCAGTTGGAGCATTAGCAAAAATTGGTTGACGGTGGACACAACCTGCAAGAAAAAAAGTTTTCACTTGATGCCATCTTTTGCATCATTGGATGCAGTGTCGGACTGGCCCACCAGAGGAGCAGGGGGTCCTCCCTTGGGCCCCCAACTTTAGAACCTGCACTAACACTGACTGGCATGTCGTTCTCACTGTTTCTTCATTGGTGGCCCCCCAGGAACGTTTCCACTGGTGGGCCCCAGATACACTAGTCCGACACTGATTGGATGCTTCAGAAAAATTATACTGGAATGTTTTAGGCATCTGGCTGTAATTCCAGGCATATTTACCATCACTCTGCTTTCCTAGATGCACATCTGGTTTATTTTAGGGGAAGTGATTCCTTTTATCTCTTGGTTAGTGTATAAGAAGTCACTTTGTGCTCCTTGTGTCCCTCATCTAAATACGGCTCTTCATTATCCGGGATGTATACTGCCGCAAGGCTTGGGAACCTTCTGAGTATGAGATAAATGTGTCAGCCGGACAGTACATTCTGCTCATGTACAGGCACAGTATATGCCGTATCACTGACATCTGCCCTAACCCCAGGTTTAGCAGGCTGTGACGTGCATTCACTTACAGGAACTATGGGAGTCAGGCTGCACCACTCTGGGATTCCGAAGCCCAAAACCAGTTATGCCGCAGCGAGCTGCTACTTGTTCCCGGGATACATACATCATCATTATGGCACATAGGTGGCACACTTGTTAACATGACTAAAGCAAGTCACCAGTCATTATGGTATAGTTTCTAGAGATGAGCGAACCAGGTTCGGGTCGATCTGAACCCGAACGATCGCCATTTGATTAGCGGTGGCTGCTGAACTTGGATAAAGCTCTAAGGTTGTCTGGAAAACATGGATACAGCCAATGACTATATCCATGATTTCCACATAGCCTTAGGGCTCTATCAAACTTCAGCAGCCACCGCTAATCAAATGCCGAAAGTTCGGGTTCGGATCGACTCGAGCATGCTCCAGGTTCGCTCATCTCTAATAGTTTCCTTTTAAGATTTATAGGTTTATCCTTTGCTTTTAAAGGGGTCATGCCCTGAGAGATGCATCATGGGAGTTGTAGTTTTGCAAAATCTTGGAGAACACTCAAAGGGGTTATCCAGTGCTACAAAAACATGGCCACTTTCCTTCAGAGACGACATGAATCTTTTCTCCAGTTCAGGTGCAGTTTGCAATCAAGCTCCATTTACTTCAATGGAACTGAGCAGCAAAACCCCACCCAAGCTGGAGACAAGAGTGGGTCTGTCTCTGGAAGAAAGTGGCCATGTTTTCGTAGCACTGGATAACCCCTTTAACTACATCAAACCCAGTTAATGATATGTAGGGTTGTAAAGTGAATCATTCTAAAGGAGCCTGGTCCAGGATCCATGTGACGATTATAAATGTATGCTAATATGAGAAAGGTGACTTGACTATGACCAGACAGACAAGTTTCCTGCATCTGAACCAAATTCCATAGACAACTCCCTTACTTAAATCAACGTTTTTTGTTTTGTTTGTTTTTGTTTTTAAACTAAAGCCGGACCAAAAAAAAAAAGGTTTCTTTTTTTTCTTTTACCTTTTTATAGACTCACTCCATCTTTAGGAAGTGGCCTAGTGGAGAATATGTGACAATACACAGGGCTATGAATATTTCAGGTTGTCCCTCAGAGCATTTAAAGGTTGACTCAATTCACAGAACCAGGCACATTCTACCTTTTTAGCTGTTTTGTCATTTTAGAGCATATCTTTGGAAGAAAAATAACACAGGGATGTCTGCAGCAAGAACTAATTAGAAAGCAGCAAAGGAGTAACAGCTATTCAGCTTTTTCCTATAGGAAGTTTCTCATAAACATGGGATCACATGACCCACTTGTTGAAAGAAAGGATTCAAGGAATTTTGGCTAGAAAGAAAGTTAGGAAGGAACTATCTATCTATCTATAATTTATTTTTTAAAATATATTTTATTTACTTATTTTTTTATATATATATATATTTTTTTTCAATTTATGTAATGGAAGATTAGCGGCATAATAAATTCTGCAACTCTATATAACTGTGTTCATATACCTTCAACTAAGTCCTCTATCCATTTGTAGATGTGATTGACCTGACCGGGGATGATAAGGATGACCTGCAGAGAGCCATTGCCTTGAGTCTGGAGGAGTCAAACAGGACATTCAGAGAAACGGGAATTACTGATGAAGAACAAGCCATCAGCAGGTCTGTAAATAGTTCTGTCTAGCATCACCCTTGCTTTTCTTTTTCTTTTTCATGTATATCATTATCCTTTTGTATTGTTTGCTAATTTAAATTCTCCAAATCTCCTGTGAGTTTGTGTCCATTTGGGGTTCTGTTACTAATCCTCTCACAATCGTCAACAAACCTGTAAAATAATTTCTCAGTTTATGGTCGGCAGGTATCACTGTGTTACTTCTGAATAAGGACAGATGTAGTTGTCGGCAATTGCAATAGTGACATCTTGAGGCCAAAATAAGGAACTGCATCACTTGCATACTAAAACTTGGAGAATACATTGTAAAGCTGTATATTGTACAGCTTTCTAATTAAAGGGTTTTATTGTGAATAAAACGTTTTGGTAATGGAAACTAAAATACAAAATTATAAGAAAACAAAACCCTTTTAATATTGCCATGTGCTTTTCCCAGTCAAAACAGTCAGAAGACTACAGCAAACAGTCTCAACCAAAGCAGCTCAAAGACACCTAATTGTCACTTTTTAACATCGTATACCCTATTGTTTTAGATTTTCAGAAGTAGTTTAGTCCAGGTAAATTAAAGGGTATATGTTAATGGAATGATTAAATAATATGGTAAAACTATTCTTAACATCTTTTAAACTTTTTTTTGTTAAAGGACAATCTTTATTAAAGTATTGTATTGCCCCCCAAATCACCAATATACCAATATACACTTCCTGGATAACATGGTGATGTCACGACCCGACTCCCAGAGCTGTGCGGACTATAGCTGCTGGAGAGGATGATAGCAGGGGGACACTAAGGGACACAGGGCACCGGGGGGACACTGAGCATCCCTCTGTCAGATTCCTCTACAGCAGCCACAGCTCTGGGAGTCGGTTCGTGACATCACCATGTTATCCAGGAAGTGTATATTGGTGATTTGTATAACTTTTGGGGGGCAATACAATACTTTAATAAAAATTTTCGCCGGACTTCTCCTTTAAATAAGTTGTAACAAAAGACAACATTTGTGCCAGTCAATATGAAGTTCTTCCTATGTAAGGAGTCAGATTTCTTTCTGAATAGTCTTCATTAAAAATTACTTACCATTCAGATACTGCTCAAAGAAAAATTAGACGAATATTTTAGTCAACTTTTTGCTTAGAGGATAACAGTAGAGATGGGGAAGAGGTTATGCACTGGATCAGATGGAGAGGGGAGAGAGAATCCCTGGAGGACAGCTCACATAGTCTTGTAGATAGAGAGGAAGGCTTGTCAAAGGCGGTCTCCGGGGGAGAATCATAGTAGAGAGAAAATAGAGCATGTACAGTACATTGCTGCGGATGTCTAAAAAAACTAAGCAAAATGTTTAATACAAACCTATTCAGAAAGTGTTTATGCACAAAGCAAGAATAAGAAAATGTTTTTCAAAGCTTTTCATAGCCATTTAATCTTGTAGTACCCTTTTAGGTTAGCAGTGAAACAGTTGATCACAGGTATCTTGCAGTATTTAGACTGGTATTGTGACAGTTAATGGGTTGTATTGGATTCTGATAGTAGATTTTCTCATCTCACAAGTTACTTGGTAATTTTCACATCGTGGTATTAGAGCTTGTGATCATATGTTACACAACCAGTAGGATGTGTGAGTTGATGTAAGGACAAGACCTTTAGGTGATACAACAAAATGTCATGTTAGTGTGACATAGTAAAATACTGAAATGTCAAAGAAGTGTGACAGAAAATAATCATTTTAAGGAGAAGTCTCGAGTAAATAAAAGGTTGCAAGCAGGCAACCATTGACTATAATATAATATAATGCTCAGCCAATCTGTGACTGGGACGGGAGACACCGCTGCAGTCACTGATTGGCTAAGAGGATAATCCATCATCCGGGCTAGGTATTTGCCTTGGTCTAGAATGTTCCTGGCAGCATAAAGGAAAACATAGTTATAAAGTTGTGAAGAGTCCTGGGGGTGGTCCCACATTTTTAAGGAGTCCAGGCAGTCCTGGCTTGAATAACAATCACTTAGTATTCAGTATACAGGGTATACATCAGTACAAAGTGTATGGGGCCCCCTAGCTTTCACCAAGGAAAAGGCACGCCCTCTGACGAGTACCAAGAGAACCCCTGCACCATATTACAACCTAATGCTCTGTTTATTCCTGTTTATATTTAGAGTTTTAGAAGCCAGCATTGCTGAGAACAAGGCCAGCCTAAAGCGGACTCACACAGAGGTTTGGAGCGACTCCCCTAATCCCTACGACAGGAAGCGTCAGGACAACTGTCCCGTGGGATTAAAGAATGTGGGGAACACCTGCTGGTTCAGCGCCGTCATCCAGGTGAGGACATGATATCCTTATTGTTCGGCACAATGCCATCCATAACCTTGTGGTTTTTCTGAAACACTCAGAGATTTGGTTCAGTGCTATAGTATTTAGCCCCTAAATGCCCCTCTGAAATGTTGACTTAGGTGTTTTATTAACTGTGCTGTACACACTGTACACACAGAGCTCATCACCACTCTGTAAGCTAGATTCCCCAGTCTGGTATAATACCAGTATTAGTGTTTTGGCATGGTCCTGTCCCCTTGAATTATTAGGCTGCTTTCACACTGTTTTTTTTTTTTGTGTACCTTTCACTGTTTCATTCTAATACACACACACATATACATACACACACACACACACACACACACACACACAGTATTTTTTTTTTAAAGTAACATTGGAACAAATACACCCAGGGTTAAGCAAGATATTATTGGCTGGTATGCATATTCTTAGCTCGTAAATCCATCGCTACCCTCACAGTGGTAGTACCTGTGGTGGGTGTATGGAATTTTACATGCGGCTATCCTATAACTAGATGACTCATTAGTGGCATAAAAAGAGACTTTGGAGACATGCAGCGAGTCAGTGATCTCATGTAGCCCCGGCCAGGAGTGTAACTCTATGCCCTGACCCCCGGGAGTCTCGCAGCCTGCTCATTTCATGTTTACCAACTCTACGGTGTGTCATAAGCAGCGTACTTGAATTTCATGTTATGTTATCTGCGGTAGTGACCCATCTGTCAGCGTCCAGACTATTAATGTGCGTTTTTAAAGGCAACCAATCGGGCTCATATGGTTCCCAGGAGCGCTGTATAAAGTTCCTGCAGCAGCCGCGGCACGTACCGGCTGTGGCCGCAGCAGGAGCTTTATACCGGAGAAAAAGTTTTTATCCTCCGAGCGTGTGACAGGCAGAAGGCAGAGAAGTAGTCATCTGGACAGCTCCCCGCCCGTATCTAGTCACCGCGCTCTGCCTGTCAGTGCGCTCGGAGGGGATGATTGACAGGTAGAGAGGTCCTTTACTGGCCTCTCTGCCTGTCAATCATCCTGTGGAGCGCGTTTAAAGGCAGAGCGCGGTGCTCAAAACTGTCCTAAAAGAGACACAGTTAAATTAAAACTGTGTGGGAACGGCACTGAGGATGAAGGTAAAAGACATACCTTAATCCTTAGCACCCCGTGTGCAATAGGGAGCTAATGGAACCTGCTGAGAGTTCCCCTTAAAAGATTTAAAGCGATTTTGTACCCACAATCTGTCCCTCCCAAACCACTTATACCATCAGATAGCTGCTTTTAATCCAAGATCTGTCCTGGGGTCCGTTCGGCAGTTGATGCAGATATCGTCCTAAACAACATTTTTTAGACTTGCAGCCCTGTGCCACACTGCTGTGGCTTGGAGTATCTGTGCCCTAACTTTGCACCACCCCTCCGTCCCCCCTCCCTGCCCTCTTCATCATTAGGAATGCCCCTAGAACATTTTCTCCTGGCTGAACATTGCACAGGAGCCTTAACCATCCAGCCCATGTTCAGTATTTACACAGCTGATGAATAGGAGACAATCTGCCTGGAGCATTCCTAATGATGAGGAGGGCGGGGAGGAGGGACAGAGAGGTTGTGCCAGTCTAATGGATACACAATCTAAAGGTGTGTTTACACAAAGAGATTTATCTGACAGATTTTTTTAATCCAAAGCCAGGAACAGACTCTAAACAGGGAACGGGTCATAAATGAAAGACTGAGATTTCTCCTCTTTTTTCAAATCCATTCCTGACTCAGCATGTCAAATTTCAGTATCTGATCTCTTTGTTCTTGGCTGGTGTCAGACACCCTTTATTCCCCTCTCTCCACTGAAATCCCCAAGTATGCTTAGTTGAACAGAGTATGCATGTGTATGGGGTCGGCAGGAGGACAAAAGCCCACCGCTATTGAGGCCGTATGGTCACCTTAGTTATCAGGATAGATTGGGCTAAACAGCTCCAGTATAAAAGTGGAGAGAATAATAATGACAAAAGATTCAGATCAGCCCGCGGTTCTAAAACAGGGATTGGGAACCTTCAGTCCTCCAGATGTTGCAAAACTACAACTCCCATCATGCCTGGACAGCCAAAGCTTTAGCTTGAATTGTAGTTTAGCAACAGCTGGAGGACCAAAGGTTCCCTATCCCTGTTCTGAAAATATGCTTACTGACATAAAAACTGTTCATGGATCCTCTTAAAACAGATCCATGACCAGTTACTTATCATCCACCACTCTATGCAGCAATTATACGGCTCTCTACACTTGTCTGTCCTGTCACCACCACTATCTGATGTGCTTTGCTGTATCAGACCCACAGGCTGTTATCGTCCCGGTCAGCTGCTCTCGTCTCTATTCCGTTCTGTTGATCTAGAAATGTTATTGTGGTTTGTTTACAATAAATTCTTCTTCTCCGCTGAAATCAAAGTCGTCACGAGTCCCGTAACAGATTGTAACAGATGGCGGATCACCGACGCCGCTGCCAGCTGCTTAGACCAGCTTGTTTACTTCCAGTCTCTGATTCATATGTCCGCGCGGATGAGTCTGATTATAGTCGAAGGAATGCATGATGGGGTCGGGTGTATGGTGTGGACGGGATCGGGTGCACGGTGTTAATGCGGAGTTGGGAATAAACATTTGTGCGGGAGGATAATGTGCTGGGATAATATATCGGGTGAAATCCATGTATGGCTGCATATGAGATATAACTCGGAAGCATCCGGCATGTTCCCCAAAAGATATCTTGGATATATCCATAGGTCCCATTGCCTTTGCTGCTTTTAAACTGGGCCTTCTCCTGTTTACTTAGATCAAGAATGGGGAACCTTCGGCCCTCCAGCTGTTACAAAACTACAATTTCCATCATGCCTGGACAGCAAAACATTGGCCATATGATGGATGTCTGCTAAGTGCTTGTTTGGTCAGTGGGGCCTATGCCATTGTATACATAAATGATGCCCCCATGTACAGGCTGAGCCATTGTATATGTTGAATGGGTTTGGGGGGTTGTAAACTGCTGCCGGACCTCTCCTGTAAGCAGCTTATATCCCCTGAGAACAAAAGGATCAGGCAGTTGAAATCCAGCATGCCCAAGCCTTCTCTCCCCCAACATCTATCATTCATCTAACATCTATTAAATCATGGACTGTTCCCACAGAAATCTGCTGGCTCCAATATTTTTTATTTTTTTAATCTTAATCAATTCTTTGTGGATTTTATATCCATGTCATGTACGGCCCTGAGGAGCAGTGTCAGTGAGATGGGGCCTAGAGTATATGGGGCTATTGAACGACCACTAACAGATGATAACTGGTGTGATGAAAAATCACCGCCAAGACCCTCTTGTTCTGGGAGAGGTAAGCCTTAGAGAGCTGTCTGGCTGTGGCTTATGGGGCGTTTACACTGAGAGATTTATCTGATAGATTTTGGAAGCCAAAGCCAGCACTGGATTTGAAAAGAGGAAAAATCCCAGTCTTTGCTTTATGACCTGCTCCCTGTTTATAGTCTGTTCTTGGCTTTGGCTTCCAAAATCTGTCAGATAAATCACTGTGTAAACGCACCATTACTAGAGATGAGCGAACTGTGTTCGGGTTCGAGTCGATCCGAACCCGAACGTTTTGTATTTGATTAGCGGGGGCTGCTGAACTTGGATAAAGCTCTAAGGTTGTCTGGAAAACATGGATACAGCCAATGACTATATCCATATTTTTCACATAGCCTTAGGGCTTTATCCAAGTTCAGCAGCCACCGCTAATCAAATGCCGAAAGTTCGGGTTCGGATGGACTCGAGCGTGCTCCAGGTTCGCTCATCTCTAACCATTACCCTTCCCCATAGAGAACACAGAAGCTCGGTCATGCTGAGCATTCCTGTGTTTTCAGAGGACGATTACCGGTGGGGGTGGGAAGATGACTGACATCCGAACAGTCGTTCAGCCATCAGTTATTAAAGGTGTATGGCCACTTTAAGGGACCCTCTGATAAGCTTACCTAGGAGGTTATAGCATCCCGATGAGTGTTGCATCCGGTCCATTTTTTTACCAGACACGGCATCAAGTTTTTAATAGTGGTCTGTGTCTAGTACTGCAGCTCAGTTTTAGGAGCGACTTGGTAAAAGTCGGTCAAAGTGTCCAAACCGCAACTACTATATCTATCTAACTTTATTTTTTTATTATTATTTTACATGTCTTATTATGTCAAATCTTTTTTGTGGCCCTTTTAAGTTCTATAGTTTTGGGCTATAGCAGAATCTCGTATATACATCTGGAAAGAAAAACAGTTTTGTGTTTTTTTGTTAGATGTTGCTGGCCTCTATATCAGACAGAACTAGTTGTTTGTAACATTACTAACCGTCTGACGCATGTCGGTGGATCCTCTGTAACTTTTTATAAAGCTGGTGAGGTAAGCCTAGAGCGTCACCAATGTGTCTGTTACTGACGTAGGCCATTTGCAGCTTCCTAGAAGTCTCTGGACAGACACCAGCTTGTTCTTTTTATTACATATTTGGCGGTGAATACTCCTTCTAAACGAGTTTATTAAAAGCCTTGGCTCTAACCAAGGAGACACAGGCTTACAGAAGGGGTATCTCTGCCAACCAGCTCTCTCCAGCGATGAGAGATGACTCTCTCAGCCCCTTACTGGTTGAGACCAATGCCGCCTTTTTATTTGACAACTGTGAAAAGCAGCTGGTGACGGATGGGTCTTTAGTGATACTGAGTGTAAAAGCTGACTAAGTGTATAAGAATAACCTTCTTGTGACATGACGTGTAAGGTTTCCGTTGTCATAACTTCTTTCCCCCCCCCCCCCCCATATTAAGGTGAGCAGTAAAGACGTGAGCAGATAGCTTATAGGAAGATGGAAACAATATGTTTTAAGTGTTGACTGTTTGCAACATTATAAAATTGTGTTTTTCTTAAAGGGGTTCTCCAGGTTTAAAAAAAGAAAATGTTTTCAAATGAACTGGTGGCAGAAAAATATGCAGATTTGTAAATTACTTCTATAAAAAAAACTCAGGCCTTCTAGTACTTACCAGCTGCTGTATGTCCTGTAGGAAGTTGTGCTTTCTTTCCAGACTGACACAGTGCTCTCTGCTGCCACCGCTGGCCATCAGAGTAGTATAAAATCCCCATGGAAATTTTCTGCTCTGGACCGTTTCCTACACAGACAAGTGTCAGCAGAGAGCACTATGTAAAGTATGCATCACTTCCTGCAGGACATATAGCAACTGATAAGCACTAGAAGGGTTCAGTTTTTAAATAGAAATCCTTTTTCAAATATATTTCACTTTCTGACACCAGTCGTTTTTAAGCATTGTAGAGGCCATACTGAGCAGCAGAATGCCTCCTCCTTCCCCCACCCCTTCCTGCTTGGCCTCCAGCACTGAGCCCTGGATGTCAGTCAGTCCTTGGCACTTCAGCTCTGAGCATGGTGTACAGCGGACAGTACCCCTTTAACCACTTGCAGCTTGTTCTGTCCTGTTTGGAGCTCAGGTGTCAAGCAGGCGGTACCAGGCTACAGCATGCATGCCTCCTTCCTCCACCATCCTTGCCTGCCTAGACTGATTAACTTCAATGGCTCGGCTGTCAGCCCTGAGCCCTGTACGTTTAATCATGGGAAAGAGGTGACATGTCATTGTTTGTGTATGGCTCTGTCACTTTTAGACAAGGTCATATGAATAGTTTGACCTTATTCCCTAGTATTCTGTATATTTATTGGTCTTCCTATGTGTACATTGTTGCATTTATTGTTTCCATTGAGAAATACCATATGCTTTTTTTCTCTTTCAGTCTCTCTTTAATCTGCTTGAGTTTCGCCGGCTAGTGTTGAACTACAGCCCCCCTGCCAGCGCTCAGGATGTTCCACGAAACCACAAGGTGGGCGTTCCTGTTATGTATGTGGGCATACTTCCTGTATGAGCTGCGTCCCCATGCATTACCTACATTCCCCTGCAAAAAAACAAACAAAAACTTTTCAAGCAGTAATTAACATATTACAGGGGTTGTTTTCTGTGACGTGTATGTCCAGAGCCAAAGTGGTACATTCTGCACAGTTCAGTGCTGAGAGGAGCAGCAAGGTGTTTAGGTTGCCTTGGCAACCGTATGACGCCCAACGTGTAACATGCAGTACTCGTGCCGAGAACTCACAGGGCATTGTGTGGTTTCTGAGGCAACCATACAATCTAGCAAGATGGTGCAGAACATGTCACAGCAACTCTGGAGATACATAAAGCTGTAATAGACAAGACCTCCCTCTATTGGCTAGAAAGGAGTTCCTTTACCTCTAAGATCTAGTGACCCCACATATTAGACATTTTAGCTGTCATTTGTCACTGTACCACCTTAAAGGGGTTATCCAGGTGGGGGAGGTTCTATGTATATGCCCAGGGAAGGGGGTGATTGTAAACAATAATGTACACTGACCTCCCTGGTTTCCACACTGTGCGGCTGCCTCCAGGTTCTATGGTTGTAACATCACAGACCCCATCAGCCAATCAGTGGAAATGGGGAACAAGTAGGTTAAAGGGTTGCCTTTTATATACTGAAGATGACTTGGGGGACACTTTTTAAAGTGTCACTGTAGTTTAATTTTTTTTTTTTTTTTGCCGAAATCAATAGTACACGCGATTTTAAGAAACTTTGTTATGGGTCTATTAGCTGAAAAATGCAGTTTGAAGCTCTCCCCCCTGTCTTCATTGTTCTCTATGCAGAGGGGAGGGGTTGAGGTAGATGAGGCACCAAAACAGGACAACAAAGAGTTAATTTACAGCTACATCACTGGCTATCTCCTCTGAAGTCAGCACTGACCTCTGAATACCGGCTTTCACACAGGACCTGCTGTGTAATCCTTTGTTCTCTGCTAGCGACTAATCTCCCTCTTCCCTCCTCCCCTCTCCATAGAACAGACAGGGCCTGACTGATGTAAAAGAGTCAAGATTTCCTGATAATGAACAGCAGATTGGAGAGAGGAGGGGGGGGGGGGTTGGGCTGGGGAAAGTCTTTTTTGAATGCAGATAATGGCATATTTGCCTAATAAACCCAATTACAAAGTTTCCTAAAATAGTCTGTACTATTGATCTCTGGAAAAAAATTATTTAAAGCCAGTGGCACTTTAAGGCCATTAGCCTATTGTAGTTGTCTGAGAAATTTCCTTTAAATGTCATGCTATTGGTAAACTACAAGAGAGCAGTATTGCTTCTCGCTCTTTTCTCTGTATAGGCCCTTGATACTTCTTTACCCAGAGCCTTTTTGTAATGGGGTCACCATTTGTTAAATAAGTAGTTTGTTTGTTGAAGTGCAAATGGGACGTTAGGTAAATGACTGCCCTACAGGTAAATGAGATGGCGTTAATGTCTGTGGAGCTACAAGGCTGCTCCCGGCCTGACCATAGGTATGCTGGGGATGGGAGAAAGTGTTTTTCAAGTAAACTTAAAGGGATACTCCTGAGGGATAAAAATAACATTAACTGGTGTGTCAGTAAGTTATACATATTTGTAAATTGTTCTATTTAAAAATAAATAAAATCCAATACTTCCAATACTTATCAGCTGCTGTATGTCCTGTAGTCTGACACAAAGCTGTCTGCTGCAACTTCTTGTCTGTGACCAGAACTGTCCAGAGCAGTAGCAAATAGAAAACCTCTCCAGCCCTGGACAGTTCCTGACACTGACAGAGGTGGCAGTATAGAGCACTGTAGCACTGTGTCAGACTGGAAAGAATACACCACTTTCTGCAGGGCATACAGCCGCTGATAAGTACTGAGAGACTGGAGATTTTTAAATAGAAGTAATTTTTAAATCTGTAACTTTCTGTTAATTTGAAGAGAATGGGGGACATTTATCAAGACTGTACAGTACAGGTCTTAGTACAGCCAGCCAGCCTTGTGCTCGGCACAGGTATTGTGCAGCAATCTACACCTGCTCTAAAGCAGGTGTAGACCTTTGGCTGGTTTATGCCTGTTTCCAGACAGAAATCAGGTGTGGGAGGAGGCCATGCCTCCACCCCACCATGTCGCGCCCACCTGCCAGACCATCTGGCAAACCGGGGATATGGCAGACGTAAGCCACGGGAAATTGTGTACACCAGGGGCGCACAATGATAAACCCCCTCCAATATTTTTTCTCTGGAGTACGCCTTTTAATCTCCTAATATTACTATGTTTGACTGATTTGCTGTTTTACTCACGTGCCATAGGAACATAGGAATCTGCCTTTCATGCGAGAGCTCCGATATCTCTTTTCACTACTGGTCAGTTCTAAAAGGAAATATGTGGATCCTTCCAGGGCGGTGGAGATTCTGAAGGATGCATTCAAATCCAATGACTCTCAACAGGTGAGCCCAGAGTAATAAAGAAAGATATATATAATATACATACATACATACATACATACATACATACATACATACATACATACATACATATACATTTATATACACATAGTGGTGCCTTGGATTACGAGCATAATTCGTTCTGGCACTGTGCTTGTAATCCAAATAGACTCTTAAACCAAAGCAAATTTTCCCATAAGTAATCATAGAAATGCAGACATTTTTTATACTTAACACGTAAAACAAATGAAACAAACCTTTAGAAACAGCTGAATGTCATATTATAAGTTACTGTGCAGTATAGCAAGCAGCATGTGTAGTTTAATGTACAGCTGCTGTTTGTAGATACAGGATGGAGCTGCAGATCCCCATAATGGCTGAATGTAATGGCAGGCACATTATAGCAGGAATGGAGAGAATGGGAAACACAAGGGCTGACAGAGACTGCAGGGAATATGAAGGAATAAGCAGGGTGGATGTGAGCACAGCATAGCAGCACTCTCTGTCTAGGGAGAGAGGGGTTACAGATATGGAGAGATTGCCTTCACAGTCCTGTCCCCTTATGCAAGCCCCAGCCTGAAGTGGATCTGCTATGATTTGGGAGGTGAGGGAGACGTCCTGGGTAAGAGTACAGGGCTGTAGACCCTGCTATGCAGACCATGCCCTCCCACCCAGTACAGGGAGCTCTTACACCAAAGCAATGCTCTTAAAAACCAAGTCACAATTTTGAAAAACTGTGAGCTCTTAAACCAAAACTCTCTTAATCCAAGTTACTCTTAAATAAAGGTGCAACCCCCCCCCTCTCTCTCTCTCTCTTTCTCTATGTGATTAAAGCGATTCTGTACCCACAATCTGACCCCACCACAAACCGCTTGTACATTCAGATAGCTGCTTTTAAACCAAGATCTGTCCTGCAGTCCGTTCAGCAGGTGATGCGGTTATTGTCTTAAGAAACAACTTTTAAACCTACAGCCCCGTGCCCTACAGGCGTGGCTTGGAGTATCTGTGCCTTAACTTTGCACCACCCCTCTGTCCCTCCTCCCCACCCTCTTCATCATTAGGAAAGCCACTGGAACATTTTCTCTATACTGAACATTTGCACAGGTGTCTTAACGATCCACGGCTAGCACAGCTGACGAATAGTAGGCAATCTGCCTGGAGCATTCCTCATGATGAGGAGGGCGGGGAGGAGAGACAGAGAAGGTGTGCCAGCCTAAAGGCCCTATTTCACCAACAGATCTGGCGACAGATTATCTGCCAAAGATTTGAAGCCAAACCCAGGAATGGATTTGCAAAAAGGAGAAATCCAGTCTTTCCCTTATGACCTGTTCTCTGTTTATAGTCTGTTCCTGGGTTTGGCTTCAAATCTTTGGCAGATAATCTGTCGTCAGATCTGTTGGTGGAATAGGGCCTTAATGCATATACAATCCAGGCCACTCCCATAAGGCACGGGGCTTTCAGTTTAATAGTTGTTTTTTATAACAATAACTGCATCACCTGCCAAACGGACCACAGGAAAAGTCTTGGATTAAAAGCAGCTATCTGAAGGTACAAGTGGGGGGGGGGGGGTCAGATTGTGGGTACAGAGCCACTTTAAGTCTGGCCATGGTCATGGGGTGGGAAAGGGGTATGTGTCTGTCTTAGGTCTAATTAACACTTTTTTGTGGCTGAAAATCAATTAAGGTTGAGGAGACAAAGAAATATTTGCAGCAAATCTGATGCTTGTGAGTTCACCCTTGTGTGCCATTTTATGGTCAGATTCTGTGACTGATCTGCGACACATCTTTGCGTTGGTTCATAAGCACTGTACTGCTGATCCACAGTGGATACGCTATGTGTGAATAGACCCTTAACTTGTTCTCTTCATCTTATAGCAAGATGTCAGTGAGTTCACACACAAACTGTTGGATTGGCTAGAAGACGCTTTCCAGATAAAAGCAGAGGAAGAAAGGTGAGTGCTGAGATTGTGTCATCTGTGTTAACCAGATATTACTTGTTACGTCGATATCTGGTTAAGACAGTTAAAAAAAATTATATATATTTATTTAGCGCCTGATACTCTGAAGGGAAGTCATGCCAGGGAATGCATATGTAATAAACCAAATTGCTTGATCCGAAACACTAGCAAAGTGACTGTGTACGGACTGACCGCATAGGACCTTTTAATAGTTGGTTATGCTTCTGTAATACATTGGTCAGGGCTGTGATCATAGACCTCCAGCATGATCTCCTTCTATATATATATATATAATATATATATATATATATATATATATATATATATATATATATATATATATATGTGTCATACTGGAAGATAGTTTACACTAGATTTTCCAATTTAAATGGTATTCCTTATAAGTCTTGACTGTTGAGGTTGTGACAATTGGAACCCTCACCAGTCCTTAGATTGGTTTCCATGTTAAGGGCTGCATTGCACAACCAGATCACCAGTGTAAACAAGTGCATTGTTTTCCTGCAATCTGCCTGCATCCAGCAATGGAACTTCACAACCAGTCTCAATAGTGATTGGCTGAGTGGCCTGCCCGCTCTGAAGTTCCAGCAGCAGCAGCAGCTGCAGGCAGGTGAAAGATACCGGGGATTGGGCAGAAGCATGGACAGGTTTGTATAAACTTTTATTATTTTCTTTACACATTAATCAGCCGCCAATCGCACATCCTTGTTACACGTAGTGATACACAGTCGGCAGCCGATGTCAGGACCAAGAAGACACGATCAGTCAATCCTTGTCATCGGCTTATCATTGTCTTTATTACACGGAACGATAATCTACCGAATTGGCCTTATTGGGCATATTATTGCTCTGTAGTGGGGCCCAAGTCCAGTGTCTGGGTGCCGAGGCCCCCACCAATCACTAGAATGAGCGGGGAGAAGCATTCTGCTAAAGCTTGTCTCCCTTTTTCTCTTCTTGCTGGAGGAGACAGGCTTCATAGGCATTTTTTTGCATGGTTGTCAAACCGGTGCTCCAGGCATGATGGGAATTGTAGTTATGAAATAGCTGGATGGCCAAAGCTTTGACGGTCCGGGCATGATGGGAATGTAGTTTTACAACAGCTGGAGGGTCACCAATTTGACTTCACTGTTCTATAGAACCTGTATACTGCAGTTAGGAGAGAGACCAGATGAGAAGTGCCAAGATGAGCCCCTCTCTCAGCTCTTTCCAGCAGTCATTGAACACCCACACCCCAACTGATGGAAACATTTCACCTGTCTATGATAGTAACTCAGCATGTGGTTGCTCATTGGCCCTGATGAGTGATGCAGCCGGCAACTCGACTGTGCAGGAAACTGCACCATTAACATGAATAAAGTTATGCTGCGTGACCTACATACAGTTGGTGGCTGGAAGCGCTGCTGTTAAAGAGACAACTATACATGGACCCCAGTCTATGACGTCATTGTGGCCCCTAGGTCCCAGAGGTGGCACCCCACCGGTCACAACAGGATAGAAATAAGCAAACTCCAAGCATGCCATGGTTCGTCTGAACCTGAAATGTTCTGCATTTGATTACTGGTGGCTGCAGAAGTTGGATGCAGGCCTAGGGATTTTGGAAAAACATGGATATAGCCTATGGCTGGATCCATGTTTTCCAGGCAGCCTTAGGGCTGCATCCAACTTCTGCAGCAGAATTCAAAGCGTTCTAGTTCAGATGAACTCAAGTGCATCCAAGGGTTGCTCTTCTCTACAGCATGATTACACATCCTAGCAATATGCCATGACTTTAAAATTCAGAAACAATATTACCCCTCCCCTTCTAGGGAATGGCAAGTCTGGCCTGTACTGGAAACTTGTCCCTCATACATTGGCTGGCTTATAGGCCTGTGTGTATACTTGTATGATTTTCTACTTTTCAGCTTTTACAGCAATAGCGTGTGTCAGCTGCTAAGGTTATTGTCCACATTACTGTATACTTATCCTAGCAAACCCTGAAAATATCACTGAATACATCTCCATTGATGCGTCAGGTTTCTAGATGAGAACGACCTCCAACCTTCCATCTATGACTATCAGTACTGTGACTCGCCCGCTCCTCCCCTGTGTGGTTCATGTGGATTATTACGAGCCAGCTATCACTTTAGTTCCTGTAATTGGCTTTTTCGCTATTTAGTAATTCAGTCAAGATCCCCTGCGCTGCCCTTGGGCTGCAAACATTTTCTGACAATTGAAGCGCTAAGTGACATGAACATTACACTCGAGGCTGGAGGGGAAAACGAAGCAGCCATGACATGTCAGAGCCTACATCTGCTCTTCAGAGGTTATTCGAGATCTGAAGGATTGCTGTAGTGAGAATGATGTAGTCTCGCGTCTGTGTTCATGATCTCAGCTTTATCTTTAGATGTTAGCACAGCCTTATGTCTTTTAAAGGGGCAATGCTCAAGACTAATACAATGTATTGGCTACTAAAGGCCAAGAGCTGCATCCCTCTCCATTAAGCAAATCAGTGATATATATTGATTGGTATCTGGAATCCAAGGCCTTGTCTCATATCGTTGATGATTTGCTGACTGTGTTCTCATAAATGTCTCCTACATGACTGCTGCATTAACTGAGGTGGCTGTAGCTATTGGTGAGCATTCTTATTGCTGTATTGCCATGTAATGGGTACTTAACCTCCATGTAGTACAGTCATTAGTTATGTGGAGGGTGTTAAGACCATTTATACAATCTATATCCTAGAACCATGCAAGTCAGTACAGCACACAAAGGTGCTATAGAGGCATATAACATATCTCACTAAATCATAAAGATTGTTTTGTGTTGTCAGATGCTTTTTTACTGGTTCTGTCTATAGGATAAAAATATAAGAGAAACAGATCGCTGATCTCAGGGAGACCAGCCAAACGCTAACACTGCTGGCTGCTAGTGAAAGCACTCAATGCAGTGAAATCCTAGGTGCATTGCCCCCTAAGAAACATGAATATGCACACGAAGAGCCAAGGAGCCTCATCAAAGAGTCTCAAAACACAGGATTAGGCAGATATCTCTCCGGGAAGGACCCAGCCCAAGGGTGGCTCCTGTAAGGAAACCACCAAAACCACCATTTTAAGTGGCCCTATAAGTCAATGTAATGACAAGGGGAAAACCAAGGCCGGATATCCATCCACATACAGCTGTTTCGGGGTGTTGCCCCTCATCAGTGTGGAGCAGAATTCTGGCTAGGTGGGAGCAATGCCTAGTAGAGCCATAAGAGAAACAGATCGCTGATCCAACGACCACACTGCTGGCTGCTGGTGAAAGTGCTCAATGCAGTGAAATCCTAGGTGCATTTCCCCCTGGGAAACATGAATATGCAAAAGAAGAGCCCGTGGAGCCTCATCGAAGAGTTTTGAAACACAGGACTAGCCAGATATCCCTCCGGGAAGGACCCAGCCAAGGGATGGCTCCTGTAAGGAAACCACCAAAACCACCACATAGGATAAAAATGGTATAGAATTGTAGGGTGCGCAACCAAAGATTCTCTGTGTACATAGTTTTGCATACAAAATCTTAAAGGGAACATGTCATGCTTAAAAGCCAATCTACGGGCCTGAGAAGACTAATATGTAGTATTGTAGGAAAAGATTCAGTAGAACTTATATTTTATTAATTTAGACTTTGTCCCATTTTAGGCTTAGGAGTCCAGTGGGTGGTCTAGTGAATACTAGAGATATAAGTCACTGGTTAGCACCACCCAATGGATTCCTAAGCCTAGTATGAGCATGGGTTTACATAAATAAAACACAAGTTATACTAAATTCTTTCTATAAAACTATGTATCAGACCAGCTCCTCTAGCTCGGTGACATGATGCTGGCACATGAGACTGCCTTTACATTCTAACAGGTTCCCTTTAAAGGGGTTATCCCAATTTTTAACTTCTCATCTCTTCACTGAGTATCTGATCAGTAGGGGTCTGACTGCTGGGACTCCACAGATTATGCGGAGCAAAGGTCCATTTCTAAACAAATGAGTGGAGTGGGGTCCAGGGGCCACCCATTCTTGTTGTTGGTGGGGGTCCCAGAGGTCAGACCATTATTACCTAACCCATGGATAGGTAGGGTTATAGTCTTGGGGTAAACCCAGATCCTCCCAATGTTCAGTGAACTGAGGAAAGGACACAAGAAAGATTATAAATACATTTCATGTGTTTTTCCTTTTGCTTCTCAGAGATGGAGAAAAGCCAAAGAACCCAATGGTGGAGCTGTTTTACGGCCGTTTCCTGGCAGTTGGTGTGCATGAAGGTTGGTATTTACAGTGTGTGTATGTAGTCTAGCAATGCTGGCGATATTCTATATCTGAACACTATATAAAACATTATGTAGCAAATGTTGTCCAGGACTATTAGGAAAAGGGGGGCAGCTATCAGCTGGATCTAAGTAGTCTTTATGCACTGCATAGTTATCTGTAATTGGGAAAAAAGAAAACAGAAAACTGTCGCTACTCTGGAATATACCGTCCCAGTATATTCTTATAGATTATTAGTTATATAAAGACTATGGGGGAGATTTATCCAACATGGTGTAAAGTGAAACCAGCTCAGTTGCCCCTAGCAACCAATCAGATTCCACCTTTCATTTTCCATAGAGCCTGTGAAAAATGAAAGGTGGAATCTGATTGGTTTGCCTGGGGCAACTGAGCCAGTTTCACTTTACACCATGTTTGATAAATCTCCCCCTATGTACATCTTAAGCACTGAATTCTCTAACTCCTTCATACAGACAGCTGTCCTAGGTACTTCTGACATATAAGCTGACAGACCTCTGGTCCTGACTGTGTCAATGTCTTATCCCCTCCCTTCTCTCCATCTCTTAAGTATTTTTTTTATGGTATTAGGGGGTGGGGGGGCTGGCTAGCTGGCTGTATATGGCAGATTAGAGCGTGAAGGGGAGAGCATCCAAGTTTTCAGGGAGGGCAGATCACACAAGCTGTAGATAAGGAGGAAAACAAAGTAATACTAAGTGAATCACATAGACTGTGTACTAGTGTGGAGTGAACTGGTTGCTGTGTGAAGGTTACCCATTCCTTGGCATCAGTGTCATCAGCATTAGGGAGAGGAGATGCCTTATGGGCTGTAGAAGGAGAGATTGCTGAAGGTATGAAGCTATTGTAATAGAAGGCAGCAGCACAGGGCAGCCTTGTCAGTCTCTGGTGGGGCTACATACCACATTGTAAACCTAAGTGTATACTGTATATTGCAGACATCAATAATCAGTAATACAGTGTATGATCTTATAGTGGGGAAAACAGACTCCCCCATCCCAATGGGTGTGTCATGTCCATTGTTTATCGCCACTAATGGAAGAAATCCATTATTTTGTAGTGTCTGTGTCATCTTTAATGTCTGATTGTTTCTCGCCAAGGAAAGAAATTTGAAAACACTGAGATGTTCGGGCAGTACCCTCTCCAGGTGAATGGCTTTAAAGACTTACACGAGTGCCTGGAGGCTGCGATGATCGAGGGAGAAATTGAGTCATTACATTCAGAGAACTGCAGCAAGTCTGGTCAGGAGGTGAGGGGGCACAATAATGTCATTGTATTCTTGTACCATTTCCTCTTAAAACATTCTTTTCTAGTGTGTGGTGTATATGAATCATATACAGCATGTAACATAATGTTCTAGAAGGGATATTTAAAGGGCGACTGATTAAGATAAGCTCATTTTAAATACTATATTAGGAAGTAGTGCATTTAGCCATTATGATCACTTATCTCCTACCCACAGGACAGAGGATGAATGTGTGATCACATAGCATCTCCCTGCTGAGACCTGCCTGCAATCCCAAGAAAGGGATATGAATGGAGCTGATTGTAGAGTATGTGCACTGCCAATCCATTCCCATAGAGGATAAATGGAGCTTCAGTGTGCGTACTTGACCATCACTGCATTCAAAATGAAAGTCTTCCTTCTGATATCATCGGTCTGAGGCTTCTGTCTGCTGGAAGCCCCCATGATCATACTTATTTTCTGTCCTATTGATGGTCAATAATTGATCATGGTGGCAAAAACTTTTAATATGTGGGGTTACATTCAGATCCTTTATGTATTAGCAGAACAGCTTCAACAAGAACTCAAATGTACAGTTCAATTTTAATAGGCACATTGTAATGCTTCATATGCCCTGTGGTGGTGCTGCAGGGAAATTTAACACTTATAGGGCATTTGAGCGAAAATAGGCCTTAAACAATAATAATTCTCAGAAAAATATGAGTGTGTAGATGTCAGCCTATTGGGGCCACAATCTCAGTATGTGAACCAGGTCTTAGTAGTTATCGCTCCGCTCTTGCACTTGTCATGTAGTTTTACTTGCAGCACACAGAACAGAAGAGCCCCTCTCCATTCTGCAGCTTTAGCCCACAGCATCATGTTTTCTTCTCACTAAATTTCTTGTTTCAGATAGCAAGCCTCTGCCTGTACAAAAGTACGGCCTTAACTAGTCCTACCCTGCTTTATCAAGAGGACATATTAATAGATGGACATGTCTTTTTTCAACCTTACTAACTATCTAGCCTCAGGGTCCTATTCCACGGGCCGATGGGGGCCCGATCAATAATGTAAACGAGTGCCGATCTACTAGATCGGCGCTTGTTTACTGGACCTATTCCACGGTCCGATAATCGTTTAGCAAGGGCTGCAGGGACATTGTTACCGATGTCCTTGCAGCCCTTGTTTAATCACCATACATTACCTACACATGTTGCAGGGCTTCTCCTGCGCTCTTTCTTCCTCCCAGTCCTGCGCACAGCAGCAGCTTCGGTCCGACAGACCGCTCAGCCAATCACTGGCTGCAGTGGTCCTGGCCAATGATTGGCTGAGCGGTCTGTCAGCTAAGACAGGCTGCACTGAAGCTGCTGCTGTGCACGGGACCAGGAGGAAGAAGGAGAGCAGAAGCCCTGCAACATGTGTAAGTAATGTATGGTGTTTGTGAGATCGTCTGTTTCCCGCCGCGCATCGCTATTCCACGCAGCGATGCACGGTGGGTGCCCGATGATTTTAGGTTTGAACCTAAATAAATGATTAGCTGATGACACAATCATTGGCTGATCGTTGTCTCTATTGCACGGAACGATAATCGGCCAAATCGGGCCGATTCGGCCCATTATTACCCCGTAGAATAGGCCCCTTTAAAGGGAGAGTACACCTAGAGTAATAGAGGTGAACGGAAGAAAAGTTGTTTTAAAACCGTGCAAAGACATGTAATATTTGGTAAAAGGGCCAGCAATCAGCTCTTGATCGAGCAACCATTGATTGTTGGCTGATTGAATATTGTGCACTATTGTGCAGTCACTTAACTTATCGGCTGCACATCGCCCTGTCTAAACTCTGATAAGCGTACTGTAAAACTTCTCCCTGCTTGTACACCCCCCCCCCCCCCCTTCGTTGATCTGTGTTGAAACCTTGACAGTAAGGGCTACATTTACCATTATGTGCCCCTGGCGTACGCCATGGTAAAGGGGCAGATTTGTCCCTTTACCTTGGCATATGCCAGCCGTTTTCCCTGCTCACCTAATGGGCGGGCAAAGGTAAGGCGCGGCAAGACACGTAGGAGGCGTAAATTAGGACACAAATCTACACCTGCTCGGGATTTGTTGGGCAATGGCTACACCAGACACAGGTCCATCTGGCTTTTCTAAAAGGCGAGCAAGAGGAACTCTTAAGATATGGATCCTGAGCAGAGGACACCCCCTTGTATTAAAGGGGTTATCCAGCATTAGAAAAACATGGCCACTTTCTTTTAGAGACAACACTGCTCTTGTCTCCAGGTTTTTTTTTGTGTGTGTATGCCTGGTCTCCTGTTGCAAACAGAGCAAGTGGGGGAGGGCTTCTCCTGTAGCCAGGTGCCCTGCAGCCAGGGACGAGCTTCACTTTCCTAGAATAAGCAAACATGCACCATAACAAAACTTACAGAACGCAATGGTGGAGATTTAGCGAACATGATGTAAAGTGAAACTGGCTCAGTTGCCCCTAGCAACCAGACTCCACCTTTCATTTTCCAAAGAGTCTGTGAGAAATGAGAAGTGGAATCTAATTGGTTGCTAGGGGCAACTGAGCCAGTTTCACTTTACACCATGTTTGATCTCCCCCAATATGCATAAGGGATAGAAAGAGTACAGAATTAGAAGTGCAAAAACTACTAAGTATGTCAAATGTAGAACTATATTGACCATTGTCCAGTAATCAGATATGATCAAAAAGACCAGATATGATCATAGCACATCATGATGGACTGATCGTGTCTTCCTCCGCTCCTATAAAAAAAATCACTGTACCCTCCCTTTCTTATAGCACTTAGTTTTTTCCTCCTCTAGCACTGGTTTACAGAGCTGCCGCCAGTACTCACCTTTGAGCTCTCCAGGTTTGAGTTTAATCAAGCTTTAGGAAGACCCGAGAAGATCCACAACAAGTTGGAGTTCCCTCAGTGTTTATATATGGACAGGTGAGTAAGTGCTGCACATCTATCTATCTATCTATCTATCTATCTATCTATCTATCTATCTATCTATCTATCTCAGGATGGGGCTGTCTGAGATACTGAAGCAATTTGTGATGTCATTATTCTCATTTGTCTTTTGTTAGGTACATACACAAAAACCGTGAAATTACCAGATTAAAGCGAGATGAGATCAAGAGATTAAAAGAGCACCTTACAGTTTTACAGCAGCGCCTAGAAAGGTATCCATAATAGGAGGACGAGGCAACTAGGAAATAGAATTTGATGCTATGCCCCTTTTTGCCGCAGTACTATTAGGATGAGTTCACACTGTGTGTTTTATCTCCTTTGTTAAGGCTATGTTCTCACAATGTAATTTTCGCGGTTATCACAGCTGTGATTTCTGCAGGACTTAGGTTGTGCTGAGGAAATCCCGGCCGGCGTGTATACAGGATATACACTCCGGCCATGATCCCTAGCAGCGCCGCGTGGAACTGACCTGTCCGTTTTCTGCAGACGCTATTCAATCAATAGCTGCCACAGAAAACCCTGCCAGTGCACACTATGGAGCGTGCAACGGCGGCACGCTCCATTGTGTGCTGTGGGGACTTCTGATGCGGGCACGCATGGATGCGCTCACATCAGAACTCGGCGGCGCTAAAGATCATCCGGGCAGTACTGCAAAACAGTCCGGGATGATCTTTTCTGAGACCGGCTGTTCTGTGACCCGGCCGGGTCACGGAATGGCCGGTATCATACACTCTAAGGCTATGTTCATACACTGTATGTCAGGAAAATTTTAGCTCTACATGCTTAACATCTCAATAGGGGCCCATTATCCTAGATGGAGGCCAGAAGAGTATTGGTCTCCACCTGACTAGTATGTACAATTTGTCATCAAAAACTGAATAAGGCTGGGGTTCACACTGCGTTTTTGCAACACTTTTCTTTTTCCATCCGTTTTATGGGAAAAAACAGTATGCATTTGTGCGTATCCGTTTTGGTCCATTTTACCATTGACTTCCATTATAAAAAAAAAAAGGGATCAAAACGCATCTTTTTTTTTTTTTTTTTTTGCGTACACAAAAATGTGGTCGACCACGTTTTTGTGTATACGTCAAAAAGGGTTAGTTTTTTCATAATGGAAGTCAATGGAAGAATAGATCATAACAGATCAAGTGTAATATCTGCACCATGTATTGGGTGGTTGGGTGGATTTTTAGAACAGGGAGACAGCGCTTGCTCTGTCCTCTCCAGGCATCGACTGGGTATTGCAGCGCTTCCAGGTTCAGTGCACAAAAAAAATAAAACGAATTGCAAAAGCGTAGTGTGAACCCAGCCTTATGGACTAACATCATGGTTAATGCTATTTCCATAGATACATTTAACAAAAACCATATTAACCTATAGGATATCACTGTATGGCATTCGTGTTAGAAATATGTCTTGAGCTTTTTCATGATGTGCACTATAAACAGATGCCATCATACCGAAGTGCATAGTACTGTAAAATGGATGTCTTAATGGTGTCTCCATCACCTATAGGCCATAATAGGGGATCACTGGATCTGTTACATGGATCCGATCCCATATTAGTCTATGGGTAATGGCTGACACTGTTAAGCATCTGTTTAACAATACTGGTTCTGTAGTATTTACTGAATAGTCAGTATATCCCTAGTCCCATCGTCCTCTTCCAGTCCTCATTTGTATGCTTACAGTCTGAAATGCGTAGGGTTCTAGTATGTTGATCCTGCTACTACTCAAAGGATGAATTAGTGGATAATGGAAGAGATGTTGTATGTAATGTACTGTAGTGCGTCATAGTCCTATATTTATTCAGTTGGTGTCTTTCCTGTTCCCAGATATTTAAGTTACGGTTCTGGTCCAAAACGGTTTCCCCTGGCAGATGTGCTACAGTACGCCCTAGAGTTTGCATCCAGCAAACCGGTCTGCACTTCCCCTGTGGAGGATATTGATACAAGTGCCCCACCTAGTGGTTCTGTGGTCACACAACCCATGCAAAGGTGAATGTTCTTCTCCAAAGAAACCGTACAGATGTTCTCATTTTTGTATTTATAGTATTAATTATAAATTATTAAGAATTAAAAATAAATTCTTGGAATCTGGAGGTCAGTACATGGATAGAATTGTGAGGTGGGGGGCATTATTCTGACCCCAGGTTTGATATAGCACTACTAGCTTTTTGTGCATCTTTGTAAATAATCTGGTCTATGATTTGTTCAGCATACTGATAGCAGGATATTTTGTTGCACTTGCCCTTTATCACATGTATTTATTCTGTAGGAATGAATGTGTACACCTGTAATGATGCACTAGCACTTTATATTGTCAGGATCTGTCCCAGTAACATGCCCTCCTGCCTCCCCAAGTCTTGTTATTATGTTGTTTTCTTGTGATATTATTGAATAAAGATTTTCATATTTTTCTACTTTTAGCAGTAAATTTTTGATAATTTCTTTTGGGGGGCAGATATTCATGGTCTGTGTAGCAGTACATGGATAGGTTGGATGATCATAAGAAAAAAAACTTTTTTACAAAGAGAAAAATGTGAAAAAAAACTGTTCCTTTCCTTCATCTATTAATAACCATTTGTGTTTTAGCACAATGGAACATCAGGGGTCATCGTCATCATCCAGCGAGACACAAGGCAACCAACGCTCCGTCATTCACAAACCATTCACACAGTCCCGTATACCTCCAGACTTACCTATGCACCCAGCACCGCGGCACATTACGGACGAGGAGCTGACAGTATTAGAGGGTTGTTTGCATCGGTGGAGGACAGAAGTGGAAACGGATACGAGAGGTACGGAGGCCTTTCCATTAACTTTGTTATAACATAACAAGCCATTGTACCTTTTGTGTTTTTATGTATAAGGTCTATAGACACATTGGGGGAGATTTATCAAACATGGAGTAAAGTGAAACTGGCTCAGTTGCCCCTAGCAACCAATCAGATTCCACCTTTCATTTTCCAAAGAGTCTGTGAGAAATGAAAAGTGGAATCTGATTGGTTGCTAGGGGCAACTGAGCCAGTTTCACTTTGCTAAAGTTTGATAAATCCCCCCCATTGGGTCTAGCAGATCCTTGGTCAAGGGCTGCTGTTAGGGAAAACATGGGATGGATTTCCCCGTCCTAAATTTTTAGTATTTTAATCTATTTAGTGGAGAGATAACTGGCATCAGAGGAATCTGGCAGCTGCCACCTCCACTTGCTGTTCTGAAACCACAGACATGCTGATCTGGCACATTACTGGGAGATTGGGTCATCTTGCAGATATCCAGTGACTGTTTATACCCTAACTGATATCTATATTTACCACCAATGACCACCTGTATATTTTAGTAAATACTTGTATTCCTCATTAAATAACAATTCTGGAACTTATTTTCTTATAACTATGTGATGTACCATTCCTCTGTTGTACTAACTAGAAATGTATGAGCAAATAGACAACTGGGTGTCCTTGTACTGTGGCACTGTTAGCGATTGGATGTTTCAGGATAAGTTTGGTCACTCTCCCCCCCCCAACTGGTAACACCCAGTTGGCTATTCTGAATACCCCCTTTTATATACGGTATGAAGGGATTATTTCATAGGCTTCAAGTTGTAATAACACTTGCTGAGGTGCAGGTGATATTGTGGACCTATATTAGATTTATTATAATTGATTAATATAGTTATACATTGCCTTAAAATTAACACTACAGATTTGTAACTTCTAGTTAAAAAATCTCCAATCTTCAATACTTATCAGCTGCTGGATGTCCTGCAGGAAGTGATGTATTCTTTCCAGTCTGACACAATGCTCTCTGCTGCCACCTCTGTCTGACAGGAACTGTACAGAGCAGGAGAGGTTTTCTATGGGGATTTGTCTTGATCTGGACAGTTTTTGACATGGTCAGAGGTGGCAGCAGAGAGCACTGTGTCAGACTGAAGACAATACGCCACTTCCTGCAGGATATACAGCAGCTGATACGTACTGGAAGGCTTGATATTTTTTAAGTAGACATAATTTACAATCTGTATACCTCACTGACACCAGTTGACTTGAAAACATTTTTTTCTTTCTTTCTGGAGTACCTCTTTAACAGTTTTTATGTGTTGGGTTTCCAGACTTACAGGACAGCATAGGCAGAATACATCGGACGATAGAACTTATGTATTCGGACAAGCTGATGACGCAAGTAAGTTACCATATCCTTGTGTTGCTGTAGAGTAGTGATGCACCAAAATATCGATACTACTATCAATATTACGGGCAAAAATACAGTTCGGTACCAGGATTTCCTGGTTTTCAATACTTTGTTAAGTTGCATAATAGCGCAGCTTAACATAAGGTATAGTGCAGAGAACACTGCCGATGGCTAGCTGAGTGCCGGCCATGTTCTCTGTATGCCACCCTCTGCTCCCACCTGTCTCCTCCTCTGCCCAGCCCACTCTCTACTCCCAGCGGCGCCAAATTTAAATAGCCGGCACACAGCGATCGCTTGTGCCGGCTATTTTACATAGTACATGCCACCAGTCCCCCCCTCCGGTCACCGACCTGTGGTCAAAGGGCAAACACAGTAGCCTTGGAGGACAGCAGGGGTGCAAAGGAAGTGCGGGCATCAGCGTTATTGCGGGCAAGCTTCCAGGACCGTCGGACACTGTAAGGGGAGCACTGAGTGTCCGCCTGAGTGGGAGGGATGGAGCAGGCGGATGTTCCTGACCCCTCGGGATCTCAGCCACGCACAGTGTGAGGGGACATTCCGGCTTAACCCAAAGGGATGCGCCTTCTTCCTGGACATGACCAACTAGTGAGTGAGGAAAGGGGACCAGACTTGGAGGGATGTGTATTATATATGTGTGTGTGTGTATGGACATGTGTATAGGTGTATCAGTGTATATATGTATTGTGTGTGTGTGTGTGCGCGCATGGACATGTGTATAGGTGTAAATATGTATTATGTGTGTGTATGGACATGTGTAGAGGTGTATCAGTGTGTGTGTATATATACCTCTACACATGTCTGTACACACATTATATATTATAAAAAATTGGTATTTTTACGCCTTTTTTTCAAACTTTATTTAGTATCGAATTGGTATCAAGTATCGAAATAAAAAAGCTGGTATCGGTATCGAACTCTGGTATTGTGGCATCCCTACCATACATACATGATACTTACCTTGTACTTTCCAACGGCAACAATAGAGTTACCGTTCTACTGTTTTATTGTTTTCATGTTTTATCGCTTAGAAATATCCTTTCCTCTTGTCAGGATTTAATACTGATATACCGGTTTGAGTAAAAAAAAAAAAAAAAAAAAAAAAAAAAAAAAAGCCAGTCGAGCTGCTGTATTCAACTAGGATTGCCATAGATGCTGACATGCAGTGCTAACCCATCTTCAGCAGTCCCATAGAGTTTAAACGGAGAAGCAATCCACATGCTTGACTGCTGCCTCCGTCAACCAGGGGACACTGATGACCAATCCTGTAGATAAGTGTTAAGTTTTGTTCTTAGGAAAGGCCCTTCAAGGGCAATATCATCAGTGCAATACACCCAAGGTGACTGCAATGACTTCTTACCGGTTGCACGGATGTTGTCTGAGATCCTGTCTGATGCTTCTGTGCACAGGTGATAAATCTTTCAAGCCAAAATGATTTCTAAATTTTATTCTACTTTTCTTTTGTTCAGGTCCCTTACCGGTTACACGCTGTGTTGGTGCATGAAGGACAAGCCAATGCAGGTCACTACTGGGCTTATATATTCGATCACAATGAAAAGCGATGGATGAAATACAATGACATCTCTGTTACTAAATCATCATGGGAGGAACTGGAACGGGATTCCTTTGGGGGTTACAGAAATGCCAGTGCCTACTGTCTGATGTACATAAATGATGGTGAACAGCATTTGATACAAGGTATATATTTCCCTTCTGTTACAGGGAACCCCTGTGATGTCATCATGATGGGCTTCTCCAGCAGGCCCCTAAATGCAGAAGCAGCATCTTCACCATTAGGGGATACAATATGATGTCTATGGTCGGGCCCTTTGTACTGACCAGGATACAGAATGCATAGGGTGGGCAAGAAGGGGTTAAGGAATACCTCCTCCAATTGTTTTCCCTCTTGGCCATTTTATCATTCAGCCCTGACCGGTGTAAATCCATAGAACATTTCTCATGTTGTCACCAACACTGTGAGACCCCGGGGCGAGGTAGATATAAGAACATAACACAAATTGACATGCCAGCATTTTTCTGCTCGTGACATGCTGTGAGATGGATGTTCTCCTTTGGGCAAAAATCAAGTAGAGTTATATTGATAGGGGAAATATATTCTATACATAAGTTTTGTTTTATTGTAGGGGTTGTTGTAGTTGCTCCAGAACTTATGCTGGAGATGGCCAGATGCCAGTAAAGTTGGCATAAATAGCTGTAGGCCAGGATCACACGTGTTGACATTGTGGCAGTCACATGTTGTTTTGTAGTAAACTGGATTTAATACAACCCATTTATAGATTACACAGCCACACCATTTATAGGACTTGTCTTGTATTGTTAGTTTGTGCAGCCAAGACTGCTCTTCTAAACTTTGTATCCTGCATCCACCATGCGACCAAACATTAAGAGGCACCTCCCTGAGCATCCACCATGCGACCAGACATTGAGGGGCACCTCTCTGGATTTTTACAATGTGACCGGACGTTGAGGGGCACCTCTCTGGATGTTAACAATGTGACCGGACATTGAGGGGCACCTCTCTGGATTTCAACAATGTGACCGGACATTGAAGGGCAACTCTCTGGATGTTTACAGTGTGACTGGACATTCAGAGAATTATCTCTGGATGTGTACAATGTGACCGGACATTGAGCGGCATCTCTCTGAATGTCTACAATGTGACCTGAGATTAAGCGGCATCTCTCTGGATGTCTATAATGTGACCAGACATTGAGGGGCACCTCTCTGGATGTCTACAATGTGACCAGACATTGAGGGGCACCTCTCTGGATGTCTAAAATGTGACCGGACATTGAGGGGCACCTTTCTGGATGTTTACAGTGTGACTGGACATTCAGGGAATCCTCTCTGGATGTCTACAATGTGACTGGACATTGAGCGGCACCTCTCTGGATGTCTAAAATGTGACCGGACATTGAGGGGCACCTCTGGGCATCCACCATGTGGCCGGACATTCATTTGATACCTCTCTTGGCATCCACCCATTACCAGTGATTAAGGGGGCACCTCTTACAGAGAGAGCTTCATGCCTCTATTCTACCACTCGGATGCTAAGGTCGGTATTAATTTTACCACAGTCTCTGAATTGTAGATGGCCCATTAGCTCCTGAGCCATCTTTGCCATAATAGTACAGCATAATGCAAAACTTAGTGGTTCCCTAATGTCTTATTATTACCATACTGTGTAATAAGAGGTTATACTTAAAAAAAAATGGATTTCTGGCTATTTTCTTCTAAAAATGTGTATATTGACTGGAGTATTCATAGTTCTGCAATTCTGTGAGGTCTTTGTGAATATGGAATACCTATAGGCTGACTTGGGAGTTTCACAGTTAATATTACACGTGCTTTTATTTGAGAGTTTTGCCTTTAACCAATGCTTTTTTCATTTTAGAGGAGTATGATAAGGAGACAGGTCAGGCCCTTACTGGGATGGACACCTTACCCCCTGATTTAAAGGAATATGTCAAGGAAGACAACAGAAGGTTTGAAAAGGAGCTTGAAGAGTGGGACAAGGAGCAGCTCCGGAAAGCAGAACAAGAGAAGATGCTGCTTGCACAAAAAACCTTAAAGCCAGCTCCGACTTCAGTTCCTGGTATAGTAACCTGAATAATACGAGACCCTAGAGACAATGGAACATTGTTCTGTAATGGCTAATATTACTTCATCCTCACATACTTAGTCTCTCATAGGAGTTCCCTTAGAGTAAGCTATCAATGTGTGTTGAGCGCAAATCCGACTACCAGGACTTTGTAGATTAGCTGGACAAAGGAGTTGTAGCTGTTAATGTGGAGGTAATACCCCCAAATACAACATGTTAAAGGGAGTGCCGAGAGTCATCCACCTGCTGATCTGTCATTGATGGCTTATCCTGAGGATAGGATGTTAATGTTTACAGCTGGTATAACATAGAGCAGCTACATGACTAGTATGCAGTAATGATGTTATTAGGATATTCTGGTATAACTCTGTGTAATACATAAACCACACTGAATATTTTAGTGTTAATTCCAGATTAATAGCCATTCTGTGTTTTACCCCCAGCTCCTCTGAAAGATCCAGAGTACATGGAGCAACCCACGAGAGCTGACATGTCCACAGAGATTAAAGAAGAAACCACTAGTGCAATCACCCAGGCCGTCACCGAGTCTGAAGACAAAGGTCCAGAGGCCGTCCTGCAAATGGTTAGAGCGATATTTATCATTCCCCTTCTGTTTCCAGTTACTTGCACTAAGGATATGTACAGTATACAATTCTCAATGATATTGTACATTGCATGGCTGATTTGCCTTTGTGCAATGCAACAGAATCTTTTGGTGGTCCCAGCTCCAGGGGTCTGAGTATGGACAGGCTTCTTCTCTTCAGAATGTTTTTCCTTTTTTTTTCAAGTTGATCTAAAAGCAGTAGCTCTGTGAGGATAAAACTTTTATGTAAACCTTTCATTCCTGTCTCTGTCCTGAAACCATATCCCTAGTGAAGCTATAGGCCTGGTTAAACGACCGTACTTCTCTTGTATCGTGCATAATACATTTACCTGGAATCCATGTGCATAGTCGACCCAGTGTTCCATTTCACCCCTGTTAATCTTACAGTGGCCCAAGAAGCTGAGATATAGGGAGTTGTTTGATGAGCTTCTTAGTTTAGAACTGGATATGGAAGGAAAATCGCCATTACTTTTATCCTTGAAAAATAAAATTGATGCTCCACTGGGTTAAGGAATTACATCTATAAAAGTATTCTGTATTTTTAGTGGAGTAAGGTTATAACCTTCTATAGTTAAGACAGAATTAGCTGCATTAGAAAATCCCATAAAATAGATTGCTAGAATAATTGAGGGTCTAACCTCTGGGACCTCCACTGACACCACAAACAAACGGTTCACAGCCCCTCTGACTCTTCTCCAACTTATTGACTCTGCAGATAGGATTTTGTTGCAGTATAAGGCGTACCTGGTTGGGATTGGTACTTAAGTGGCTGTGAACCATTTAGACGTTGGTGAAAGTCTCAGAGATTGGGAACCCACAGATCACACAAGTCACTGATATGTGAATTATTTCTGTAACAATGCTTACATTGGGAATGCAGATGAGATCTTTTTCTTCTAGACAAGGCACCCCTCTGTCCTTTTATCACAGATTAATTTTATTCAGTAAAATAGGGCTGCAAAGTTGCAATACTAGATCGAGACCATGGACTAGAGTGGCGCCATTTCTGGAAGAAAAGCAATCTACTACAGCCTAAAATGGTAAGATATTGTGACAGCTGTATAGAAATCTATAAAATCCAGTATGATCATAGAGCTAAATATCTCTGGGTGTTACTCTAACATGTTAACCTAGCTAACTGTGTATTCCCATAATCTCTTTCTCTGCAGCCCACTGATAACACCCCAGTCCCACCAGCTCCTAGCCAGCGAGTTGTGGAGGTGGCGATCCCTCACATAGGGACTTTTGTTATTGAGTCAGAGGAGGGGGGTTATGACGATGAGGTACCATTTTTTTTTTTTTCCTTTGGCTGCTAAGCGCCCCTTTGTGCCATCTCTTCCCCTACCCCTGGCGCTTTTTGTTTTGCTGCCTGACTCACTGTTCCACTGTGGCATGCCAACCAAATCTTAACTAATCTAGCACTAGCGTATGTAAATCATCAGGCATTGCTCATATGGGTGCTATGAAGACGTCTGTATGCATGCGTCAAGCCAACAAGTGACACTTGATTCTGCTTGGGACGATTATTCTTAACACTTTCTCCTGTTTTTCCTCATTTTGGTGCAGTTTCATTACAACCTATGCAAGAGAACAGTGCAATAACCAGTTTGTGTCTGTCTTTTCCAACTCCCAACAATATAATTCTTTGGATAATCTTTTTAATTGGGTCACAGCACTTTTCCTTGTAATTTTTAAGTTTGTTTAAATAATTTTGGGTTTCATCGTGTATGAAGTCTCTTTAAAGAATATTTAAAAGAGTATCCCATAGTTGAAGCATTATTGTTTAAAAAAATTTTTTTTAATTGGTCAGGGATCTGGGGGTTCAGATCACCACCAATCACTACTAGATAGAGCCAGGAGAAGCATGTGGCTGAGCATCTGTTCTCTGCTTCTCTCCCCATCTTGTTGCCGACACTGAGAGAGCAGCAAGACGGGGACACAGTAAATGATGGGGGTCTAAACATTCAAAACTCTTGTCATGTCCGTGTGAGATAGATAGATATATTTATATATATATATATATATATATATATATATATATATATATATATATATTATAAGATGTATTTATTCTTTTTTTTTTTTTGCAGTGACCGTAAAAGGGGTCTGTATCATAAAAGTGGTCAGTTTTCCCAAGTAAATTGAGTGAAAGGGCACATTCCTGTCCACCTCTCCATTTATTCTCTGTGGTATTGAACATAAACATATAATTGGTGAAAGTTTGTCTGCTGGGATGTCTGCCAGTCATTTGAGTCATTGTAGAGAAGTCTCCACTTTCAGACTGTCCACTTTTAATATACACCTGGAATCATAGAAGCCTTCACATGATGGGGTGGGTTGTAAGAATTCTAGGGCATCATAAACTACTGAATGCTGAACAGATCGATGTATTACTTGCATCATTCTGTACAACCGTTCTCCTAATGCAGGAGAATGGGATTTCCCCCCTACCTCGTTCTCCAGCTGCTGATTGACAGTTGTCTGCCTATACACAGCATGGATAGAAAACTGCCGTTCCGCAGCTGGTGGACATACTGTGCTGGTGCTTATGAATATCCAGGACTACTGAGCACAGGCACATAATAGAAAAGACTACTTATTGTCCATGTTATTCAGATGGATATCTGTAAGTGATATATCATTCTGTTCGGCTTCTCTGTCACTAGTATATGCTACTATTAGATAGGACAATCTAAACCTACTGACAGTCTCTTTAGGGTGTACCAAATATAGTCTATATTTTCTGCAGACCATACACACTGACACATTTAGCAACCTATTCCATTGATGAGTAAATGCACCAGTTAGGTGGCTATAAGCGTTGTCTGGTCTGTGATGTACTCTTACTGGTTTGTCTGTACTAAATTGTCTGATTACATTGGACCACATCTTCAGCATGATCAGTTCCCTCCTTCATACAATGTTTTGGACACTGCGTTCAAGTAGTAATAAGTGTGGATGCTCAGATACAATGAATGCTTCTCTTGGGTGTATTAGTCTGGCACTGTATGACCATACCCTAAGGGTATGTTCACACTTGCACTAAATTTCCTGCAAATTCTCTGCTGTGGATTTAATCATTCACTTACTAGCAGAGAGGAATTTTATATGTACAAATCACCATCCACAGCCTTACCAACACTCGTAAAGCTACTGTAGACTGATATAGATGGTGAGTACAAGTATAGATTTATCAAACATGGTGTAAAGTGAAACTGGCTCAGTTGCCCCTAGCAACCAATCAGATTCCATCTTTCATTTTCAAAAGAGTCTGTGAGGAATGAAAGGTGGAATCTGATTGGTTGCTAGGGGCAACTGAGCCAGTTTCACTTTACACCATTTTTGATAAATCTCCCCCTTTGTGTGTACAGTCCTGACGTGTGAAGTTGTTTTGGATTTTTAAGGTTTACAAGATCATTTTTGTGGCTGTGTGTACCCGACGTGATAGCAATGGGGGTCAGGTGCTTACTCCTTTAAAAATAGAGCAATTGACATGCTTCCTAATATACGCTCACCTAAATAACAAATTGGCTGTACTAAAATTTATATGACTGTCAAAACTCATAGGAAAAAACAAAGGGCGACAGCGCTCCATGGCGAGGATCAGAAGGGCAAGGTGAAAAAGGGATAGGGGTGCACGGCAACCCTCACCTGATGTGGTTGTGCAAAGGGAGGCACAACACTCTGCAGCGTATATATCAAGGACCGCAGCCACTCCCGATATCCAACAGGAAACAATGATGCAAACAACCTCCAACTCCAGACTACACGGATTATGGGGCGCAGGTCCAACTTGAGATCGAGGCACAGTGAGTAATAAAAATATATATTTTATTGTGGAGACTCAACGCGTTTCGGAACCGCACCGGTTCCTTTCTCAAGAGTCATGACTCTTGAGAAAGGAACCGGTGCGGTTCCGAAACGCGTTGAGTCTCCACAATAAAATATATATTTTTATTACTCACTGTGCCTCGATCTCAAGTTGGACCTGCGCCCCATAATCCGTGTAGTCTGGAGTTGGAGATTGTTTGCATCAAAACTCATAGGAAACAGTCTGAATGGGATGTCACTTCTTATATGCATCCTGTCCTGGTTCTGCAAGGAAGTAGTCTTATGTAAAGACTATAGGTGCTGCAGAGGTAGTACTGGCATGAGGGGGGGACCCACCAGTCCAACAGTATATAGTAGTGACAGGTTAATTTGGAGATTTTGCAGTGTTTTTCCCAAGAGCTTCAAGTTTACACCCCTGGTCTCTTTGTGGACATTTGCCATTAAAGTCATACATATGCGATCGCTGTTGACAGTCGTTTGGCCGGCAGCTGTCTTTCCTAATCTCTCCCCTAATAAATGAACATTCGGCTCAGCGAAGTGTTCATGAGTCCTGAATGGAGATAGGACGGGCAAGCTGCTGCCGCATTCCTGGAGCTTTGAAACTTTTCCGACTTCAAAACAGGGATGGGGAACCTTCGGCCCTCCAGCTGTTCCAAAACTCCATTCTGTTCTAACACATAGAACACTCATGTATTCAAGTAATAGGCCCTATTGGGTTTTGGCTTTTCCAAAAACTCTGCATACTAGGAGAATCTGTGGCCTCTCTAGAGTCTGTGGACTCTTGGGTCTCCATTATAGGGATCAGTAAGGGTCCCAGCGATCAGAACTTCTTCAATCTGCTTGTTATCTTCTATCCTATGGAAGGGATAACAAGCTGTGATGGGAGTACTTGTTTAACACCATTGCCTCTGCCCGTCATCCGTACAAAATTAGAGACCAGGAATGGTACTGTTGTGTTGTATTGTATAGTTTGATGTGTACTGTTTGGGCACTTGTAGTGTGTCCCCTCCTTATTACATACTGTTGTATGTGTGAATATTGCCCTAATAACTTTCCCCCAGTAGGGTGTATAGGCATAGAGGTGTCCTATGTGTTACTGGTTACTGCAGAGTGTGCTCTGAGGATCCTGTGCTGCATGTGTCTGCCTGCTGCAGCTGCCCATGGTGTATCCCCAGTCACTCCTCCTCTCACCCATCACATCTATTAACACAACCCGGTGTATTGGCAGCAAACCATCCACATTAGATGCATGCGGCCGCTTGCTTTTAATACATTACAGCTCTGTCTTATTTTGTGCATGCTTCTGATCTATTTCATTAATATGATGATCAATAAACCTTGAATCCTCTGTGGCAGGTCATGATGACCCCAAACATGCAAGGCGTTATCATGGCCATAGGTAAATCCAGGAATGTGTATGACAGGTCTGGGCCCGAAGCAGGGTTCTTTAAGGTACAGACTATATTCATGTTGTTCTCATTTGCAGACGGCTTCCTGTTTTTGTGTCTTGAATATTTATGTTGCGTTTTCTCTGCTTTTACAGTCATAGCCGAGCGTGTATTTTATGTTTATCGACAGCACATCACATTATCAGAAACTCTGGAGACACACTAAATATAGAACGAGGTTATCCCATACAGCCAGATGATGATAGATCAGATGGGGACTGGTTGCTAGGGATGTTTTGTTTGGCAACTGCATTGAAAAGACTAGTTGTCAGGCAGTATTTCCCTAGCAACCAGTTTATCAGGAGGAGCTAAGCAGATTAATACATAGTTCTAGCATAACTTGTCATTTATCCATATAAATCTCTGCAAGTAGGTGGTCTTAATAAATGACAGCTCTTCCTCTATGCACATTTTTACACATATGTCAATCACTGAGTAGGACCACCCACTTGACAAGTTAGCCCAGACTGAGCAGAGATTTCTATAGTAACTTGTCGTTTATTTATGGAACTTTTCCCACAAAGCAATATGTATCAGTCATCCCCTCCTGCTCCATTATGGTCGTATATTGGACACACAGTAGGGTTCCCTTTTAAAATTGCCTCTGTAACCGAGGTCAAAACTGCTTCAACATATTTAAAATAACCAAATTAGGCAATTTTGCTAAGTTTGATTTAAAAATCTCCCACTATTTTGTCTACTGTTTAGAAGCAGACCTGTGTGTCCCTGTAGTGACAGATTACTGTAGCGGTATATCCTGTGCGTAGACTGATCGGGCAGTCCTGTGTAAGGGTGGTATTAAGTTCTGGCGCTCGGTTAATAAGCCCATAATGAGTGTGTGGACACAGCCACACATATGATTGCCATTTTCTTCATTCTCTACTCTTAAAGTGATCTGATCCTCTTCTTACTACATTGTACATTGTTTGCCTAGCATTATAGAGAGGTATGGTCTTTATTCTCCTATACCTCCCTCTGTTTTGGCCGCTTACCAGGGATCCTACCTGTATATGATCTGGATAACTGTTACAATTAGGTTTTATGTGCCCAGCAATGCCTGATCAATACCTGTGCTTATCAGTTGTGTAATGCCAATAGATGGATAATAAACATTTTACTGGAGGAAGATGCAGTTTTTAGGTTTAGAATATGTGCTTTTTTCCATAGATGACTTTTTTTTTCCCTTTTGTTTAGGTCTTCACATCACAACTCACTGACTTAGGTTGTGGTCTTGTTATGAGGTCTCTTTTTAAAGGGATTTTCCAAAGTTAGAGACAAGGATCAGTCCCCTCCACCTTTTCTTATGGCTCTGTGATGTGCCGTTCCTGTTCTTTTTACAAATGTATGACTCAATAATACAACTGGGTGTTACCAGCTGGGGGTGTGTCCTTACAGAGTCTGGCACTGTCAGCCCTGATTGGATAGTGTCACACAGTGTAGGGACACGCCCCCAATTGGTGACACCCAGTTGGTTATTGCATCATACAATTCTAGTAAGAGTAACAGGAACGGCACACCATAGAGCTATAAGAAAGATCCAGAGTTAGCTCATGGAAATTGTATGTATTTGCTTAAAAAAAGGTTGGTAGTGGTGACTGCCCCTCTGTAAGCCTGTTAGCCGCCTCCAATCTTCATGACTGCATCCTATGTCCCAGTCAAGTGGAAGATTGCATGATGGGACACGTTCTGTGCCCGAGACAAAGACAGAAAAGGGTAGCTTGTATTTTCAGGACCCAAGGAATGCTGAAGGCAGTCATACACCATGGTTAGCTATGCCTTCCAACCCAACCATACACGTGTACACATAACAAAGTGTGTATGGGCCCATGTGGGGCCTCTATGGAAGCAGAGATCAGACAGATTGGCGCTCGTTTGCAGTGACTATACACAGCACTACTATTAGAGCGTCCAGGCATCACAAACATTCCCTGTATTGTTCTTGCAGCCATATAAATACATTGATATTGGCTGCACATCTGTTTACACAGGGGGTTGTGCGGTCGGTAGACAGTGATGTATAGGCCCCTCAGCCGACGAGGGGGTATTTTCTTGCTCCTCGGCTGATCGTTGACCCTTTTAAATGGGCCAATTATCGTCTGAACAAGCTTTTCTAGCTACACTCATTGCCGATAATCAAGTGTTTACAGTGGGGGAGGGGGTAAGCTGTGGATGGATTCCTGGTGGTGGCCTATCGCCCCTCAGAGCAAAAGCATCAGACATGTTGAAACGCAACTGCCTGATCTTTTTCAACTCTGGTTTCTGCCATCAGCAGTGTCTCAGGATCCCTCTATACACATTGGGGGAGATTTATCAAACATGGTGTAAAGTGAAACTGGCTCAGTTGCCCCTAGCAACCAATCAGATTCCACCTTTCAATTTCCAAAGAGTCTGTGAGGAATGAAAGGTGGAATCTGATTGGTTGCTGGGGGCAACTGAGCCAGTTTCACCTTACACCATGTTTGATAAATCTCCCCCATTGTTAGCCAATGCCAGGAGATAGCCTCACTCTGCGTGGTCTTCCAGCGGTTGCAGGTTCCCCGTTGCTTGTACTGAGTGGCCGTCTTTACGGAATCTGACATATTTGCTTCTAACCTGTTACATGAATAGTCCGATTCTCATTTATAAGCTGCACATATGTCTTACCACCCAGTTTTCAGTGAAACCGATGTTAACGATAACAGATGTTTTTTGTTTTTTTGTTGTTTTGTTCAGAGGGTTATTCTAATCTTTAGCACTGATAGCAAATCACAAGTCTCCTTGGACTTTCACCTATTTAGACAGTGGGGGTCCAGTTGTTGCATTATTCATACATTGAGATGCATGGAATATACTGAAACCTCTGAGCAAGCAGCAGTATGTATAATGAATGCAGTACCTGGCAATAGGTTTAAGACCTAGAGGTGTCCTGTGGATATACTGTAAATGCTTATAATAGGAAGATCCCTTTTTATCTCTCAAATTTTTACAGCGAATAGTTTTTACATTAGGATTTTAAAAGGTACTAGACTAAACTCTGAGGTAATTCATTCACATGACCTGTTTAGTATCTGCATTTGCCATGAAATAACGATTATTGGAGGAATTTTTCTTATAAATGTATATGGTGTTCATCCTGGAAATCTACAGATAAATTGACAATTGGGTGTTTCCATTCCCCTTAGCAATAGGGTGTGTCCTTCCACAATGCAGCAGTATCATTACTGATTGGATAGTGTTATACTGCATAGACACCTGACAAGTGGGATGGTAACAGCCAGTCAATCATTTTATACATTTACAGGAGAAATGACAGAGGAGTAGCGCAAACCAGAGATATAAGATGCTCCAAAATGTATTTTATGGGTAATGCAAGGCTTTACAGAAGGAAAGGAGATTGGTTGTCAGTAAATGGGCACTGTCACTTTAAAAAAAACTATAACCGATAAAAGACTATAACCGATCCAAATGTGTGTCCCTGTTCTGTGCCATGTGACCAAGACAGAATCCCAATGTAATTCATTGTGACCATCTCACAGGCATAGAAAGTGCTCACGCTATGTGTTAGCGCACACACAGACCCCAGCTAACAGGTATTCTTAAAGGTATATAAATATACTATACAAATTCGACTTTATACCTTAGTAACTTTGTACTGTATGTATAATGTACAATGCTGGTATTATGTGTAATATACACCGCATTCTCCTATGTGCAGGGATTGTGTTTCGATTGTTTTGGTTGCGTTTCCTCTTTATTCACAATGGAGATCACTACTGGTATTTTAATCTTTTTTTAAGGTTGTGGGTTTTTGTTGTTTGCCCAATAACATTGGCTGTTTTTCTGTTTCCTATCCTCAGGCCATCAAAACAGAGTATGCCCGACTATTGAAATTAGCACAAGAGGATCCACCTCCGGAGACCGATTACCGCTTACAGCATGCAATAGTCTTCTTCATCCAGAGCCAGGCGCCAAAGAAGATTATTGAGAGGACCCTTCTGGAACAGTTTGCCGATCGCAACTTGAGTTTTGATGAACGGTAAACAATCTTTTCAGTGAATTCTGAGCTTTCATAGACACATTGATAAAGTATGACTGTCCTATTATAAACTCCTACGTGTTCAATGGCGGAGAGAAAAACAAAATGCAGGTTTTAGATCACATAGCGTAAAAATAGAAAAAATAACAGTCATCAAAAAGGTACAAATGTGGTACCAAAAAAAGAGCCCTCACAGCTGCGTAGTTGGCTAAATAAAAAAAAGATATTGGGGGCAGATCATGTCGATATCTAAGCTTTTTTTTCCCCATAGTATAACAAAAACTTGTGTTTGTAATGACATCTAGAATAAATTTGACATCTCCTTGTACCCGCTTATATTTTAATAAGAAAGCAGGGGGAATGGAGACCTGTGCTTGGACAGCCCTGCAGTTCCTAAAACAATCAGAATTATCCGTAGGTGAACCTTATTTTTAAAGTATAAATGGAAATTGCTGATTACAGACTACATTCAGATAGGTCACCTGTGGACTTACAACCAGAGACTGTGAAGATGTTCATCCATTGAGATAAATGGCATTGATTATCTGCTTATTTCCCTTAATAGTGAGCACAAATCCCCACTTGTTATGTTACTAGATAGATAGATAGATAGATAGATAGATAGATAGATAGATAGATAGATAGATAGATAGATAGATAGATATAGATATATAAATATTATATTGTTGTTTATTTTTCCTGAAAAACTTTTTTTATTTCTCTGAAACAGTTTCTGTTGTTGCATTTCAACCCTATTTAAGTAAATGAAGCTGAGCACAAGACACATACAGTGGGGCTTTCTGGAAATAACCCCTGTCTTCCCAGCCTATAACTCATAGAAATATATATATTTTTTTTTCTTTTAAGTTGTCGGAACATTATGAAGGTGGCGCAAGCGAAACTTGAACTAATAAAGCCAGACGAAGTTAATATGGAAGAGTACAAGGTTAGTGTATGTTCTGACTTGTAGATGGCTCATCATTGACCTTGTTGGTTTACTAGAATGCAATTCCTGCATCTTCATCAGATAGACGTCCCCTTTTAATTCACAGTACAGCATGTATGAATAATGAATTAAAGGAAGTGGTCTAGTGTTATCATTCTATTTCTAGTGTGTCAGTGACATAGCATTTGGAGACACTGAGCTGTGTTAGATGTGTCTGAGAAAATGCATCCACAGTGATCACAGCCTATTAACACAGCACTAAAGGCCAATCATATTTTCCTTCCATTCAGTGGTTAAGAACAGGTTAAGAATACAGTGAAACCTCTTTCAACCGACCGCCCAAATTTGTGCAGATAGGCAGCCCTTTTATGGAGTCCTCTTATAGGGAAACATATACATAATGCTGGGTACAGTGTCTAATGAACTCTGGAAGCATGCATAGGTTCCCATCATGGCTCCCCATCTCATTCTTGGTCACCAGCATGACTCCCCATCTCATTCCTGGTCCCCAAAATGGCTCCCCATCTTGTTCCTGGTACCCAGAATGCATGGCTTTCTGGTGCATAGCATGCTCGGCTTCATCATCTCATTCCTGGTCTCCAGCACACATGGCTTCCCATTTTCATTCCTGGTCCCCAGCATGCATATCTTCCCCATCTCATTCCAGAAAAAAAACTGTTAAGGCTGGGTTCACACTACGTTTTTGCAATCAGTTCCCCCCCCCACATCCTTTTTTTTTGCCAAAAATGGATTAAAAAAACTTGTGCATTTGTGTGCTTCCGTTAAAAAAAGGACCAAAACAGATCCGTTTTTTTTTTTTTTAATGAGCCCAAAAACATAGTCAACCTCATCTTTGTGTCCGTTAAAAAAAACAAAAAAAAAACCAATCCGTTTTGATCCGTTATTTTTATAATGGAAGTCTATGGGAAAACGTATGAAAATTGATTCACAAAAACACATCAGTTTTTTTCCAATCCGTTTTTTTTTTTTTTTTTTTTTTTGGAAAAAACGGATGAAAAAAACGGGTTGCAAAAACGTAGAGTGAACCCAGCCTAAGGGGAGAGGTGGTCTTATAATAGGGGGGGTCATCCCAGATGGTTTCACTGTAATTCTTTCTGCGACTCCAGCCTGACAAATTTTTGAAGAATAATAAGAAGCCATTTAGGCTGCGGAGTGCTTATCTGTTTTTATGTACCCTTTCATGCATATTCTCTGTGATAAGGTGGCGCTGTTTATGAATCTTGTTTTTTCTTTTTTCCTAATGATTCCTCAATAGAGGTGGCATAAGGAATACAGGACCTTTCGAGAGACCACGATGCTCATCTTGATTGGATTGGAATTGTTTCAGAACAAGAGGTATGAGATGGTGCTGTTCAGTAGTTCTATCTGGTTTATTTATGATCTGGTTTTTCCGTGAAAGTTTCTAATGTTCAATGTTTCATGTTACTGTTATGGCTTATTAATTCTTATGGATCTCCAAAGTGTCTGTTCCACTTGGCAGAGATGAGATTGACTTTGCCTTCTTATTGGCTCCAAGTATACTCTGAAGAAAGTGCTGTTTTTTTTTCTTTCATAAATGGTAGTCTTTAAGTCAGTACATCTCCACTTACAGTTGTAACCACTTTGTAGCCTCTTAATATCTATTGATATTATGAAGAACTGGGACACATTGGCCCACGTTTTTTTGACGTATTGGGTTAGTTAGCATAAATCGGTTTACGAATTTCTGCAATGATGTTGGGCACCTATTGGACAGTGCCCCCCCCCTCGTTTTTTAAAGGTATACTTTTAAAAAGAGCCATTATTCGTAAGTGCTGGGCAGCAGAACAAGTAAAACCTTTTCTGCCCCCCCTCTCCCCCCCCCCCCCCCCCCAGACAACCCTTTTAAATTTTAGGGACTTACCAAAACGTTGGCGATAGGAAGCGCAACTTTGCCTTATCCTTGACTAAGCCTGTTTAGATGATGGAGCCCATATCTTGTCTTTTAGTTATGTGGAGGCATTGCTGTACCTCATTTATGGCTACCAGTACAACAAGGAGCTGCTATCAAGAGGCCCGTACAGAGGACACGATGATGAGCTGATCTCTCATTATAGAAGGGAGTGTTTTCTTGTAAGTACATGTCTCTTTATTGCAGCGGGATGTTGAGTTCTAACTGGTGTTGAGCAGAGATGCCGAACTGTTAGGGTTTGGCAGTGTTCAGAAGTTGGAGTCCTCAAAAACGTAGGCTGTATCAGTGTTTTTCTGGACTCCCTAGTGCGGCATCCATCTTGATGAAAGTGGATAATTTCCACCAGAACAATAGTTTGTTGGGTGAAATGCAACAACAATGGATCACTTTATGCAAGTAATGACAGACTGACGTACCATGGAACAAGTTGGTTATGCAGATAATGGTAACCGGCTCACCTGGGTTGTGCACGACCAATGGACCTTTGGATCCAGAGTAAACAATAATGAAGGAACTTGTAGGAGTTGGCACTTGCCGCTCCTCTAGATGGTTGAATAATGTGAGGCACTCACTATGTTCATGCACACTCAGTTGTGTTTATTTCTTGTGTCTCTATAGAAGCTAAATGAGAAGGCAGCAATCATGTTCGAGTCCGGAGATCCCGAGGAAGTGAACAACGGCCTCACTCTGATGAATGAACTCATTGTGCCATGTTTGCCCATGTTGTTGGCTGATGAAATGGAAGAAAAGGACATTATTGCTGTAGAAGACATGAGGAATCGCTGGTGTTCCTACTTGGGACAAGAAATGGAACGTGAGTCCCTGTGGTGTAATACATCGTTATGCCATGCAGACACCGACCCCTAAGAGCTCAGGATAATTGGTGAATTATAGGAGTTATCCAGGGGTTATATGAAAAAGCACAGCTTTTCTTTTAAAAATTGCATCACCACTGTCCCCAGGTTGTGTGTGGTATTACAGTTCAGCTACATTCACTTCAATGGAACCAAGCTACAAAATCCAGATCCAAACTGAGGACAGGAGAGGTGTGCTATTTCTGGAAGAAAGTGGATTTGATTTTCTAAGCCTGGATAACCCATTTAATATAAAGACTCATTAAAAGGGGCTAGCCTTTTAGGTTTTTATTGACTCACTGATCAGCTAATCGCAGCAGGTCTGGCTCTAGAAACCCACTGCAATCAGCTGCTGTGGCCACTACAGGAGAAACATAGTATTACATGCTTAAGTGGGCCTTAAAGGGGTTATTCAGCGCTACAAAAACATGGCCACTTTTCTCCCACTCTTGTCTCCAGATTGGGTGGTGTTTGAAACTCTGTTCCATTGAAGTAAATGGAGCTTAATTGCAAACCACACCTGATCTGGAGACAAGAGAGGGGGAAAAGTGGCCATGTTTTTGTAGCGCTAAAATTCCTGACCCCCATCTCTGATTCCACACTAAGTGCAATATGTGTCTTGGAGATCATATAGTATTATGGTTTATGCTGTGCTATATAACCTTTATATAGTTTGTAGACTCTCTGTAACTGACTTTGCAACATTTCTGTAGACATCAGGCATAGTTGTGTGTGTGTGTGTGTGTGTGTGTATATATGACATGGTGAGATAAAACCATGTCATACCTCACATTATATCAGAAAGATACTACATACAGTACATATGGGGGGGGGGGGACTTAAAGGGGTAGTGCGACGCTAAGAAGCGTCCGCGTCATCAGCTGCTCAGCCGAGATTGGCTGAGCACAGTTATGCCGACGATGCGGCAGAGGGCGGCCGGCACTAGGGACGGCTGCAGCGATTCGGCCTGCCTCCCGAAGATTACGTTGTTGACAGAAGATCGGGGTCGGGGACGACGCGCGCCAGGTATGTATGGTACACTACACTTCCGGGTCCACGTGCGGGGGTGGGGGAACATGGGAAAGGGGGCGATTCACATACATAACATACATTACAAAGTTGTAAAACTTTGTAATGTGTGTGTTTTTGAGAATAATTTCTTAGCGGATTTGAAGCGAGAACCGCTGCGGATCCGGTATCAATTCACCCCTATGATAGCACTCATTGGCAGCGGGATTGACATCCCGCTGTGAATATGTGCTTTAGCTCCCTGGTGCCCGCAGCCCCGCCGTCGCATCCCCCCCCATCCCGGCCACATCCCATCAGCCCATCTCAGCTGAGCGGGACCGGAGCCGGGAGCCTCACTGCAGCTGCGCCGCCGAGCAGGTAATGTATGCTCGCGGCGGCGGGCCGGAGATGGGCTGATGGGGGGATGTGTCCGGGATGGGGGATGAGACGGCGGGGCTGCGGGCACCAGGGAGTTAAAGCACATATTCACAGCGGGATGTTAATCCCGCTGCGAATATGTGCTATCATAGGGGTGAATTGATACCGGATCCGCAGCGGTTCTCGCTTCAAATCCGCAGAAGTGAGATCCGCTGTGGATCCAGTAGGTGTGAAGGCACCCTAACACTTTTTTTTCTTCACTGTAAAAAAATGCAATCATTAGATTGCATATACTGATCAATGCTATGCCATAGCACAGCATAGAACAGTGTTATTGGAAATCTATGCCTGAGAGCAGACTCTATACATAGAACGCCGATGCAACAGGATGGAGGTAAGTGACTTACCCCTGCCCGTAGTTACAAGCTCACCTGTCACTAGCTTGTCCTGTCACTAAGTACCTTAAACGCTGCGATCACTGTAGATCGCGGTGTTTAAGGGGTTGATCACGGAATCGCAGCTGCCTGTCATTATGCTGGGATCCCCAGACACTGATGTGTGCGGGAACACTCTCACTGCAGGAACGTACTGTATATATACATTCCTACTGCATGGGGTATGTGCAGTAGGAACGTATATCTAGGTATTGCTGACGTGAAGGGGTTAATTTAAAGGATACTTGGTAACTATGGCTCAAATAAATAGCAGCTTTTCATTCTGACCATGTAATACTACATTTCACCTCTAGTGGCCTCTGCTCAGAAAAATTCTTGGCTGGCTAAAACCTCCCACAGAAGAACCAGCTGGTCTGCCATAGAATGGAAGGGTTTTTCACTTGTGTTCATTGAGCTCTCGTTTCTGTTTTCTTCCCTCTAGCCTGTCTGCAAGAAAAGCTGACTGACTTCCTGCCAAAACTGCTTGATTGCTCGACAGAAATCAAAGGTTTCAACGACCCGCCAAAGCTTCCTACCTTTTCCACGCACGAGCTGTGCGAGCGGTTTGCTCGAATCATGTTGTCACTTAGTCGTACGCCGGCTGATGGGAGATGAACAATGCACCTTCTTACGCACATTGTATAGACTGTATTTTTTTTTTCTTTTAGTTTATTTTCTCATGCCTTCCCGTGACAAGGTTTGCTTTGTTGCTGCTATAGTTTTTAACTTTTATTTTTCATGTTACGAACAGCTAAAGACAAAATGACTGTATAGACTTTAGCCAGACTGCAACCACACCTCAGTTACGCATGGCCTTCAGCATCCATTTTAAGCAAAGCAGACGCAACCAAACTATCCCAAAATATTTATGACGAGACTGCTTCATTGGCCACATTTTTGTGACAGTATTACATTGCTTTTATCTACAAAATCATTTTATCAACAGCTTCCCCCCCCCCCTCCCCTTTTTTTTGTTTCCTTTAAAGGTGTTGTCTAGGACTAGAAAAACATGGCTGTCACCTTGCCAGAAACGCTACCACCTCTACCCATGGGGTTGCGTCTGCTGATGCCACTGAGTTGCAATACCACGATCAGCTTGTAGTCAGGTGTGGCGTTGTTTTTGGAAGATAGCAGCTATGTTTTTCCTGTCTTGGGCAGCCCCTTTAAGTCTGGATTTATTATCTGTGACAGCAGCCATTTTATTATTATCAGGCGCCACGCTAAAGGACGCGGCCTCTGGTAGCTTGTAAATGAAATTAAAGAATAAAGTTTTATTTATGGCTACTCTGTTTGCAAAAAAAAAAAAAAACACTAAAAAAAATTGTACATTTGTGTATGAATATATGATTATTTTTGATGAGCTGAACAGTACTTCATGGATGGGTTTGTGGGGTTAAACTCTTGTTTCTTGAAGGATTTTTTTTTTTCAACTTTAGGAAATCAGCACATTATTTCTCAAATAAATATACTCTTTTTAAAAGAAAAAAAAATCATGTCACGTGGGTGCGACTATAATGGGTTACTTTGTCTGCTCAGTCCTGCTCTACCCTTTTATTCGAGTTGCAGATGGAGCAGAGAACTACACAGAATGGAAGTTCACTCAACTCGCTGCCAATGCTTAACAGGTTCTGGGTCCAGGACACAGAAGTAGCAAAGGATGAACAGATTCCCAGCAATTAAAGGGTTAGAACACACCAAGACTGACCTATGGATTCTTTAGGGCAGCATTGGCCAAAGCATTCAAGTAATCTTTGCGGGTCATGGATAGGCACACGTGGGGCAGGCAGCTAGGATTTATGCTTCACCAGGCTATCATGCCCTCTTGATACATGTGGGTTATTCATGCTTACTAAAACATGGCTGCTTTCTTCCAGGATCTGCACCTCTCCTCAATTTGGGTGTGGTTGTGCGACGCAGTTCTATTTAAATGAAAGGAACTGAAGTGTATTACCACACAGAACCCGAGGACATTTAAAGTGTCCCTGTCTTTATAACTTTTAAAATCTAAATCAACAGTGGATGTGATATAAAGCAAGCTTGCAGTTTACATTCATTATTTTTTTGTTGTTTTTAATATGCTGTAAAACAAAGCTGAACTTACTGCCTTCGGCAAGCAGATTTTCTGACTTGTTCTGGTAAAAAAGAGGATTTTTGTACTCACCGTAAAATCCCTTTCTTGTGGCTTCATTGGGGGACACAGCACCTGTGGGTATAGGCTACTGCCACTAGGAGGCGACACTAGACAGAAGAAGTGACTCCGCCTGGCAGGCTATACCCCTCCTACAGACACCAGGCTAACTCAGTTTAGTCACAAGCGGTAGAAAAAGTAAAGAAAACAACCTCAAAATAATAGGGTGGGAGCTGTGTCCCCCAATGAAGCCACAAGAAAGGGATTTTACGGTGAGTACAAAAATCCTCTTTTCTTGTGCCTGTCATTGGGGGACACAGCACCTGTGGGACGTACAAAAGCAGTCCCAGAGGGTGGGGAAATCAGATGACAATCCCCATGCGGCCTGCCTAACACACGGCAGCCTGCAGAACCTTGTGGCCCAGACTGGCGTCAGAGGAAGCCAGGATATGGACCTGATAAAACTTTGTAAAAATGTGAACTGAAGATCAGGTGGCGGCCTTGCAGACCTGGGACACCGAGGCCTGATGGCGAACCGCCCAAGAGGCCCCCACAGCCCGAGCAGAAAAAAGCGGTGACCCGCACCGCCACGAACACGGTAGGCATCTGCGATGGCCGTCCTGATCCAACGCCTAATGGTGGTCTTGGAGGCAGCCAGCCCCTTGCGCGGACCCGACGAGACCACGAACAGGAAATCCGAGTGGCGGGAAGGAAGCAGTGACTGACAAGTAGATCCGTATGGCCCGGACAAGGTCCAAACAATGCAGGAACCGTTCCCTAGGATGGGAGGGCGCAGGGCAAAAAGAGGGGAGAAAGATGTCCTCATTAAGGTGGAATGCAGACACGACCTTCGGCAGGAAGGAAGGAGGAGGGCGAAGCACAACCTTGTCCTTGTGACGGACCAGATAAGGGGAGCGACAAGAGAGCGCTGCCAGTTCAGACAACTACGGATGGACGTAAACGCCACCAAGAATGCAACCTTCCAAGAAAGGAAACAAAGAGACACCTCCCGTAGAGGCTCAAAGGGAGGACCTTGCAGAACCTCGAGGACTAAATTAAGGTCCCAGGGCTCTACAGGCTGTTGAAAAGGGGGGGGCCAAATGGACCACCCCCTGAGAAAAGTCTTCACCTGAGGGCGGAAATCAAGAGAACGCAAGGTGGAATGACTGAGGCCTTTGTCCAAACTGGATTGCAAAAAAAGAAAGAATCTTTGTCGCGGAACACACCAAGGGGTGAAAATTATTCTGTGCACACCAAGAAAAGAAGGCCTTCCATACGCGATGGTAGTTCCGAGCCGACTGAGGCCTGCGGGCCTTAAGCATGGTTTGGATGACTGGCTCCGAAAACCCCCGAAATCTCAATACCACGGCTTCAACAGCCACGCCGTAAAACTCAGCTGAGGTAAATTAGGGTGGAATATTGGCCCTTGTGAAAGGAGGTCAGTCCACAGGGGAAGACGCCAGGGGGCGTCGGTGAGGAGGTGCACTACGCCGATGCACGAGGACCGGCGCAGCCAGTCTGGAGCGACAAGAATGGCAGGAAAGCTGAGTGCCTTGATGCGCTTCATGACTCGTGGGAGAATGGGCAGAGGAGGAAAGGCGTAAACCAGGGAGAACTGCTCCCATGGGGTCACCAAGGCGTCCACCGAGAACGCGCGAGGATCCCGGGCTCGAGTCACATAGGTGGGGAGTTTGTGGTTCAGCCTGGAGGCGAAGAGATCCACGTCTGGGAATCCCCACCGCCGGCAGATTTAAAGAAACACCCCGGGATGAAGAGCCCATTCGCCGTGATCCAGTCTTTCGCGGCTGAGAGAGTCCGCCGCCCAATTGTACACCCCGGGAACGTGGACTGCCGAGAGAGCTGGAACAAAAACGCTCCGCCCAACGGAGAATGCGAGCGGCCTCGGTCATGACAGAGCGGCTCCTGGTACCGTCTTGACGGTTCAGATAAGCAACGGCGGTGACGTTGTCGGTCTGAACACGGACCGGGAAACCCCTCAGGAGATCGGTCCACTAAGACAGGGCGAGGAAGATGGCCCGGAGCTCCAGGATATTGATGTGAAGCCGAGCCTCCATCGGTGACCAAGAGCCCTGAGCCGTGTGGCTCGCGAAGACAGCCCCCCCACCCGGACAGGCTGGCATCCGTAGAGATGACCAGCCAATTGAGGGGGAGAAAGGACCACCGGAGACGACAACCACCAAAAAAGCTCCCTGCGAACAGCAGGCGACAGGAGGATCTCCTTGTGGAGAGACAGAGGGGGCCTGGCCCACTGAAATAGAATCGCTCGCTGCAGAGGGCGCGAATGAAACTGAGCGAAGGGTATCGCCTCGAAAGGGGAGACCATCTTGCCCAGGACTCACGTGCAAAGGCGAATGGAACAGGCAACCTTGTTGGGAGGAAGGAGAACGCGTGCCGTCTCTGTGTTGAATAGCATCCAGAGAAACTCCATAGAGCGGGTGGAAAGTAGGGAAGATTGTTGGCAATTGATCACCGAACCGAAATTGGTCAGGAGATCAAGTGTGATCTGGAGACTGGACAGAGTGTCCTGTTTGGAGCGGCCCTTTACAAAGAGGTCGTCCAGGTAGGGCAAGATAGCCACCCCCTTTGACCGAAGCAGAGGCATCAAGGTGCAAGGATCTTGGTAAAGACTTGAGGTGCCGTGGCTAGCCCAAAGGGCAGGGCAACGAATTGGAAATGTCGAGAACAGACGGTGAAACGTAGGAAACGTTGATGACTGGCTGCGATGGGAACATGCAGATAGGCGTCGCGGATGTCTATAGACGCAAGAAATTCGTCCTGCTCTAGAGACGCGACCACTAATCACAAGGATTCCATGCGGAACTGCCGAAGGCGAACAAACCTGTTCAGCCGCTTCAAATTCAGGATAGGACGGACCGAACTGTCCTTTTTGGGGACTGTGAACAGATTGGAAAAGAATCCCTGTAAGCGCTCAGAGGGAGGGACTGTGACCACAACTCCTTGAGCTAGGAGATTCTGAACCGCCTGAAAAAGCTCGGAAAGCTTTGCTGAAGAGCGTTGGAGATTTAATGGAAAAACGTGAGGCGGCGGAAAGAACCCGAACTCGAATTTGTATCCTGAAGACATTACCTCCCGAACCCACACATCGGACATATGAGCCAAATCTCCTTGAAGGAGAGCAGAAGACCCCCTACTTGAGGGAGAGACCTGAGTGGGGAAGGACCTTCAGGAAGAAGACTTGGGGGCAGGACCCTTAGAAGGGCGAGAACAGGGCTGCCAGGATGGGCAGGGTTTGAAGGAGGGCTTCCTAGAAGGAGCCGGAGGCATATCCTTAGCCGGGCGACAACGTGTCGGAGGCTCAAGGGAGCGGAAATGACTGGAACACCTGAGAGACTGAGGGCGCCGGGACCGGTTCTGAGGGAGCAGGGAGCTCTTCCCCCCGGTAGCGTCCGAGACTATTCAATCCAGCTGCTCACCAAAAAGTCTGTTTCCTGCAAAGGGAAGAGAAGTCAGAGCCTCCTTGGAGGCGGCGTCAGCTGACCAGGATTTTAGCCAGACCGAGCGTCGGATGGCTAGAGAGTTTGCCAGGGCGCAAGCAGAAAAACGAGCGGCTTCCTGAGAAGCGTCACACAAGTATTTGGACGCATGCAGAATCTGCGAGCCCAGAGACAGGAGATCCTCGCGTGGAGTGTACAGGGAGAGGTCAGGACTAACTGCCTGACCCAAGAGGAACAAGCCTTGCTGACCCAGGATGCAGCAAGGGTAGGACGCCGGTCCGAACCAGCTGCAATAAAGACCGACTTCGAAAAAGTGTTGATTTCCTTGTCCACTGGGTCAGTGAGTGAAGCACCATCTGCCAGAGGCAGAGTAGTAGACTTGGAAAGTCGTGAAACCGGAGGGTCCACAGATGGGGGCACCGTCCATGTAGAGACCAAGTCAGGGGAGAAGGGAAACAAAGCCTCGGCACGCTTAGAGGATGGAATCCGCCGGTCAGGGTGATTCCACTCCTTGGCTAGAAGATCCTCAAATCCTTATGACCAGGAAAAACCAAGGGTTGTCGCTTATGAAGGACTGAAGGAGACTTCACTCTTGGATGTAGAAGGGGGCTCTTCATCAATATGCAAGGTGTCCCGCACTGCACGGATCAAGGCTTGCACTGCAGAGGCCAGCTGATCCTCCCTGTCAGACTCTGAAGCAAAGTCAGAGGGGTCCCCCGAGGTGGCGGAGAGGGGTCGCTGGGAAGCAGAACCGCCTGCAGTGGATCTGTCGGAGAAGGGTCTGAGGAACACCTAGAGGGTGACCGTGAGACAGAGTCTTGGTCTCTTATGGGATCGTCCTCTGGAAGGGAAGTCAGGAGATACCCTGGAGGACCCCGCTGCTGGGGGCGCCTGGGAGGGCAACCGCTCAATGGCATGAATCATGACCTGAGACAGCTAGAGAGGTCACCGATCGCCTGGGACAGGGACCTAGCCAACTCAGGAGAGGCTAAATCTGAACCTGGAGGGGGGGGGCCTCCTGGGAGTTGGCACCAGGGTTAAGGCACAGCAGGCAGAGGAAACTTCTTAATGCAACGAACACATGCAAAGTGTGTCGTCACAGCCGCGGGAGCGAGCTGCCTAGGGGGGTCGTCCCGGGGACCAGACATAGTAGCTAGGGCTGTTAGCCTGGGGAGTGGGGGAGGGGGATATCACCCACTGGGTGAACCTACCCGACCCTGGAACTGCTGCCGTGCTGGATGCTGGACTGGATTCTAGCTGCTGCACGCTGGTGCTGCTGTTGCACAGGGAGTTGTAGCTGCTGTACTGGAGCTGCTGTTGCACAGGGAGTTGTAGCTGCTGTACTGGAGCTGCTGTTGCATAGAGCTGCTGCTGCTGCTTGGGAGCTGTGGGGCTGACAGTCTGTGATAGCAGCAGGAGACCACAAGCTGCTTGGCTGCAGGGGAGAGGAGGAGGAAGGGAGGGGGCACAGGGAGGAGAAGGTGGGGGCTACACCAATAGGAACTGGGCAGGCGGGCGGGCGCTCCGCCCCCGTGACGTCACGGCTGTGCGCCGATGCGGCCTAGCTCCGGGAGAAGCCGGGGCCTAAATTTATGGAGCAGGCCGGCGGCGGCAGGACGCCGGCGCGGAGCGCTAGAAGACGCGGTCGCCCAGCTAGCCCCGGCAGCTGCTGCCAGTGCCCTAGTGCCACCCCCGGCAGAGACACCACGACCAGATGGGGAAGTAAGTCAGAGACCCCCCCGGAGACCCCTGTGCTGTGAGGCGGGGGGAGGAAGGGAATCCACCCTGACTAAACCTCTGACAGCAATGTCCCTAAGGACACTGCGCAGGACGACACCCCAGGAGAGATAGAGACCCCAGGAGGGGGAAGAGGGTCCCTAAAGAACGCTAGGCAGGACAATCCCCCCAAGAGGGAAGGGGGGGGGGGAGACCCCAAAGAGAAGACTTGGGGCAGGTGGGACAGAGGAGATACTCACCTGTCCGGCGGCTTCAGGTGCGCGCAGGGTCACCCCTTCGGTCACCTCGCACCTGGGTGGGGTACCGGCATCATGCCGCAGGGAGCGGCGGTGGGGGACAGGTGACCGGCGCAGGGAAATAAAAACTTTCCGTGCACCCTCAGAGGGAAGCTACGTCTGGTGTGGCAGCCCACGCCGACGGTCCCCCTGATAACCTAGAAAGAAAGAGAAAGAAATAAAACTAAAATAATAAAGAGGTGCATGGCACCTGTGTCTACCTCCTACGGACACTAGACTAAAACTGAGTTAGCCTGGTGTCTGTAGGAGGGGTATAGCCTGCCAGGCGGAGTCACTTCTTCTTCTGTCTAGTGTCGCCTCCTAGTGGCAGTAGCCTATACCCACAGGTGCTGTGTCCCCCAATGACAGGCACAAGAAAAAACAGACTAAACCCAGGAATTCCATCAGTACAGAGAGTCACGGCTCAATGTGTCCATCAGTCACATGACTGCCTTCTCTCTGTGAGCGTTCAGATGGCCTGGGATACACAGGACTTCCTGTTTTCTGACTGTTTCCTGTTTTTTGAGAAAAAAAAAAGTCAGAAACCAGGAAGTGCCTTGTTTTCCACGATAGCTAACAAAAATAATAAATGTAAATTGCAAACTTCCTTTATATCACATCTACTGCTGATTTTAGATATTGAAAGTTATAAGGACAATGACACTATAAGACTCAAGTATCTTTATGATTCACAAATACAGCTGTAAACCATGGTGACGTAAAATCAAGAAACTACATAGGAGCTGGCAAAAGGATAGCCTGGTGGCTTCATGTTGGGGTCTTCTGGCCCAAATTTATGATCTTAAGGGTGATCTACTTTTTGGTCACCCTTCCTTTAGAGCATTTAAGGCAGACACCTATTAAAATGTTCTTGTCATGACTAGAGAGGAGGACAACTTGAGCATGCTCAAGTCCAATCATTCTGCATTTGATTACCAGTGGCTGAAGAAGTTGGATGCATGGAAAACATGGATGCGGCCATAGGCTGTAGCTATGTTTTCCAGCACGTTTTCCATCTTCTTCTTAAATAAACAAGCTCAAGTTGCGTTAATCTCTAGTCATGGGTCTCTTGGCCCTTCAATGTGCAGGGATCTTTGCTAGCAAACTAGTCCATCATCAGGGCTTTGTCAGTCAGTAACTGAAGCCACCACAGCACCCGCAATTATTAAGGGGACATTCACATGTTCTGTGCACGGCCCGCAGTTATAGATGAGGTGCTACAGAACTGACTTCGGAATTCCCAACATCATCATACAGTAGCGCAAAGATTCAACCCGATTCAGAGCTTGATGGCAGGAGCTCTGGATTCCGGCGCTTAGCACATCGTCCGTGCACAGACCGTAATTGTGGAATGTGTAAATTCCCCCTTAGGGCTCTATTCGATGGGACGATTATCTTTGGATCGTTCGGATTGAAGTGATAATCGTTCGGTTGAATAGCAGTTAATGATGAAATGACGAACGAAAAATCGTTGACCACTTAATGAGACCTGGACCTATTTTTATTGTTGCTCATTCACAAATCATTCGCATGGAGTAAGATGTCGTTCGCAGTAGCGATGAACGCAATAGCGACTAGACGACCGCAGGAACGATCATAGGTAACGATCATCGTAGTACCGTGTAGTTGGGTAAACGACTTCAGGTTGTTCGCAATAGTGGTCGTTTGAGATCGTTTATTGGTAACAGTTATCCGAACAATAATCGTCCCCTTGAATAAGGCCCTTACTCATGTGTTGAGAAGATTCTGAAGCAGGGAATAGAGTGGGATCTCCAACTTTGACCATCACCCATCTACCTGACTGACTTCTGCTCCATGTTAATTATTAAATTATAAAAAATGGATCTTTACTATTTTTCTAAATGAACCCAATAAATGTTAGAGACTCTATCAGCAGGTTCATGTTGTCTTTTCTAAGGGCCCTATTACACGGGACTATTGTGCGAAAAGTCGTTATATCGTTCAGATTTAACCCCTTAAGGTCAAAGCCAATTTTCGTTTTTGCACTTTTGCGTTTTCCACTTTATGTTTAAAAGCCCATAGCGCTTGCATTCTTTCACCTAGAGACGTATATGAGTGCTTATTTTTTGCGAATCCAATTGTACTTTGCAATGACAGGCATTATTTTTCCATAAAATATGCTGCGAAACTGGAAAAAAATCATTTGCGCTGTCAAATTGAAAAAAAAGGAATTTGTTTTGATTTCGGGGAGTTTTGCATTTATGCCGTTCGCCTTATGGTAAAACTGACTAGTTATGCATGTTCCTCAAGTCGTTACGATTACAATGATATATAACATGTATAACTTTTATATTATCTGATGGCCTGTAAAAAAAAAAAAAACAGATAAATGTTCCTTAAAATGTTGTTAACAGATAAATGTTCCTTAAAATCTCTCTATTCCCAGGCTTATAGCGCTTTTATCCTTTGGTCTATGGATCTGTGTGAGGTGTAATTTTTTGCGCCATGATGTGTTCTTTCTATCGGTACCTTGATTGCGCATATACGACTTTTTGATCACTATTTATTACATTTTTTTCTGGATTTGATGTGACCAAAAATGCGCAATTTTGCACTTTGGAATTTCTTTGCGCTTACGCCGTTTACCGTGCGAGATCAGGAATGTGATTAATAGTTCGGGCGATTACACGCGCGGCGATACTAAATATGTTTATTTATTTGTTTGTTTATTTATATTTGTAAAATGGGAAAAGGGGGGTGATTTGGACTTTTAATAGGGGAGGGGATTTTTTTATTAATAAAAAAACATTTTTATTTTTACTGTAACTCGAAGTCTCCCTTGGGGGCTTGTATATAAACAGCAATGATCTCTCATAGAGATCAATGCTGTGTATATACACAGCAAAGATCGATTAGATCGGTCATAGATTGCTATGGCCTGCTGCAGGCCATAGCAATCTATGGCTGAGCCAGGATCAGCGTCATTTCGACGCTATGGCCCGGCACGGGCAGAAGAAGGGATCTCCCCCCTGCGATCGCATCGCGCGGGGGGGGGGGGGGGGGGGGAGGAGAACCGTCCCACTAGACACCAGGGACCTGAGGTCTGAAGACTCTTAAGTGCAGCTGTCAGGTTTGACAGCTGCACTTAGAGGCTTAATTAGCCGTCGCGGCAACGGGACCCGCGCCGGCTGATAGAGGCACTGCCCGGCTGCACATGTCAGCTGGGATCAGCGCCGTTTAGAGCGGGGTCCCTGCGGGACCCCTCTCTGAACATCCCGTGCGGCACCATGATGTATCAGATACGTCATGGGTCGCTAAGGGGTTAAACAATAATTGTTCTGTGTAATTGCAGGCAACCATCGAAAATGGTTTGTGTGCCGTTGATCGCTTATTAAGATCTGAACCTTAAGTCATCGTTAATCGTTCGCTGTAATTCCACATTCGTTCGCTCGAGTTCCTCATTTTTTCACTAATCGTTCAGTGTAATTGCACATTGTTCCTTGTTTTACATAGTTACATAGTTAATACAGTTGAAAAAAGACACATGTCCATTAAGTTCAACCAAGGAGGGGATGGATACAGGGAAGGGGGAGGGGTGATATGTTCTATACATATGCATCTATATTATGTTGCTCTAAGAACCTGTCTAGCCCTGTTTTGAAGCCCTCTACTGTTTTTGCTGTGACCAGATCCTGTGGTAGACTGTTCCACAGATTCACAGTTCTCATTGTAAAGAAGACTTGTCGCCTCCGGAGATTGAACCTTTTTTTCTCCAGGCGGAGGCAGTGCCCTCTTGTCCTTTGGGGGGTTTTACTGGGATCAGATGGAGTAAACAATAATAGTAACGGTCGTAACTAACATCCATCCTTCTGTGTAATATGGTGAACGATTTCAGGTTAACGATAAACAATCTCGTTTGCAATCGTTAAAAATCGCTTCGTGTAATAGGACCCTATGGGTAGCATAAACTAGTGACAGAGAAGCTGAACAGAACGATGCATCACTTACATTGCTCTGTGCAGCTGATTCGGAGATATCCTCCTGAATAACATGGACAATAAGTGGTCCTCTCGCAGCAACATCCGCTGCGATATGCGGTACAGTTATGCCCTATGGCTCCGTATTCTCACAGCAGATTGAAAATATAGCCCCATTCTCCTTAACTATTCATCTGCCGGGCCAATAAACTCAATAATACATTACCTGCCCGTGTTCCTGTCTGCTTCTCGGCTTACGGGTCCCTTACATACGTGTGAGCGCAGCCTAACTGTAGAATAATCCCTTATCTTTAGTTTACTAGGGGGCTACCAGGACCAGGTAGATTAGACTAAATCTAAATTTTTCTTTGTATAATCTGTGATTGCTCTATTCAAGTGGACTGTGTCTCTGTATAGGTAAAAACTGTGACAAGGCCACATCGCTAATCGAGCAAGGCAGTAGCTTTACTTGCAGAATCAGTAGGGGTTGTGAGACGGCATATTCTAGCAATACTCCTAAACTGAAAGCATTTCGGCAAACCACAGGTACTCCATCTCTACCGCTGGTAGCCCTGGACTTGGTGGATCTAGATATTACCTATATAGAACCTGTCTGGGAGAATCAAGTACCTAGAAAGTTTCAAAATGCAGAAGATGTCATGTTCTAAAGAGCTTCAAGAGGACAATTCTTGACCCTAAGGAAGGACCAGTGGTTTCATACAATATACAAAGGTGAGCTGAAAACTTACAGATTAGTACCGATTTCTCTTTAGATAGTATTTACACATGAATTGCCATTATTATTTTTCCTTCTTTCTAACTGCATCAAAAAGTACATTGACCAACTTATCCAGGTTGTCATCTGACAAGCTACAGGATTTAGTTAAATAGATACTGTTATTTCCACAAGCTTTGCAAAGATCAATAGTTGTAGGGAACTTTGTAATATATCTTATCAGACAAAAAGAAAAATCTTCATCTTGCTTTAACAAGCTTCTTCTCTTCTAGACCACAGGTGTCAAACTCAGGCCCTTTAGCTGTTGCAAAACTACAATTCCCATCATGCCTGGACAGCCAAAGCTTTAGCAGGTTAGATTCTTCTGACCTGCTGATACTTCCCCTTTAATACCCCCTTCAATCTGTTAGTCATATGCACTGGAAAATTGTACCAGGAGAAAGCAAACCTTCACACAGCTCTCTCAATAGAAAAAAAAAGTTACAAAATGCAAAGAACTGTCTAGAGCAGAAGAGGTTATCTATGGGGATTTGCTGATGCTCTGGGCAGTTCCTGACATAGACAGAGGTGGCAGCAGAGAGCACTGTGTCAGACTGGAAACAATACACCACTTCCTGCAGGACTTTTCTCTGTGTCAGGATACTAGGAGGAAAGTCACGCAGTATGTCGAGAACATACAAACTCTATACATATTGCCCTTGATCAGAGTCAATCTCAGGTCCCTTGTGTTGCATGATAACAATGCCAACTACTGGGCCACCATTCTCAAATGAATATATGAACTTGAGTCTCAAGATAGGATTGTACTTTTCTCTGATGTGTGTTTTTAAAAGTTTCCGCTCACACGCGTGTGGTCCACGGTTTAATTTTGTTATATTTCATTTGGTTGTGGTTTAGGATTATTTTAGATCTTTGTGAGTTTCTGTGTTTTTGGCTGTGCAAAAAAACTATTTTTTTCCCCGAAAATATCTATTTTTGTACATTTTTATGTTCTAAAAAAAAAAAAATTTATACAACCAATACCCCCTACTTCTTGCCTGGAAATACCTGCTTTACTATTTCAAGTCTGGCTGGTCACATGTTTATAGTAGGTAAACCCCATATTCTGGGAAAAATAAGTATTACAGCAATATTTTCTCGGAAAAGAGTGGCAGCGGCAGAAATTCTGTTAATCATGTGACGGAAACACAAAGACCGTGCTGTTACTGGGGAGTGCCGGGCTTTTAATATTTAGTGTACAGCGATTGCGTACCAACCACATACTGACTGTAATATGGTGAAAGATCAGATTTTTATGTGTTTTTATAATATATATATATATATATATATATATATATACATTTTTTTTTCAATTACAGCTTGATAATGCCTTGATTAAACATAAATGACCCTATCCATACACCCTGGAAAACTATGTGACCCACCACTCTTCATTCTCTGTGAAGCCACCAGCGGCTCCATAGAAAATTAATGGAGCTGTAAGTCCCGTGCCACCCCGGGCTCCATTCAAAACACATGGTCAAAGTGCTGTTCTAGAGATCCCTGGAAGGCCCAGAGGTCAAACCCCTCGCAATCTCATACTTGTCCCCATCTTGTAGATAGGGGACAGGTAGAAATAACTCGGTAAATCCCTTTAAAGTGAAATATAATCAAACATTATTTTGATCAAGTTTGTACAATGAATAAAAATTTTAATAAAAACCTCACACTGGCCACTACAGCAGTTAGTGTAGTGTACATGACAGCTTTACAATATAGATGGGGAAAGGATGAGCCGAGTCATTTCATTATTACAATTTTATTATTTGAAGGGTGACAAAGTATGTTGTACTAGTTAAAGGGAATCTGTGTGGTCCGTACCAGCTGTAGATAGGTAATAGTGAAGAATGGACTTTTATAACTCTGCAAATGGCCATCAGCAAATACAAAAGCATTGTTTGTTTTATCTCCCTATCACCTTTCTGCCTGTGTATGCAGCTCTGTACCTGGTACAGACTTGACAGTTTCACTTTAAGGCCTAGGTAAAACTCTATATACATTTCTGTGATCACTCTCTGGGGGAGGGACGCGGTACACTATAATTTCAATAATAATGTTTTATTATATCGTTCTTTTATTATATCTCTTTCTCAATTCATTCCTATGGCGCTGAAAATGATGGTGTACTGTGGCTAGGTCCTGGGAGTCCAAAACAAGGGGCAATTTGAGCATTTATTATTTATTTATCTATCTAATTTTTATTTATTGTTTTACGAAAAAAATGTCACTATTTTGACATGTAAACACTCCAAACAATGGCTGGTACACAAATTGCCAAAAAAAAGAATTCTTGGGGAAAAAAAATAAAGGTTCTTAGAAAAATGTGCAAAAAAAACACCTAGAGTTCTAAGGAACTTGTCGCCCGCCCCTTAAAATATTTTTTGTTCTTTATTCTTTGGGGGGGGGGGGGGGGGGGGGGGGGACAATTTGTGTACCAGCCATTGTTTGGAGTGTATACATTTCAAGATAGTGTTTAAAAAAAAAAAAAAAAAATATCTTTTGTTTACAAAAATTTGTTACATGTAGAAAGATGTCATTGGTCAGGATCTCTGGGCTGAGACCCTCATTGAGCAGGGATAAACATGTTTCACTTCCATGCTTTCTGTCAACTTTGTCCTGCAGCCCCATAGATTTACAATGGAGCAGCAGGATAAAGAACTCTGAGCGGCACAGTCAGTGCGGGTTTGCGCAATCCTGAATGCTCGGCATTTGAATCCCGCTGCCTGGAGAAGTTGGATGCAGCTAAACCGAACTTATTGTAATTCTGATCACTGTATCTCATTTATTTTTTGCATACAGAGTTGTGTGAGAGTTCATTTTTGTAGGTGTACGCGGCAGAGTAAAATGCATGGAAGCATGTGCTTTTACAGGCTCGTTCTCAATGGGAGTCTTACCAGTGAGACCCCCATATAAAAAAAAATAAAAAAAATTCTATATGTCATGCCCATTTCAAAACAATTTTCAGTAATTACAAATCTAAATTTGACATTATAGGTGTTTTTTTAAGCTGTGAAAAAAACAAACAAACAAAAAAACACTTTTAAATCCTCACCTGTGCAGGTAATTCACAGTAAAACCTACAGAAGAGCACTGCTTGCGGATTTCATTACACTTTTTACATTTATAATAAAAGCAACTGGAAACAGCTGTAAGAAATCTGTGAACAATCCACAGAATAGGCTATACAGATTTTAAAATTTTGCTCTGTCAAATTTAGTGTGAGTTTCTGTATCAAGTGGATATTTTAAGTGGTATTGTTGTTATTATTTTTTTATTTTTTATTATATATATTTTTTTACTATTTTAACTGATAAAATCTACACCAACAAACCTCAAAATAAAACCAATAGGATCAACAACATTAAACAGAGCCACATTTCAAATGTTTCCCTGAGCTGTAATTCCTATGTTCTTCCAGCAGGTGGCGCTTATGCTCTTCAGATATCACTGTTTTAGCCCCACCATAGTAAAGATTTTCGCTGCTGATTATATTTGTGGCACTTTGTTAAATTCTCCTTTGGACAAATAAAAGAAGCAGAGTTACCCCTCTATCCATTCCCAATCTTACATAAAATATATAAAAGTTATGGTAATTCTTTAAAGATGATGAAAGCCCCAGGAGGATCGCCGGCTTTTTCTTATGCCGCATTATGTCACATTATGCTACTTTTCCAAGTTTGTCCTGGTTCTTCTTAAGAATTAATTTCTTTTAAGATGAAAATCCAGGGAGGATTTACATTCAAATTGTACATTAAATGGGCTTGTTTAGAAGTGAGGCTCCAGATATCAGTCAAGTCAGTTCATTGCTCTCCCCGATGCTAATAATTCAGTCTGTCTGAGGAGAAAAGCTGCGAGCTAGGATTACACCAGGCTCTCTGGCCAAAACTAAGTCTAAAAATAAACTGTTAGCAAATAGCTTTTTTATCTTTTTTTTTTTTCTTTTTTAAGCTCATGATTTTAACTGTTTCGGTTAGAATATAAAGATTTTTTGTTGTTCCCGTTGTAATATAAAGCAAAAATTACAGAATGTACAAGTGTGTGTGGGGATTAGAAATGAGAAAACTTACAGTCAGTGCGGGTTTGCGCAATCCTGAATGCTCGGCATTTGAATCCCGCTGCCTGGAGAAGTTGGATGCAGCTAAACCGAACTTATTGTAATTCTGATCACTGTATCTAATTTATTTTTTGCATACAGAGATGTGTGAGAGTTCATTTTTGTAGGTGTACGCTGTAATTTTTATCAATACTGTTTAAAGTGTCACTGTCATTATAGCTTTTAAAATCTTAATCAACAGTAGATGTAAAATAAAGCAAGTTTGAAATATACTGTACATTTATTTATTTATTTTAATCATGCTGTAAATCGAAGCTGAACTTACCAGAAATCCAGGTCCAGTCTCCTGAAGCTTTTTAGTCTTGTGCTGGTTGAAAAAAAGAATGAACACATGAAGTCCCGGCCAGTACAGAGAGTCACGGCTCAATGTGTCCATCAATCACATGACTGCCTTCTCTCTGTGAGTGGTCAGATGACTTGGGATACACAGGACTTCCTGTTTGCTGACTGTTTCCTGTTTTTTTTAAGAAAAAAAGTCAGAAAACAGGAAGTGCCGTGTTTTTCCATCATAACTAAAAAAAAAAAAAAAAAAAAAATTGAGAACTTGCCTCACATCACATCTACTGCTGATTTAGATTTTGAAAGTTATAACGACTGGGACAATTGTAGTTTTGCAACAGCTTCCCATCTCATGTCCCATCACATGAAATCTAGCACCGATAACCCGTAACATATTTCTCAAGGAATGGATCCAGGCATCCCTTTAACTTATTTATTGAATCAGCCATGACAACATCATGTGGCAGAGAGTTCCATAGTCCAAAGAATCGGCATCTGTGCTGATGTTGAAACCTTCTATCCTCTAGACGTAGAGGATGCCCCCTTGTCTTGGTTACAGGCCTAGGAGTAAAAAGACCACTACAAAGATCTCTGTACTGTCCATCTATATATTTGTACATTGTGATCAGATCGCCCCTAAGACGTCTTTTTTTTCTAAACTAAATAGCCTCATGCTTGATAACCTGTCCTGGTACTGTAACCCACCTTGGTCGCCCTCTCCTGCACCAGCTCCAGTTCAGTTCAGTGTCCTTATATACTGGTGCCCAAAACTGTACACGTTTCTATGGCCGTTTATCCACATTAAGGCTATTTTCACACATAGTATTTCCATCAAACTTTTTTTATCCAAAATCTATAGTGGAACTGACAGGGCAAAATTATAATTGAAACATATGCACAGTTTCCACTCCTGGTTTTGGTCGAAAAAAGACTGAAGGAAATACTATGTGTGAACATAGCCTAAACTTCATTTGCCATTTATCTACCCAAGCCTCCAGCTTCTCCACATCCCTCTGTAATAGTGTCAATATGGAGATTTGACTCTGTAGCCCCTCTACTAGGTCATTAGGAAACATTCTAAAAAAAGAAGTGGACCCACTACTGACCCCTACGGCACTAGTAACTGTGACCCAGTCAGACTATGTTCTATTAATTACCACCCTCTGTTTCCTATTACTCAGCCATTTACATATATTTTTCCCTAGTCCCAGAATCCTCATTTTATAGACCAATCTTTCATGCTGCACAATATCAAATGCCTATGTGTGATGAGTTGAGTTGTGGATCCACTGTACCACCGCTAGGGATGACAAGGTCACACCAGGGAGTGGAGTCTAAGTGGTCTTCACCAGCACCCACCGCAAGGTGGTTTGGACTTGCTGCTGTGGCCCCCAGGTCACTACCCCTGGATTGGCTTGCTGCGATGATTGAGGTGCAGCCGGAGACACATATGCAAAAAGGCAGACAGGAACAGCAGGACTTAAGTTTGGAACTGGGCTGGGGGCATAGGCGGCAGGAATCACAGGAGAGCTTGGACCTCATACTATGGGAAGCATGCTGAGGCTACACCAGGGAATAACAGGGCAGAAGCACATTTATATTGGAGGTGATTAGGTGAAAAACCAATTAGGGATGTACTGTCCCTTTTAAATCTAGAGCTGCTAGCTGGTGTGCGCACCAGGCAGAGGAGTGTTGGACAGAAGTGGGACCAGGTGAGGTGCCCATAGGACCCGAAGAGATGGCAGTGCCGGGCCCCTGCATGCGGGCTCCAGTGTCCATCAGACACTGAGAGCGGAGGTAGCGAGTGCGGCAGAAGCCGTTACACTATGAAAAGTCTTGATATACAATATCCACAGCCTCCCCCAGGTCCAGTCTATAACTGACCTCCTCATAGAAGCCGATCAGATTAGTCTGACAGGTCCAATCCCTCGTAAACCCATGCTGGTGCTGGGCTAAAAAATTATTGTCATGATGAGAGTCCATTGTAGCATCTCTAAAAGAGAAAACTCTAAAACACTTTACCAACAATAGATGTTAGACTTACAGGCCTATAGTTTCCAGGATTACTATTCGACCCCCTCTTGAATACTAATACCACATTATCTATGTGCCAGTCCTATAAAACAATCTCTCAATATAGGCTCTTTAACTATTAGAAATAAAGTTTAGTGTTCACCAAACTAAAAATTCCTAATTACCTCTATTATCACGGTGCTGGTCTATATTTCTTTAGGCTAGCAGTCTTTGAGATGCTGGGACAGATTCCTTAAGCAGGTGCAACTGTGTCATTGCACAGTTCCAGCTTATGCAGAGACCTTGTCCTTCCCATCGTCACAACATAGAGAAGTCACAACATAGAGAAGTCACCATTATCCCATTGTTCACTTTAGTGCCCACTTCAAATCTGTGTGGGTATCATTTCCCAAGAAGTTGACGGGATACAGGATATCAACAAACCCAATTTCGGAGTGTGCAGGTAATTAGATACATAAGGCTCCATGTATCTCAGCCTTGTTTCCTAGTGCCAAGTGTTTACAGACAATCTGACCCTTCTCTATTTTAATGTTGGTGTCTTACTATACTATATAAGTGTAATAGTAATGGCGCCTCATATAGCCGCAGTTTGGTTATCTAGGGCGCAATGGCATTTTTAGGTTACTTTTATATTTGTAAGCACAAAGCTAAATGGGCACAAGGTGCGGCACATACTCAGGGCGTTGCATGCCTGAGAGGGTGCCAACAAGTGATTGTGCCCACATTATACTTGCCCATATACATGTGCTCCATTAAATCTTCTGTTTCCCAAATTAAATTACCTCTTTATTTTATAAAACATTGATTCATTTAAAACAAGCACGATGAATGAGGGCGCAATGGGAATTATACTTGTCATGAATTCGCAGTTCACTTAATTTGCCGACTTCATGGACGTGAAAAATTCCACTAACAGAACAAATGAATTACTTTGCGCTCTTATCCTTACGTGAACTTTCTGTTGAGGAAATCTTTTCCACAAAAGGATCTTTTCTTGTTCAACTTCTCTCCATTTAACAGAGTTAAAAAAAAAAAAAAAGGCACCTACTGTTGGACCATATTTGAAGGGCGGAATGATCTGAAGCGTGATGTATGAGGCCTTAAGGGTTAGTGTCATTTGACTTTTGACGTGTCATAGAGAGCTCCATTGATCACATGACTAGAGCGACTCAATTGTCCTGTCTTAGGAGAGTTAGTGACTTTCCTATTAAGGCCTGTTGGAGGAGAATGGGCACGGTCCACAAACCTTTTATAGGCCTCCGGACCCATATGACAGATATGATATAAAGGACCACAATGAATTGATTGGCTCTTCTTATGTTCATGGTATTAATCCTTTCTAAATTTAATTTTCTCATTTACACTACAGATTCTCACTGGCATTGATATGTATCCCTATGTTGGACAAGCTAATAGAATTCGCCTATGGAGGGTGAAAATTCTTATGTTATATATTGGAAAACTATATATACCGTATATTTGCTGATGGGCTCCAGGGGCAAGTATGGAGAATAGATTTCTCTGATGAACAGTATAGTTATATGAGCTATACATAACATAGCATATATCAGCTTGTGTACTTCACGTTCTTCATATGGCTCTGTCAGTGGAAACTAAAAATGCTATGGGTCTTAGAAGGTGAGGAGGAAGAAAACTTGAGGTAAAAGATCCTTATGCTTTATGGAGACATAGAGACTTGTTGGGACTCCTTAAGCTGACATACAGTATAGGGTTTTTGTACATAGAAACATCATGTGCATGGACCTTAAAGGGGTTATCCAGTGCTACAAAAACACAGCCACTTTCTTCCAGAGACAGCACCGCTCTTGTCTCCAGGTCAGGTGAGGTTTGCAATTAATGTCCATTTACTTCAAAGGAACTAAGTTACAAAACCTGCACCCAAACTGGAGGCAAGAGTGGTGCTGTCCCTGGAAGAAAGTGTCCATGTTTTTGCAGTGCCAGAACCCTTAAGGGTACAAACATACATGGCCTATCCGCAGGGCATTTCCCGCTACGGATCTGTGCTCTGTACACATATAGGCAGACAAACTCGCGGCAGGATGGATATCCCGCTGCAAGTTTGTCAGCAGCCCACCCTGTTAACCCCCTGGCTGCCGGAGCGTATACATCACCTGGTCCCTGCTCCGGCTTGCTTCGGCGCTTCCTGGCAGGTCCCGCTCGGCCAATCAGTGCGCTGACCCGCCCCAGCGCACTGATTGGCTGAGCGGGACGCGAAGACGCTGGGAGCCCCGAAGCAAGCCGGAGCGGAGACCAGGTGATGTATACGCTCCAGCGGCTGGGGGGTTAACGGGGCGGGCTGCTGACAAACTCGCAGCTGGATGTCCATCCTGCTGCGAGTTTGTCCGCCCAAATGTGTACAGGGCACAGATCCACAGTGAGAAATCTGATGCAAATACTCCATGTGTGTTTGTACCCTTTAAAGGGGTTATCCAGCACTACAAAAACATGGCCACTTTCTTCCAGAGACAGCCCCATTCTTGTCTCCAACTTGGGCGGGGATTTGCTGCTCAATTCCATTGAAGTGAATGGATCATAATTGCAAACCGCACCTGAACTGGAGACAAGAGTCATGTTGTCTCTACAAGAAAGTGGCCATGTTTTTATAGCACTGGATAACCCCTTTAACTGTTCATTGTGGAACATACCATGTTTCCCTGAAAATAAGACAGTACCTTTATATTAATTTTGTTCCCAAAGAGCCACTCTGTCTTATTTCTTGGGAGCGGCACAGGAGGGGAGACTGATGAGCGGCATGGGACAATTGCAGCGAGGGGTGAGTGGTGGATGGCCTTACTTTCAGGGGGTGCCTTACTTTGGGCTACTTGGTAGATTAGTTGGGGTATCTTATTTAAAGGGGAACTCCAGCTTTTTCCCAGTAATTGAAACACACTACAAAGTTATATAACTCTGTAATATGCCTCAATCACCTATCTGCCCCCCTTCCCTAACTTTTCTACCCTCAACCCCTCAACAGGAAGTAAAGTAAACTCATTCTTACCTAATGACTGTTGACCCCGGGCTGTTCTGTGGCAACCATTTTGTGACAGTGACATCATCAAGATGGAGGCGGGTCTAAGCCCTGTTAGGTCAGCCTTTCTCTGTCAGATGACTCAGGTTGCTCAGCTCTGATTGGCTGAGCAAGCTGTAAACCATCTAACAGTTTTACGGAGTCAGGCAGACATCACAGGAGGCTAAGTATATCATGGGAAACCCCAAACCAGGAAGCGAAGAAAAAAATGACACCAACTAGAGTTTCAGGGACCTGCAAACAACGGGAAATTGAAACAGAGACAGACTCCGGAGGGATGGTAAGTGGGAAAACTGTTTTATAATTGATTTTTTTTTTAATTTTTTTTTTTTATACCAGCGCCGGATTTGTCTTTTAAGGAAAATGCCTTATTTTCAGGGAAACACAGTAGTACCAAAATCTATATATATTTTTTAAATCTAATCTTCTGGTTCCGTATTGAACACATAAAGACCTGGTAGTTAATCTACTGTATACAGCTTTGCATTAAACCAACTTTTTATTCCAGTTGACTAGTCGCCTTTATTGTTTCATTGGTCTTGCATGTCTTTTTCGTTCTTCCCAAGTTTGCGTTTCCTAATTTTATTTGATTTATCGGATGAGATGCCAAACCACTTATGGTCTGATAATGGATGGTTTAATTTTTTTATTATCCAAGAAAGGCCTTTCCTTAAGTAATAGATGCGGTGATAGTCGTAATATTCCAAGTTTATAGACAGAGTAACATAGACAATATTTCCTGCCTCATTCATCTCCCTAAAACAAACTCTCTCTGGCTTTATACCAAGTTGTCAGAGGTCAGAAATAGCTTGGCAGCTAACTTGGAGTTACTTGAAATCCCCCCTTCTCACTTTTCTTAGTCTGTGCTCTTAATCACTGAGCCAAGTCTTTCCTTCTATGCCAGAGGCATAAGGAATGGACCACTCTGGCCAGTTCATGACTTGTCGACGCCTTCATTAATTTGGATTCCTGTAGGATCCCTGTACTGGAAGCGATATGAAGCCTATATAGTGATCTAAGGGGCAATTACGGAGATTCATTCCCTCTGTTGCGCAGGGATTAATTACCGCTTGATGACTTCTGAGTCTCTCCGAGGCGGCTCAAAAAACGCCATCAATTATTTTTGTGTAAATATGTTGTGCAAAGCTCATTTTAAAGTTTCAAGTATCGGTAACAAATTCCACAACCTTTTTGGCTTCTACAGTTTGGAAGCAGTGTGAAACGAGAGACATTGCTAGAGAGACACCTCGGGGACCGTGCAGAATCAGAGTGAAATGAAGGATGTTTGTTAAAACATTGTGAAAGGGTCACAGGGACGCAGTAGTAGAAAGGTTATTTATTTGGCACAGGCAAATTTAACACTTGTTCACTACAGAACATTTTACAGGTAAAACCTAAATGTTTTTTTTTTGTTTTTTTTATTAGTTGATCAACTTTTTATTTATTTATTTTTATTACTCCAAAAAGGTGTTGTGTCACGTGAACTGTGATGTCACCAATTTTTCCTGGTCCATTAATGTCCCATTTTACAGGCTAGGAATCACGACCCCAAGTCCATAAGCAAGGTATACAGGGACCTCAATAGAGGGAGAGAAACCCGTAACTTCACAGGTCACCTGATGATGCAGAGAATGGGCTTACCTCTTTGACGCTAACCAATAATTTATATATACTCCTAAATGGAATCAATAAATACTGCAACTCATTCCACAAAAAAAAAACACCTTAAGGGTGCCTTCACACCTACCGTATCGCAGTAGAAAATCCGCTGCGGATCCGCAGCAGATCCGCAGCGGATTTAACTAAATGAATGAACACAGCACTAAATCCGCACTTACAAATCTGCTGCGGATCCGCAGCGGATTTTCTACTGCGATACGGTAGGTGTGAAGGCACCCTAATGGTGCGTTCACACCTACAGGATCTGCAGCTGATTTTCTGCAGCAGATTTCATTTAAATAACTGAACACAGCATCAAATCTGCTGCAGATCCTGTAGGTGTGAACGCACCCTAAAGCGGTAGTGTCAAGAAGCAAAGAAGGTAAGATTACCTACAAGTATGTAAAGAAGTACAAATATGTATTTAGTAAAGAGGATTGTATCACTGTACCATTTTTCCCCCCATAGGTCTGATTACTTCCTGGTTTCCTCTCTGAACTGTGACCCTGCTGTTGCCATGCAACAGTGCAGACACTTTCCTGTAATCCCGCTTGTTACATTTAAAGTGAAAACCAACTGCCAGTACTAATGGGACAGATCATGTGACTCGGATTGAACTGAGCATAAACGTCCTAATAAAGTGGATGCCTGGTGAGCCGTTACTAAGGGCAACAGGTTGTGAAGCAAAGCAGCATATAGTGAGTCTATATCTCTCAAACGATACAATTTAAGAAATGCTTGTATATTTGAAATTTTAAGAAATACTTATTTTATTTAACATAATGTATCACTATAGACCTAGTTGTGAGAGCAGCCCTTTAATACAGCTACTACTGAAAAACTGAAAAAAATTCTGGCAAATTCAGACTATGGTAAAGCAGAGGTGGGCAGGCTGCCATATCAGTACACCAATTGTGCCTCTGTGTAAGGTCTAATACAAGGATCTAACAGCAGGTTAGGATGCCTTAAACTAATAATAATCAATGAATAATTTAGAGGTGCATTTAAAAATACAGCTCATTTAAAATAAATAAATAAATAAATAATTAAAGATTGAAACTTGATGTAGTCGTAGTTGAACAGATAAAGCATGTTTTTTTTATTTCTTTTATTTTACCTAAAAAACAATACAAAAATTGTTTAGTGGGGTGGACAATGGAGTAGCAGGACTGTGCACACTGTGTAAGAGTAATGAGTAGTAAATAGGATAGTTTGGAATTTTGTCCTTTTTAATCTCTCACTTTTGACTTTAATGTAGAAAATCCAATCTGTGACCAATTTATTTAATACCTCTTCTTTTAATTTTAATGGGACAAAAAAGTTTTGTTTAATTTTTTTTTCATTAATCAAGCAACTAATTTGAGGCGTGATAAAAACTAACGTCACTTTGTCCAAACCCTTTGATCAGGGTTGAGTCCTAGAAGTATGTTCCATATTTCCATATTCCAAACTGTATTTTTTTTTACTGTGAATGACATAAAGCATCGGCGGATGTATGCTTTGCCGTGCTGATGTATTTATAGATGAAATACAAATTATAGACCTTGCGGTGACTCAGCTTCCAACTCAAACTTGGTCATCGTCTTTGATATAGGAAGGCACTTTGTTTTAGGATGGAAAGTCTTAAAGACACAATCCAAAGGGATGTATGAAAGGCTAAAAACCAAACATGAAAACTTAAATTAGTCATTAGAAAAGCAAGAAAGGTTCCAGACTACTTGCCAAATTGAGTCAAACTAAGTTTTAGTCATCGTGAAAGTCCTCTGAAAGAGCTTGGGAAAGAAACTGAATCGAGGAATGAATCCGGTTCCAATATATCTGTCTCCAACTGGCATCAACTGCGGATTCCAAATTGCTGTAGGACAAAGGTCAATCTCATCCCATTCCATATACTACTATCCATAATGTAGGATCATAGAACATAAACTCTCTGAATATATTTACCCAGAGAGTGGTGGTCAATGATTCCTACTCTGAATGGTCCCCGGTAATAAGTGGTGTACCCCAAGGGTCAGTACTGGGCCCTCTTCTGTTTAACTTGTTTATTAATGATATTGAGAATGGAATTAACAGCAATGTTTCTATCTTTGCAGATGACACCAAGCTTTGTAGTACAGTACAGTCTATGGAAGATGTGCAGATGTTACAGGATGACTTAGACACACTGAGTGTTTGGGCGTCCACTTGGCAAATGAGGTTCAATGTGGATAAATGTAAAGTTATGCACCTGGGTACTAATAACCCGCATGCATCATATGTCCTGGGGGGAGTTACTCTGGGAGTGTCACTGATAGAGAAGGATCTGGGTGTACTTGTAGATAATAGACTACAGAACAGTACACAATGTCAGTCAGCTGCTTCTAAGGCCAGCAGGATACTGTCATGCATTTAAACAGGCATGGACTCTCGGGACAGGGATATAATATTACCGCTTTATAAAGCTTTGGTGCGGCCTCATCTGGAGTATGCTGTCCAGTTTTGGAACCCGATTCATAAAAAGGATGTTCTAGAGCTGGAGAGGGTACAAAGACGGGCAACTAAACTAATAAGGGGAATGGAGCATCTTAGTTATGAGGAGAGATTAAAAGAATTAAATTTGTTTAGTCTGGAGAAGAGACGTTTAATGGGAGATATGATTAACTTATTTAAATATATAAATGGCCCCTACAAGAGATATGGGGAAAAGATGTTCCAGGTAAAACCCCCTCAAAGGACAAGAAGGCACTGCCTCCGCCTGGAGAAAAAAAGGTTCAATCTCCGGAGGCGACAAGTCTTCTTTACCATGAGAACTGTGAATCTGTGGAACAGTCTACCACAGGATCTGGTCACAGCAACAACAGTAGAGGGCTTCAAAACACGGCTAGACAAGTTCTTAGAGCAAAATAATATAAATGCATATGTATAGAACCTATCGCCCCTCCCCCTTCCCTGTATCCATCCCCTCCTTGGTTGAACTTGATGGACATGTGTCTTTTTTCAACCGTATTAACTATGTAACTATATGTAACTATATTGGTTGGAATGTTGTAATTGGTTGGAATGTTCTGCCACTCTGAATACACTTGGGCACACGACCCATAAAGATCTGATGCTGACAGCTCCCTTTGGCTCCCTTTACCGATGGCTGAAGAATGTGGATGCAGCCCTAGGGAGTCCTGGAAAACATGAATATAGCTTATGGCTGTAATTGTGGCACGGACTTCTATTGGTGTGTTTGGGCCACAATTACGGTCCACACTAGGGTATGTCAGTGTTTTTGTGGCATAGATCACGGATCGGTAAAATTACGAATGCTTGAGTAGGGCCATACTTTCTCTGTAATTGTGGATCTGCAAAAAAAAAAAAATATGAATATGTGCATGAGGCCTAATTTTATTTGCTCCTTCTCTGTTCGGTGTCAATTTGACATTACCTAAAGGTATCGTAAACAGCAGTGTTTCGACCCTAATGATACACTGAACAATACATGTGGTTGCGGGTCACATGGCTAAGTGTCAATTTATCGCAATCTGTCATAGTGCTGATATGTAGTGATGAGATCATGAGTTTAAGTTATAACCAATCACATAGTGTACAGGCAGTGACTGTACCCCAACCCCCTAACTTAGTAGAAATCATGGGTTGTTTGCAAAGTTATAAAATCATGTTTAACTTCCAAGCTTAAGTGTCAAAGACACTGTGCTAAGCAGCAGCATGCATGTCTTCTCCACCCTTCCTTGCCCTGTATGATTGGTGTACAAGGCCCAGGGTTGGAAACCAAGCAGAGAAGTATCGCAGAAGGGGGAGGCATGCATATGTTATGTTCCCAGCTTAGAAGGTAGACATGATTTTAAAACTGTGCACACAGTCAAAGATTCTTTTATTGTGTGGAATATATATATATATATATATATATATATGGGGAAAAAAAACATACAAAGTACAATATAGAGTTAAATGCAATAATTTGGCTATAGAATGATATATAGCTCTGGATAATATCTCACTCCTGATTCAAAGGATTTGATCACACCATGTCACTTCATTTATAAACCAGAATTTGATACATCTGTGCTATCCCCACATGGAAGGATTGCATGACCCGTCCATCCACAAGGCCTCTTTATATAGGAGAATCACATATATCACCACCTCATTCCAATAGTAGAGTGAGTTTGCAAATCTGCCCGCTCAGCATTAACTCAGTTATGTATTTTCTTATGTAAAGCGCTGCCTGTCATCCGCCGGATCGGTTTCCTTCTCATGTAGCTAAAAATTCCTAATTGATGACTTGTCTTCCAACATTCTCACCTCAAACACACTTGTGGTTTTCATAGTATATTGTGGGCCGCCTATATATGTGTATGGCGTACAGATGGATGTCAGCCGGAGAACGTAATGTATATATTACAGCTCCGCTTTGGGTTAATTGATGACATATTCTGTTTCATTGTATAATTAAGTTGTGGCAATTACTGCAAGCGAAGGATGAATTCTTCTTACCACAGGATACCAGAGATACAGAATCTCCTCCCATGCCGGCTGTGCTCGGGGGAGATGAGCAACCGCTCACACTCACATCAAAAGTGGAAATACTGACTTCCTTACTACTAGAAATGGGGATGTTAAAGGTACTGTATGTGATTAGAAAATGATTCTGCATATTTTACAGAAACAGCGTCACTCTTACTCAGGGGCTGTTTCTGGTATTGCAGCCCAGCCTCTTTGTAGGGCAGCCCTATCATTGCTTCTCTATTCCCTAGGAAGTACAAACATACCCACATGTGTGCACCTTGTAGAATGGTAGAAATGACTGATCATATATGACACGTAGCAGAATGTGTCCAGGGGGATATTAATTACCTAATATTTTTGACGTATGGCCAATAATCCTGGTAGCAGCACATGACTGTTGGGAAAGAAATGGGAGCGTGGTTTCGGCCATCTGCATTTCTCTACATGTAGAAACATTGGCTGAATCGCGTTTTTCATGGTTTTTAATGGTCTATAACATAAACATATTTCCACATTGAATCAATGATCAGCGCCGTCTGCATATTGTCTGAGGGAATTCTCACCAGGATTGGTAGATTGGTAGGTAATAGTTCCAGACGTCACATTTACCACCGCCATACCAGAGCTGATCAATACCACTATACTGTGACTGGATAAGACTGCCATACCAGACCTGACCAATACCGCCATACTGAGACTGCATAACACCTCTACACCAGACCTCACCAATTCTGCCATACTGTGACATGATAACACCGCTATACCAGACCTGACCAATACAATCAAACTGTGACTGGATAACACCGCCATACCACACCTGACCAATACCACCATACTATGACTGGATAACACCACCACACCAGACCTGACCAATACAATCAAACTGTGACTGGATAACACCGCCACACCACACCTGACCAATACCACCACACTGTGACTGGATAACACCGCCACACCACACCTGACCAATACCACCACACTGTGACTAGATAACACCACCACACCACACCGGACCTGACCAATACTACCATACTGTGACTGGATAACACCTCCATATCAGACCTAACCAATACCACCATACTGTGACTGGATAACACCGCCATACCATACCTGACCAATACCACCGTACTGTGACTGGATAACACCGCAATACCACACCTGACTAATACCACCATACTGTGACAGGATAACACCGCCACACCAGACCTGACCAATACCGCCATACTGTGACTGGATAACACCACTATACCAGACCTGACTAATACCGCCATACTGTGACTGGATAACACCTCCACACCAGACCTGACCAATACCACCATACTGTGACTGGCTAACACATCCATACCACACCTGACCAATACCACCGTACTGTGACTGGATAACACCGCCATACCACACCTGACCAATACCACCGTACTGTGACTGGATAACACCGCAATACCACACCTGACTAATACCACCCTACTGTGACTGGATAACACAGCGAGACCTGACCTGACCAAAACCGCCATACTGTGACTGGACAACACCACCATACCAGACCTTACCAATACCACCATACTATGACTGGAGAACACCGCCACACCAGACCTGACCAATACCGCCATACTGTGACTGGATAACACCTCCACACCAGACCTGACCAATACCACCATACTGTGACTGGCTAACACATCCATACCACACCTGACCAATACCACTATACTGTGACTGGATAACACTGTCATACCACACCTGACCAATACCGCCATACTGTGACTGGATAACACCGCCATACCAGACCTGACCAATACCACTATACTGTGACTGGATAACACCGCCATACCAGACCTGACCAATACCACTATACTGTGACTGGATAACACCGCCATACCACACCTGACCAATACCACCGTACTGTGACTGGATAACACCTCCATACCACACCTGACTAATACCGCCATACTGTGACTGGATAACACAGCGAGACCTGACCTGACCAATACCACCAATCCCCCCCCCTCCTCCTCAAAAAGACACCAGATCTACTAGCAAGTCTGAATGGGAGGTGGGAGACTAAAGAAAAGAAAAAAAAAATTGTTTCCTTCCCCCTGCTGCCTGGTGCTGCCCTAGGCTCCGGACTATGGGTGCCTAGTGGTAAATATGGCCCTGGATACTGGGTGGAATTTTTGGTGAGTGAAGATGTTACAGAAATCTTGTAGGAAGGAGGGGTGAAAAAGATGTCTGACTCCCTGAAAAATTTATACTGCAAAGTTCCACATAACCTTTTACGTTTCTATTGTTGCTCTACATTTTTTTACAGGACTTCTGGTTCTGGCGCCATGTGAGAAGGCAAGCCTGAATCCCGCTCCGTTAAGGCCTTACAACTCACCGCCCGAACACCCACACACTGCTGAACTTTACCAGAACTAACCCCCCCCCACACACACACATGGATGGACCGGTTCCTGCAGAAACAGGGAAAACAACAGAAGGCCAGAGGCCACAGCACGATGCAGAAGACAGTGAGAGGAGATACCAACATGGCGCTGTCCCCCGCCTCCTCCCGAGCAACATCATCAGACAGGTCAGAGAGGGAGTCCTCTGTGGGGAGGATGACGGGGAAACCTTCAACTTAGACTATGTCACACTAGCTGCTGAGGTGGCTAAACGCATTACACTGGGACTACAGGATTCAGTGAAGACCACACTGTGACAGATACAGAAAGATGTAGCAGCTCATGGAGTGAGGCTGTCAGCTGTAGAAGAGAGAGTGCGAGCGTTAAGCCCCTATTCCACGGCTGTCAGAGCTAGTTTGCTCCTCGTTCCCCGTTCGCTGCCGCCGCTATTCTGCGCGGCTGCAGCAAGCGGGTGAGTACATGCGAAGCCGCTGGGGGCTGCCCGAGTTTTCGTTAGATCGTCCAGGCAGCCCATAGAGGATAGTGGCGGTTTGCTGCCCTCGCTCCTATTCCACGGAGCGACGGCAGCAGATAACTGCTATATTTGTCGTTTGTCTTTCAACATGTTGAAAGACAAACAGCAGCACGATCAGCCGACATTGTTCACGTCGGCTGATCGTTGTCTTCTATTACACAGGACGATTATCATCCGTAACGGCCGATAATTGTTCTGTGTAATAGGGCCTTTAGAGGACAAGACTGACAAAGGTCCTTCCAGATTGCTGTCAGAAGAGCAAGGAAACAGTGTGAGGAGGAACAACCCCTGGATCTAGTGCAGTTATGTGAATATACATTGCTATCTATGCTTGGTATACTGCACCCTTGCAAGATGGAGAGGGCACACAGGCTAGGTCCTGATTTACGTCCGAGGATTGACAGAGGAGTCCCGGCAGGACTATAACAGAGAGAGCGCCCGACAATTGTAAAATTTTTAACAAAATATTTAAATGTAGATTTTTCTATTCAAGTGTGAAATATTCCCAACCAAGGTTGGTGTACATTAATTGATATACATGTTGTCACCATTGGGGCTGTTCCTGCATTAAGACTGTAAGTCACGTTTCTTAGGCATCCTCAGGGGTACAGACGGGATTAAAGGGACCTCCGATGTTAGGTCTGTGACAGGGGCATTTTTATACCTGTAGTAAAATACATTTAATACATTAAAACTATACACAAAAAAGTTATAAAGTTGCTATTCCTGTTCTAAAAAGTCTGGAAAAAAAAAGTGATTTAGTATATAAAACAAACATTTTATAGCTTATACATTACATTAAAATAAAAAAAAACTGCACATATTGGGTATTTACACCTTTTATAATAACCTTAAAAGTTATTTAAAAAAAAAAAAAAAAATTGGTTCGCTGCTAAGAAATATAGGAAAGGTGTGGAGAGAACATATACAAAATGGAAACATATAGCAAATCATTTACATGAATAGTTCTGTGCAAAGTGCAATGTATTTCTTATGTTTACTTCTGCACCATCTAGTGGTCAAACTGTGTATTGCAATGCTGATAACATGATTACATTTTTATTGTCTGCTTATAAGATTTGCAGCTTTTATAATTGTCAGTATTCTCACAGACAAAGCCAACATCTCTTATGAAGCAATAAATCTGAAATACATATTTTAACGTGTGTTTCTAATTTGTTTTTCCGGCCTCGTTCCCTTAACATCTTCTTGAGTGCACCCAGATGAGCACCATGTGAGCACATGTTTCTAGCTCAGGATTTTTTCCCTCACTCAGGAATAGTGAAGTTAAATGTTCAGCATGGGATACAATCCCCCATATGTTAGTAATTGTGCATAGTAAAATGCTGTGCTTCTCTGTTACATTATATTATTATAATGCGTATGATAGATGAGCCGGGCCATCATGGGGCAAGGTGTGTGAGTAAGGTTGTAATACAGAACTGAGGAAACCACTTTTCTCCAAGTGCGTGACAGCTGATCAACCTGTCAGTACTCGATCCCGTGATCACGGCCATGTTTTTCTAATAGTACAGGTGGAAAAATACAGGTAGTGATTTCAGTCTCTTAATCTATGGCTAGATACGTAACCATGTTTTATGAGCATCAGGTAGAGCAGAACTTGAGGTCTTTATAGCATCTATAACATGTCTATGAGGAGAAGAAATATTTGCTAGTTACATAGCCATTTTAAGCATAGTTGTAACTGGGTTTCGTCTCATGTGGGGCAAAGATTTAAAGGGTTATCGATTTCTTTCAAATCAACTGGTTTCAGAAAGTTATATAGAGTTGTAGTTTACTTCTATTTAAAAATTTTAAGTCTTCAAGTACTTACCAGCTGCTGTATGTCCTGCAGGAAGTGGTGTATACTTTCCAGCCTGATACAGAGCTTTCTGCTGCCACCTCTGTCCATGTCAGGAAATGTCCAGAGCAGTTGAGGTTTTCTATGAGAATTTGCTGCTGCTCTGGACAGTTCCTGACATGGACAGAGGTGGCAGCAGAGAGCACTGTGTTGGATTGGAGAGAATACACCACTTCCTGCAGGACATACAGCAGCTGATAAGTACTGGAAGACTTGAGATTTTTAAATAGAAGTAAATTACAAATCTATTTGACTTTCTGAAACCAGTTGATTCGAAAGAAAAAGATTTTCGTCAGAGTACCCCTTTACGTATAAAAAAAAAAACATGCAAGAGAGTTTAAGATTCCATGAACATAATTGGCCACCCTACCTAAACTGTAAAGCGGCTATAGTTATGATGTATGGACGGTATTTGCTCTGTGGATTTTTTTGCTGGAAATCTCAATAACCAGGTGTTGGATAGAATACAAGAATATCATTATTGTCTTCCTTTATTAAAATGACATAAAAGACCAGTGACATCTACTACAGGGCGCCTTTTGTTCATTCCAGGCTATTCAGTCTCCATTAAAAGGCGCTTTCTGTGAACGGAGCAGCTAGAGGACTAATTGCAGTCATTGCCCCGGACTCTTCACGTCAGCTCTTCAGTGTGAAGATCTGCTCGGGGTGCAGAGGGCTGAAGGGAACGGACAGGGCTCCCATTGGAATGCAAATCACACACTAATGGACTTTATATGTGAAAAAAATGTAATTAAAATTAGCATTGTAATAGGGAGAATTTATTATTTAAAGACAATTTGTGATGCTAACTTTTATCATACACTAAAATGAATGTACATAGCTAAACTATATAACACATGCCTAGATATCATACCTATATAAAGATACCCTCCTCTCCTATCACATAGGCTGCTTCATGCGCCGTCATGGCGTGTTGTCCCATAGTCTGCTCTGTATGTGTGCTGGCTATGTATTACAGCTGTATGTGATGACATGGTCAATACTGACATGTCATCAGCCCATTCCATCACCTGATTACTTCCCTGGGGCTGTATCCATGTTTTTCAGGATACTTTAGGGCTGCATCCAACTTCTTCAGCCTCCGGTGTTCAAATGCCCAACGATCAGACCCGAGCATGCACAACTCTAATGAAGGGTGTAATAGGAGATCACTAAAATGACTGTACACTGCAATATTTTAGTATTGCAGTGTACTCTACAAGTAATGACTATAGGGAAACTAAAGCGAAGTGCACACATGCATTTGTCTTCTCCACCTCCTTTCCATTTGTCTGATCTGTTCTGGCATCAGAAGAATGGATATGAACTGATCCCAGTGGTTAAGGGGATCAGTGTTTGTATCATTTTATCTTACTTTGTATCTCTTGATATTCAGTCTCTTGCATTCAGTCTTTTTAAATTGAAGTGTGTACAATAGATGTAAACTGAAGAGTCTTCCATTTGCATCCATTTTTAAGAAGAGGACACAATGCAGATGTGAACCTAGCCTAAAGTATAGTCAGAGTGTTTTTTTCTTTCTTTCTTTCTTTCTTTCTGTCTTTCTTTTTTTTTTTTTTTTTTTTGGGGGGGGTGGGGTCTAAAAAATGTTAATCTTCTCCTGTAAAAAAAAATCTTAATTTGTATTGCCATGTCCAAATGATTAAAATATTACACAGTAAATGCTGTAAACCAAGAAATGATACCCAGTACCTGAATTGTATGTTTCTATTGCACCAGTCTGAACCGTGTCTTATGCTATTACTTGCTGTGTGGTGATTGAAAGTTGCCTCACCACTCTTCCCCTCCACCTTTTGCTCTGTGTGGTCTGCATGTCAGAGGGCTGGTCCAATCACTCCCTGGACTGGGACTCTGACATCTTAGAAGTTAACCTGTGCTCTCCGACCAGTGCTCTAATGCTTCAGTTTGACCTGCATCTTCCTAACCATCCTTTATTGTGTTTGTCCATCTTGTCTTGTTCTGTGTTTCACCTTCCCAGTATAGGGACCAGAGTCCAGTTGTTGCTTACAGCCTAGCGCAAAACCAGCTAGTAGGCAGGGAAGGTCTTGGATGGCCTAGCACCATCCTGGTCCTGGGTTCCCTTAGTCGGCAATGTACTTGTACTGAATAAAAGTAACAAGTCAGTGTTACTACTGAGTAAATACTAAAGATGAGTGAGTTTACAGTAAGTTTGGATAAACGTAAACCTGAGCGCTCGGACGTTGATTGCTTTAGTCTGCAGCTTGGAAAAGCCCTGGCTGATAGTCATAGGGCTCCATCTTTTCCAGGCAGCATTATTCAAAGGCCGAAATGGGTTTGGCTGAACGTACTGTAAGTTCCCTCATCTCTATTAAAGGAGTATTCCACTAAAGAGCTAAAAATAAAATTCTCTTAAACCTAGCTGGTCTTACTAACAAAGTCCCCTGAGTATTTTGAGCCGCGACCCATCATTCTAGCTGCCGCCATTCCTGAGCTTTCTGTTTCTCCGCCCCTTGGCCAGGTGATCACTGATTGGTGCCTGGCAACAGAAGAGACCTAGTTCATGTGACCTTGGTCTCATAAGGGAGGGGGGGGGCAGAGGGGCCGAGACCGTGTGGAAGGGAGGATTTTCTGCAGCTTAAAGATGCAAGTCAGGATGTGCTGCAGACAAATGGTCAAAGTCATGTTATTTGTTTGAAACAAGCTTAGATTATGGGTGGGGATCGAACAGGGTTAAATTTTATTAAATTTAAGTGGAGTACCCTAAATTATTATTATATTTTATTATTTATTTAAATTCATATTTATGTTTACATGTATCCACAATGAGCTCCCCAAGAAACTGTTAAATGTCCTCAGAACTACTGCAATGTTACTGTAGGATTTCTCAGAACTGAAATGAAGCTTGTGTTCCCTTCCCCGGTGCCTGATGAATTGATAACTACAAAGGGTAAGAGTTAAGGCTAAATATATATTTTTTTCTCTATACCAAGAAGAGAGTTGCTGCACCATATGATGCCAGCTTATAGGTTGCAGCAAGGGAGGATTTGCACTTTGCCCAGAGTTTTATGCACAAAGTTGACCGTCTACATGGAATAGATTGCTATAGCGCTCCCATAGGAATAGCTGTCTCCACACGTCATGGACCGAGTAATGTAGGGATTGTGTCAGATTCCTCAACGCTGTATGAAATGCCATTAAATTAACTGATAGGTTATATGCAATGTGACATAAAGCTCTATTTGTAGAACAGTCTCTAATATTAATTATTGAAGAAATTATGACTGTAACACAGGAGTACTACTGACTCTTGGTCACAGCTATGGGAGGGCTTAATGCAATGTCGTCTTACAGCACGCCCAGTGATTGACTGGAGCTGAGCTCAGTATCGCCCAATCCCCCATCATTTGGAGCTCCAGAAAGCAGGATGAGCCGCCCTCTATTCACATGTTTCATGGGATTGTTCCATGTAATGGACCTTAATGTAAGGATGCGGCTTCTGATAACGTGCCCCCAAGGTGGGGATTTCTGGGGTGGGGAGGTTTATCAAACTGGTGTAGTGTAGAATTGTTTTAGTTGCCCCTAGCAACCAATAAGATTCCACCTTTCCTTTTTCGAACAATCTGTGAGGAAAGAAAAGTGGAATCTGATTGGTTGCTAGGGGCAACTAAGGCAATTCTACTTTACACTAGTTTGATAAATCTCCCCCCATAGTATTTGGGGCCTTATTTTGATCATTATTTTACTAAAATTGGGTGTGAGCCCAAAACACAGAAAAGGACACAAATCTTCACATTATGGCTTTACTCTGTGTTGGGAACCCTCCTGGTTTTGGTAAAACTTATACCCAGTGACGTCCACATTACTATAGGTGAACACAACCCAAGATTTGTTAGGTTGGGCAGAAAAATAAAAAGTGTACTCACTAGATCAGTGCTTCTCAATTCCAGTCCTCAGGCCTCACCCACAGGTCGTGTTTGGAGGATTTCCTTAGTATGTCACAGGTGATATAATTATACTCAGTGTATCAGGTATTATCACAGGTGTTCTCTATATGGGATATCCTCATAACACAACCTGTTGGTAAGGACTGGAGTTGAGAAGCACTTTTTGCAAAGTTTGTGACAAGTTTGTAAAGATGGTGACCGCACATTTTAAAGGAAAAGTCGCACCAAATTAAATAAAGCCAGGGGGGTGCGGGAAAACAATGAACTAAGTAAACTTACCTGTCCTTGTGCCGACCCGTAGTGCAGCTCCTGGGACACAATCACAGCTGCCAGTGACCTTCAGCTCTTCCAGCTGCAATGTCACATACCCGGCTGAGTGATTGCCCATCACTGCCCCAGTCACTGACTGGCTAAGTGGGCAATCGCTCAGCCTGTCTGTGACGTTAAGGGTATAAACCCACACACTGTATACGCAGCAGATATGCAACAAATATGCAGCAGATTTGTTGGTACAGATTTGATGCTGTGTTCAGTTATTTAGATCTAATCTGCTGCGAGTTTGCTGCGAGTTTGCTGCGTATCGCAGCAGTAAATACGCTGCATATACGGTGTGTGGGTTTATACCCTAAAGCTAGAAGAGCCAGGTATGTGACGTTTCAAGTTTCCAGATGAAAATGACTTCCAGCGATGGTTAGCAGGACCCAAGAGCAGTGCAACGGAGGCATGACGATAGGTGAGTTTAGGTTGTTTATTTGCCTTACACCCTTTTTGAAGTTTGGTGGGACTTCTCTTTTAATACACATAGAAAACAAAAAAAGGAGCCTATTTTTACCTTTCCACACTCCCCTGGTGTCCCACAGGTCTCTGGTATCCCCCACTTATCAAAACTGCCTCCAGCCAGCTCAGCCAATCACTGACTAAAATGGGACAGTGGCACAGGCAATGACTGGCTGGGCGGGTCATCACTTGCGGGACAAGAGTGAAAGCCCGCTCAGCCAATTAATGGTGATGATGCTGTCTCAGTTAATGACTGGCTGAGCAAAAGTGACAACCCATAAAGCCAATCACTGACCGTGGTTATGTCTAGTCTCAGTCAGTGCCTGGCTGAGCAGGCTGTCACTCCCAAGACGAGAAAGACAGCCCGCTCAGCCAATCACTAACTGACTTAGACAGAACAGCACTGCGGCCAGTAATTGGCTAAGTGGTCTGTCACTCTTAGTCAGAAAGTAAAGACTGTTGTGATCAGGGAGGGACACCAGAGAAAAGCGGACAGGTAAGTTATTGTAGAGCGAACTTGCTGAACTGCACTAAAACAGCTAAACTGTTTTAGTAAGATTCGTTTATGGCTTGGTTAAGACAAACCCAAACTTTACTTCAAAGTGTGGCGAACCTGCCAAACCGAATTTTTAAGAAGTTGACTTATCTCTAGTACTCATCTCTGCTTCAGTCCCTCACCACTTCCGTTACAGCATTGCCTAATCCTACTGCTTCCCACAGTGTTTCCACATAGTATTTCAGTCAGTCTTTGGGTCCGTATATATATATATATATATATATATATAATTTTTTTATTATTTTTTTTTTTTTAACTAAACCAGGAATGGATTGAAAACACTGAAACTATGCGAATCAAATTATATTTTTTTCTATGCCAGATTTATTGGTTTTGACTGCAAATACTGACCAAAACACAATGTGTGAACACAGCCTTTGCAGGTTTAAAGGGCTTGTCCAGAGAAAATCTTTTTCTCTTAAATCAACTGGTGTCAGAGAGTTATACAGATTTGTAAATTACTTCTATTAAAAAAAAATCTCAAGTCTTCCCATACTTACTAGGTGCTGTATGTCATGCAGGAAATGTTTTATTTTCAGTCTGACACAGTGCTCTCTGCTGACATCTCTGGCCGAGACAGGAACTCTCCAGAGCAGGAGAGGTTTTCTATGGGGATTCATAGAAAACCGAGACAGAGTTCCTGTCTCGGCCAGAGATGTCAGCAGAGAGCACTGTGTCAGACTGAAAATAAAACATTTCCTGCATGACATACAGCACCTAGTAAGTATGGGAAGACTTGAGATTTTTTAATAGAAGTAAATTACAAATCTATAAAACTTTCTGATATCAGTTGACTTAAAAAAAAAAAAAAAAAAAGATTTCTGGACAACTCCTTTAAATGCATTTTAGGCAAAAATCCTATTCTACATCTACACAGAGATGCTGACATTATATATTCTGTTCACGACTGCAGACTGGGTTGTTGAACTTTGTTATATAAGACCTTTGGTGCATGCCCTTTAAATTCACACTTGATATTTGGAGTGTATTCAAGGTTAAGCAGTTCGAAAGTCCTTTGTTATGTAAGTGGAGCTTTGTTTTCTTAGACAGTGATTATGTTTCAGTCAGTGGTGTTAATTAGCTAGCGTGAGAGTGTATCAAATACCAAGTGTCCCCCCAGGGTGACGGGTCATTCATTAGAGAGTCTGCTGGTGACATTTCTCCCAAGTAGCCTGCTGCATTAGTAAACAGGTTACAATTTACCTAGCAGCTTATAAGACCCATAAAACAATGAAAGATTAATGTTCACCTCCATTGATCCACCACTGAAATGTCAAGTAACATTAACTATACAACTTGCCTTCACTTTGGATGTGTTTTTTTGCAATGATGGAAAAAAGCATTCAAGGTCATTCTCTAAGGCTATGGCTAACAGTGACCAATGGTGATCATGCAGATGAGTCTCACACGCAGTTAAATGAATGATATTTTTTTTAATGAAATTTAAAGGGGTTATCCTGACTTGAAAAAAATATGACTCACAGGTGTGGTATTATATTTCTTCTTCATTAACTTTAATGGAACTGAGCTGCAATACTACACACAAACTGAAGTATGGTGCTGGATGTAAAAGAAAGCAACCATGTTTTCTAATCTTGGATAAACCCTTTAAGGAGGATCTGTGCCCAAAAAGTAAGGTGTGACTATCATTAAATAGTTTAGGTTGCCCAGATTACATGTTTCTTTACATACTCTCCCATTCCTGCAAGATATGTGTTTATAGTTTGTCTAACAACTCAACAGGGTACAGGGGTACATAAAAAAGGGAGGGCAGAGGGTGGTACAAATTTAATAATTGATACTTACCTGTCCCAGTGCCCCTGCAGCTGCAGCACCACTACTCACTGTCACCCTCCAATCTCTTACAGGACTCTCTCCTGTGGCACAATTAGAGGAACTACCTGCTCAGCCAGTCAGTGACTGCAGAGATGCCCCGCCTCAGTCATTGATTGGATTAACTGGTATTCCTGAGCGGGCCTGTGACATCACTGGGAGATGCAGGAGACCAGCAGGTGATTGAGTGGCTGTGCTGTGGCTGCAGGGTCACTGGGACGGGTAAGTATTACTTCATTATTAAGTTTCCACCACCTCCTGCCCTCCCTGGAGTTTTACCTCTCCTTTAAAAGTCAGATGGGAGTGAAGCTTATTTTAATAATGAGAGTGAATATCAGGTGATTATATAGTCATAGAGGATGATGGCAGGGGAACACTGAGGGACACAGGGCACTGGAGGAACACTGAGCATCCCCCTGCCATCATCCTCTCCAGCAGCCACAGTCCGCACAGCTCTGGGAGTCGGGTCGTGACATCACCATGTTATCCAGGAAGTGACATCACCATGTTATCCAGGAAGTGACATCACCATGTTATCCAGGAAGTGAAGCCTTGATGCAGTAGTAAGTGCAGGGAAAAAAGCACTTTATATGCATTTCCTGTAATAAGTGTATATTGGTGATTTGTATAACTTTTGGGGGGCAATACAATACTTTAATAAAACATTTCGCCGGACTTCTCCTTTAAGAGACAGAGTTCCTGCATTTATGGGTATAAACTTCCGACTAAGACTCTGGCCGTCTCGTCAGTAACAGCTAGATTAGCCAATCACTGACTGAAACTGGACAGCGCCATGGACAGTGATTGAGTGGACTGTCACATCTGGTATGAGTCTAAAGTAACGTCCAGAGCATTCAGTGGGGGACCCTAAGATGTCACACGAGGTCAGGTGAGTATAGGATGTTCATTTTTTTCTATGCAGCCCCAGTACTATATCAAAAATTGTAAAAGGCCTAAGTTTAAGGCCAGCTGTGTGAAACTACAACTCTCAGTATTCCCTCACAGCAGCAGGCTGTCCAGATCAGAAGAATTTCATGTTGGGAAGTAACGAATCCTAAAATAATGCCATCATTCAGACAATAATTCCTTTATTTGTATAAATACAATAACAACACGGTCCATAGGGCTATACAGAGCTTTTCATGACTTTCTGTCCCCATTGGGGCTTACAATCTACAACTTCACCTATCTGTATGTTTTAGAGAAGTGGTAGGGAACCTTGGCTCTCCAGCTGTTACAAAACTACAACTCCCATCATACCTGGACAGCCAAAGCTAAAGCTTTGGCTGTCCAGGCATGACGGGAGTTGTAGTTTTGCAACAGCTGGAGAGCCAAAGTTCCTTACCCCTGTTTAAAGTGTCGGAGGAAACACATATAGGTGGAGATTTATCAAACTGGTGTGAAGTAAAATTGTCTTAGTTGCCCCTAGCAACCAATCAGATTCCACCTTTCATTTTCCAAATAACGTGAGGAATGAAAAATAAAATCTGTTTGGTTGCTAGGTGCAATTCTATTTTACACCATGTTTGATAAATCTCCTCCATAGTTAGGGGAGATTTATCAGACATGGTGTAAAGTGAAACTGGCTCAGTTGCCCCTAGCAACCAATTATATTCCACTTCTCATTCCTCACAGACTCTTTGGAAAATTAAAGGTGGAATCTGACTGGTTGCTAGGGGCAACTGGCCCAGTATCACTTTACACCATGTTTGTTAAATCTCCCTACTTGTCTTTCACTTGGATTTGAACTACAAACCTCAGCTCTGCAAGGTCCCAATACTATCCACTGAGCCTGGTGAGGGTGCCTGGACAGGTGCGATTTGTGGAGCAAGGGCATGCTGAGATTTGTAGTTTGGTAACAGCTGGAGATCCACAGGTTTTAGAACATCCCTTTAAGGAACTGCATAGTTTACATAAATAAATAACCAAGCTCTGACATTATGTATGTTTCTACTAGACCAATCCCATGAACCTCTGAGAAGCTGAGAAAAGTCCTTGCTGGGGGCATTCATCAGTCATTCTCCCTTCCTGCATTGATCAGTAACACTTCAATACTGTAGAAAACACAGCGCTGACCTTTCCTCCCAATGATCAGCACTTCTGCCTTCAGCACTGAGAAATTGCAAGTTAGTAGACAAGTGGATGACAAGTTCAGACGAGCTTCTCTCAAATATCCTGACACTGTGCCATTAATCTGCTTGTCAGCGCCATTCACCTTAATAACACGGCGGCAGGAAGGACATTTCATTATGTTATGTATTAATTCCTGTCAGTATGGTGCGCTGCTGTGCGTCTCTACACCCACCGTGGCCCCGGCACTTCTTATAAGTTACCATTTATCTAAAGTGGATAGAAATGCAAAACATGAGCTATATAATACTGCTGAGCTGGAGGCCACTTGTCTTCTTATTATCCCTGGGATTTCACAGACACACCGGTTTTATAATGTAATTATACGTCTTGTGATACATCCAAATAGCGGTTCCAGATTTCATCCTTATATAAGGAATTATATTTGATAAATACACATTAAAAGACCTGTATCATTTTCTTACAAAAAGTCCTAACAAAGTAATTTTTAATGTTTCCCCGCACAAATATTCGTTTGTTTGTTTTTTTTAATCACCTTTTTCTTCTTTGAATCGTTCTTGGGCTCTGTATAAAATCTGTCTCCTTCCCCCTCTGACTGCTGACAATGGAGTCTTCTTTGCTATACTGCCATGTACTGCAGAGGGTATGCTTCTTCTCCTTCTGGCAGCTGACAATATAGCCTCCCCTTACTTCTACAGAAAGAGAATTCTAAAATATACTGCCATGTTATTGCAGAGGTTATGCACCTGCGATGCCCCAGGCCCCTAGGGGCCACTCCGCAGTATAGATGGTGCTAACAGGCAGGAACCGGTGCAGCTGCAGGGTATAGCATTGTCACGGTGTAGGCACGAGGGTGATACAGCTGGAAACCGGGATCCTGACCATGCGGGAATACTGGGCATGCGATTCTTCGTTGTCCTTAGTCAGGGCACCAATTATCACACCAATGCCAAGGTTCAGAAACAACGGTAGTTGTATAATTATTGTAATGGTGGTAACTAGTAGCAACAGTCTCTCCGGATGCAACCGGGAATAAGGCAATCTTGAATAAAGCAGAGTAATGGGTGATGCTGCAATAGGCTGTGAGAGTAGCGTGCTGAATCATGGGAGTAGTAGTGAAACTGAAGTTGAGATGCTGGGTGGAATGAGACTTGAATGAAATACTTGCTGTTGATGATTAGAGAAGATGATGATGAGAACGACTGAAGAATCGACACCCAGATGATAATCTTGAGACTTGAGACAGGAACACAGCCAGTGGACTGGAGCAGCAGAGCACACGCAGGCCTCTCTCTTAGCAGGGAGAGAGGACAAACACAACCTATCCCCTCTGTGGCAGGGAATAGACACACAACTTGTCTCCTGAAGGTGGAGGACAAGACTGAGGTAGAACAGGAAGTCACATGGTAACCCCAGCCAAAGCTTGATGACCATTGGAGTTACCATGGAAGCAAGGCACAGTCACGTGACATCCAGCCATTGCATCATCACACCATTAGGTATATACAGAGAAATATACATGAGAAGTACCAAACTTGAACACTGGGGGGTGACATAATACCATTAGGCACTGATGACTGAATAGATATACAATAAATAAATGGAATAGCAGATCTGAATACTGAGAAGGGTAACACAATACACGCAGTTTGCAGTGGGCCATAGTTTTCCCGAACAGAACTGGTTATAATACAAGTGTGACCATAAGAAGGGCTGTTCTGGGACACTGCACACCTTCCCCCTCTGGAAGCTAATTATATAGTCTCAGCCATACCGCAGTGTTCCTGCAGAGGCTCTTCTCCTTTCTCCCTGGCAGCTGATTATATAGTCTTCCCTTACCTCTCCCATAGGATCTTCTCTACTATAGTGCCATGTACTGCAGAGGCTCTTCTCCTTTCTCCCTGGCAGCTTTTCCATTTACAGAAAGAGACTCCTCTGCTATAGTGCTATGCACTTTAGAGGCCATGCTCCATCACCATCTGTCAGCTGCAATACACAGTCTAAACCACTGACAGCTGTTAGGACAAGGAAACACATGGTACCTTTTATATATTTCCATCTGTGCTTCCATAACTTGGAAAAATGCTTATATTCTCCTGCTTAGAATCTCAAAGAGTTGTTCCTACACACCAATACAGGGCCCCATAAGACAGCACATGGAGCTCTGCAGTATGCTGCTGCATTCTACAGTTACCAACTATGATTTAGTATATTTTGAACTGTAATCATGTATATTGTATGTGTTAAAGACATTCTCCTGTATCAGCTTCTTATTTTGTCTATGGCCTGTTTGCCTTAACCCCTTAAGGTCAAAGCCAATTTTTGTTTTTGCGCTTTTGCTTTTTCCACTATGTTTAAAAGGCCATAGCACTTGCATTTTTTCACCTAGAGACCCACATGAGCCCTTATTTTTTGCGACACCAATTGTACTTTGCAATGACAGGCTGAATTTTCCCATAAAAAATGCTGCGAAACTGGAAAAAAATCATTTGTGCTGTCACATTGAAAAAAAAAGGAATTTGTTTTCATTTCAGGGAGTTTCGTGTTTACGCCGTTCACCCTGGGGTAAAACTGACTTTTTATGCATGTTCCTCAAGTCGTTACGATTAAAACAATATGTAACATGTATAACTTTTATTTTACGCGATTGCTTTTAAAAATTTCAAACCATTGTTAACAAATATATGTTCCTTAAAATCTCTCCATTCCCATACTTATAGCGCTTTTATTCTTTGGTCTATGGGGCTGTGTGAGGTGTAATTTTTTGCGCCATGACATGTACTTTCTATCAGTACCTTGATTGCACATATGTGACTTTTTGATCGCTTTTTATTACATTTTTTCTGGATTTGATACGACCAAAAATGCGCAATTTTGCAATTTTTTTTGGCGCTGACGCAGTTTACCGTGGGAGATCAGGAATGTGATAATTTAATAGTTCGGGCGATTACACGTGGCGATACCAAATATGTTTATTTATTTATTTATTTTTTTACATTAACTAGAAGTCCCCCTGGGGGACTTGTATATACACAGCAAAGATCCATTAGATTGGTGATAAATTGCTTTGGCCTGCTGCCGAGCTGAGCTGGGGGGGGGGGAGGTCCGACCCACTAGACACCAGGGACAATGGGGCACAATGCCTCTAAATGCAGCTGTCAGGTTTGGACATTGGACATTTAGAGGCTTAATTAGCCGGCGCGGCAACAGGACCCGCGCCGGCTAATAGAGGCGCTCCCCGACTGCAGATATCAGCCGGGAGCGGCACCGTTCAGAGCGGGGTCCCAGCCTTAGGAGTCCAGTGGGTGGTCCTAATCAGTGATTGATCATGATTATCATGAATTAACATTGCCCACTGGACTTTTTAGCCTGGAGATTTGAATCCATAAGTTGTTTTACATAGACATCATATATTAAATCCCAAAGGTCTTATTCCCAAGTTCAGTAAAGTTGGCTGTGATTGTGGATTTGCAATCAGGAATCAACTTATTGCCTATTGATTTCTATTTGGCTATTCACACATTCCGTGCTTTCACTGATTGACGGATTGAATTGCAGCACGGATTAACCAATAGAAGCCTACGGGATCCATGTCTTTTGCAGACACCATGGATGTGACGTGACGTGTGAAAAACGTGCATCAAATATATGTAAACAAGTTACTTTTTTTTTTTTTTACCAATTAAAATTTTTTGCAGATTCGGATGCACTACTGTTTTATTTCTCCATCTACAGGGCCATGTAAGGGCTTGTTTTTAGGAACAAGTGTACTTTGTAATGTCATCTTTCAATGTACCACACCAAGCTCAAAAGGTTGCCCATCACTGATTTAGGTGATTCATTCCCATTTTTTTTTTCCGTTATGTGTTAACTATAATTGCCTATAACATTACTGTCTGCAAGCACTAAGGAACGGTGTCCAAAATGGATTTATTTTTTCTGATTTATTTAATATAATTTATTTATTTGGGCTTTTTTTTGGAGACCACAAAAAGTGCTTACCCCCCCCCCCCCCCCCAGTGCACATAGCCTTGGGTTGTATGGTGCACAGTTGTGTTCTGTCTTATTAGTGCATGAGTGACATGGGGATGGTAGCGAAAGGGAGAAACAAGCACAAAATGGGCTGCAATGATTCAAAGTAATGTTGTTGTTGCAGGGATCTGTGTTGAGAGGACGGTTCTCAGGTCAAAGACATTACTCTGAAGAGCCTTTAAAAGTATTTAGTGTCCTTTTAGTGCACAATTGGCTGAAATGTATCGATTTACCTTAAAAAAAAAAAAAAAAAAAAGGATTTTCTAGAGATCTGTAGCGAATCGAAGCTTCGGCGGTATGTCAGCCGGCTGCCTTTGAATTCTTCTTCAGGTGCCTAGAAAAGCTGGATGCAGTCCTGGGAGAAGCCAACTGCGTTGCAAATACTGCAGATTTGCTCATCTCTAGTATTTTCTGCGGCCGCAATTCAGTGAATTGTGGCCACAAAAAGACCTGTCAGTTCCCACAATGAAGCGAGCGGCTCCGGCCGCTTGCTTCATTGTGTGCTGTGGGAGGTTCTGATGCGGGCGTGCGCTGATGCGCCCGCATCAGAACCCTGAGGCCAAAAGATCATCCGGACGGTACTGCAGTACATTGTGTGAACATAGCTCAATCATGTAAAGCCATGGAAGATTTACCAGAATGTTGCACTATTTTTCACCCTCAAAATGATAATTGAAGATGGTCATTTCCATAGACAGGTAAGTATTTTAAATGAAGATTTAGGGAAGGTGATACTTGCAAATTACATATAAGGGTATGAGGCCTTTGCAGAACTTTCATATATGACAACTTGAAAGGATATCCAGCAAAAAAAAAAAATCTTTTAAATTAACTGGTCTCAAAAAATTACAGTATATAGAATTTACTTCTATTTAAAAATCTCAAACATCCAGTACTTATCAGCTGCTGTATGTCCTGCAGGAAGTGATGAATTCTTTCCAGTCTGACACAGTCCTGTCTTCTGCCACCTCTGTCCATGGCAGGGACTGTCCAGAGCAGCAGCAAATCCCCATAGAAAACCTCTCCTGCTCTGGACAGTTCTTGACATGGACAGAGGTCATTTTCTGACACCAGTAGATTTGAAAGAATGTTTTGTTCTCCTCCGCAGTACCTCTTTAATGTTGTTAAAGGGGTTTTCCAGCGCTACAAAAACATGGCCACTCTCCCCCTACTGTTGTCTCCAGTTTGGGTGGGGTTTTGAAACTTGGTTGCATTGAAGTTAATGGAGCTTAATTGCAAACTGCACCTGAACTGGAGACAACAGTAGGGGGAAAAGTGGCCATGTTTTTGTAGCGCTGGATAACCCCTTTAAATACAGATTTTTTTTTTTCTGTGTCTGCCGGATTTCATAAGGATCTGATAGATCACTGTACATTATGTCAAGCTTCAGTGGGGGCTATATAATGGTGCATTGCTTCATGTGTCAGAACTTAGTATGGTACCTAATGGGGTCACACTCAGGGTCATCCTATGGGTTCCTGACCACAGATTTGCCATGCATGTAACACATAAGAGTAAAATTCCAGCCTTTAATAAGCTTTTTATAAGGCGCCGTGGAATAACCTTGTTATGTTTTAAGTCTGCCTCCACTATATGCAATGAATCTCCATTATAGTACTTCTTTATGGTTTATATAAAGTAATTTTAGCAGGTATGCATTTCCAATTCTATATGGTGAAACTATAAAATAAATGATGTCTGAAAGCTGCCACTTCTAATAAGGAATCCAATGAGGTATATGTATAATAGATGGGGGAGATTATGTGATACAGATTCATTACATAGTAAGGAGTAGACAGGATTAATGGAGACAAGTAACTCATTAGAACGGTGCTTATTATAATACCAATGAGAATAGTCTGTGTAAAGCCATTAGGACATACAAATGTATGAGAGCTGAGTATGTCACCCGGCACAGCGTACGATATCATGTTGTGTTTTATGTATACAGTGGGGGAGATTTATCAAACATGGTGTAAAGTGAAACTGGCTCAGTTGCCCCTAGCAACCAATTAGATTCCACCTTTTATTTTCCAAAGAGTCTGTGAGGAATGAAAGGTGGAATCTGATTGGTTGCTAGGGGCAACTGAGACAGTTTCATTGGCTCCCTCCCTGTCAGTCCCTCTTGTGGCCGCACTTCCTGCGGTCACAAGAGGCCGCACTCTCCCTCTAGCGCCCGACGTCACTGGAGCGTCGGCGCGAGGGTAAGGGGAGTGCAGCCTCTTGTGACCGCAGGAAGTGCGGCCACAAGAGGGAAGAGAAGAGGAACGCGTGGACCTAGGTGAGTACAAGTGTGTGTTTGTTTTTTTCAATGTTATATGGGAGGGGCAGCTATATACTATGGGGGAGCACAGGGGGCTATATACCATTGGGGAGCACAGGGGGCTATATACTATTGGGGAGCACAGGGGGCTTTATACTATGGGGGAGAGCACAGGGGGTCTATATATTGGGGAGAGCACAGGGGGGCTATATACTATTGGGGGGAGAGCACAGGGGGGCTATATACTATTGGGGGGAGAGCACAGGGGGGCTATATACTATTCGGGGAGAGCACAGGGGGGTTATATACTATTGTGGGAGAGCACGGGGGGCTATATACTATTGTGGGAAAGCACGGGGGCTATATACTAATGGGAGAGCACACAGGGGGGCTATATACTATTGGGGAGCACAGGGGTCTATATACTATGGGGGAGAGCACAGGGGGGCTATATACTATTGGGGAGAGCACAGGGGGGCTATATACTATTGGGGGGAGAGCACAGGGGGGCTATATACTATTGGGGGGAGAGCACAGGGGGGCTATATACTATTGTGGGAGAGCACAGGGGGGCTATATGCTATTGGGGGAGAGCACAGGGGGGCTATATACTATTGTGGGAGAGCACAGGGGGGCTATATACTAATGGGGGAGCGCACAGGAGGGCTGTATATAACTGGAGGAGCACATGAGGGTCTATATACTACAGGGACACCTTAAAACTATGGAGGCACAGAGGGGTGTAACTATGTAGGGGTACAGAGGGGTGTAACTACTGTATAGGGGTACAAGGGACCTAACTACTGTATGTGTTGGAGCCTTAAATATTTGTCTAGCAGATTCTGGAGAGAAGATTCACAGCCAGGAGAAGACTTCAAGGTGGCCCAGGCTGGATGGAGAGAAAAAGAAAAGGTGACAGACTCTGATCGGAGAAGACGCCCCCGGTGAGTCACTGGATGTAACTGCACTCTGTTATAGGGTTGTAGTGTTAGGGCGGTATTATGTAATGGTATCATTGATGATAGCTTTCTGTTTTGTTTAGTGCAGTTTTTATGTAATATGTAATCACTGTATGGTGGAAATAGTGTTATAAGGTAACTACTGTATGTATTGGGGCTCTTGATACAGTGTGGGGGCAAATTCAGTACATTATACAATGTGCCAAAAGGGAAGGGGGGGGGGGGCACTCTTGAGGGCTGTGCACTGGGCCCACCAATGTATTAAAACGGCCCTGCATCAACTATATCAAGGATAGGGAATTTGGCCCTCCAGCTGTTGCAAAACTACAATTCCTATCATGCCTGGACAGCCTTTGGCTGTCCAGGCATGATGGGGATTGTAGTTTTGCAACAGCTGGAGGGCCGGAGGTTCCCCATACTTGAACTATATAAAGTCCATTCATCTCCTGAACAGAGTCTCTGCAAGACTGGTAAATACTGTGCCTCTATGTCTCCTTAGTGGGTACAGCCCATTATATTCAACGGACAACAGAAAAAGCCAAACAGGGCTAACAGGAGATGAAGTGGTACAGCGCTTTCTAGTTTTGCCGCCACTTTCTAGAAAGGTTCATATAGGTTACACTCACCATACACTGGGAGAGTCACTGGTAAGAAGGATCTGGGTGTACTGGTAGACAATAGACTACAGAACAGCACACAATGTCAGTCAGCTGCTTCTAAGGCCAGCAGGATATTATCATGCATTTAATCAAACATTGACTCTCGGGACGCTCCATTGTGTGCAGCAGGGAATTCGGATGCTGATGCGTACGGGTGCGCTTGCATTCGAATTCAGCAGAAATTAATATCATCCGGCCATTACTGGGATGATCTTCAGTAACACTGGCCTTTCTGTGACCCGGCCGCGTCACAGAGCGGCTAGTGTTATACGTTGTGTGAACGTGGCCTAAATATGTAATGATGTCCGCAGTATGCATCATTTTAGTCAGATCTAATCCGACTCCTTTTATTTTTTTCAGCAGCTCGGCCCTCATAGATTGTAAGCTCCTCATGTCTCACTTTAAAAAAAATATGAGCAACAGCTACAGACGTACTAAATGCTGCAGGAGCTATATAGAACGGACAGCAGATGGTGCTGTGGTAACTGGTCATGGTTATTACTTTACACTCTGGTTCCTCTAGACGGCTCTCTATGGTGGTTTACACTTCTCTGCTCTCCTCCATCTTGAATATGTATATAATGGTCTCTATGTGTCTGAAATAAACTGTTTATTCTCCCACAATATCTGTATGCTGATCATATGCTACACACGACCTTCCAACCTCTTGGGTTACAACATTATATTATATTATATTACAACAACATGGTTATCCTACATGAGTCATTGGAAGCTTGAGTACCAGATTATTAATCCTCATTACAGTCTCCATTGTCTTATATGCAGCAGAAAAACAAACAAAAAATGCACATGTAAGTCTCTAAGGTTACATCAAAACAGTCTTTATGGTTAATATTGCGTATATAATAATGTGGAGAAAAAAAAAAAAAAAAATATATATATATATATATATATATATTTATGTGTGTATTAGTATTTATTTTTTCATAATAGTAAAAACAAATTGATATTACCACCACGATGCACCATCCATAGATTTACCTGCAAATGCATTTGACAGTAACCCCTTCCCCTTACATCTCTAACATAGCCATATAAGTCTTATAAAGCCTTGTACATCCTGCCATACATTATCATTTCATTGTTAAAAGTCTTGTTTGTGAATTAAGAAGTGCAGTCATATACTTTTACAGATGTAGCAGAGCCGAGTTGTACCCATCCGACATCACCACGTTATCAATGGTTTTTCCATAGGACTTCAGGATAAGGCACGAAAGAAACAGGTAACAAATTCAGCACTGCTACATATAAAGCTTATTGGAGATACAGTACTCAGTACCATCTGTAAACTTATGGCTGGTACAAGTAGCATTGTGTGTAATAGTGCACAACACTAAGAAAAACAAACAAATGAATGGCAGCATACAGAATACAGGCGAGCCTTTGTTTTTCATCCCAGCCATCACCCTCTCTATGGTAATGGATATATCTTTTAATAATAAAAACCTACCATCTGGTAGTGATGCTGATGATCACTGAACTTGTAAAAAATGCTCAGATCACGGCTGATTTCACATCATGGCAGTGCGAGTAAGGTGCCAAATGACATATTTCCCTCCTGGCTGTGAAAGGTCAATGTACTTACAGGCTTTTAAATATAGAAAATTGATATCCTTCCCCCCCCCAAAAAAAAAAAAGAATTGAGGGGGTACAGAGATTCCTATTCCAGGCGCCATCCGTTCCCCCCTCCCTCCATTTTATTCATTGTGCAGGCTGGAAGGCTGAGCCTTTGCTTACTGTCGTGCCTGAATCTGCAGTCATAACAGCCATTTAGTTCATGAATATGTTAATCCTGCATGCATAAAAAAAAAATGACTCAAATTAACGCGGAGATTTCCACTATGCGGTGCGAGATCAGCGACGTTTAACCAGTTCTGGACGGGGAGAAAAAAAAAAATACACATCGCTATGTCATCGTTTTATTTCACGTGTCAAATAATTAGCACAATGGGTCTCCAATTAGGAAAGCTTTGAGATAGGCCGTCGAGGTTTTGGCAGTTCCTTTTTGTAAATTTTTACAATTTTTAGAATCTCCAATGGAGTAGAACTGGGTGAATTAGGCAAATTTAACCCTTTTTGTGCTTTTTTTTTTTTTTTTTTAATTTAAATTTGCAATGGTTGCGTTACATCCGTGTCCGATAAGCCGTAATGATATGGGTTAATGAGGTTATATCACTTTAACCGAAGGCTTAACTGTCGACTGCTTTGGATAATTTGTGATCTTCTATATACTATTGGGGTGGGGGTGGGGGGTTCTTCTGACGTGCGTTACGACATTGTGCACCACCCACCGTTATAGGGCGGCTTATGTACAGCAATTAGGCGTTATAATTACGGGGAAGGAATTAGGCAGCCGTCTTCGTTTTGCTCCCATTGAATATTAAAGACCTATGAATCTTAAGATATACAGTACATGAACCTGCTTGTATCAGGACACAGTGGCCAGGGCACCTATTGTGTCATCGCTGTAGAATGCAGCGTAGCGATTGGACGCTGTCTGCAGCACATAATACCGACTGGTTATAAAGGACTTGTCTAGGGAAAACCTTTAGGTACTTCATTGTCTGCTAAACTTGATATGACTGCATTCCTTTTTATCAGGGGGTCAGACAGCTGAACTGTACAAGCCGAGCAGATTTTCTTCTTTCTCCTCTTTTTTTTTTCCAATCCAATTTTGCATAGTTATAAAGACCGCTCATTAAAACTCCAAACTACTGACAGGAGCGGTAATTAGTTTTTCACGTTTTTTTCTTTTTTTTTTTTTCCTTTATAATTTGTACTTTTTTCATTGCTCGGAGAATTTATTGACGAGGTAAAGAAATAAGATTTTTAAATTTTATTTTATTTTATTTTTTTTAGTTTCGCGTCATAATTAAGATGGAATACATTAGGCGGGTTCTAAATTAGGAAGGGAAATAAAAAGGAAAAAATAAAAGGGATAATGGTTCTTAATTTGTCCGGTTCTATGAAAGAATCGCTTTTATATTTATTTTCTCGAATACTTTTTTTTTTTTGTATTATAGACAAATGTAAGATCGCAGTCTGGGCTCAGTGCCAAGGGTTGGTATTTCACAGCAGCGACCGCCTTACAGACAAGAGCTGTGGGAAACAGGAGAGAGACTCTCGCTTAGGGTACCACTACTATGGAGACGCAGCTGGGCTGATCAAGATTTGCAACGAAACAACGAGCAAGCGAGACAGAACGTGTCTGACTTGAGGGCTGCCTGAGCACTAAGGCAGTAAGCTGAAGAGCTAGCAGCCAATCCGGCCATGCTGTACTGTTCGAAACCAGCTTTTCGTCTCAGCCAATCAGTGACATCATTGGTGAGAAACTCATTTACATCATGCAGTAATGAACCTTGTTTAACATATTTTTTTGTGCGATTAGGTTCCCCCATTAATTATTCTGCCAGCATAACTTTGACTCACTATGCAAAACCCTCGGCTCTGTGCCAACATTTATGTGATCATGCGCCCCTCTCATTGTAACCGGGCAAATTATTCGTTTTTTTTTTCCCCATTTCGCTCCAGATGATAACATTTTAACCGTTTCATCCTGCACCTTAATTGCACCCTGCACCCACCCCCATTTAGAATATTCGCCGCCAATTCTATCGCTGATATGTTTTACAATTTAAATCCATGTTACGCTCCCATTCTACATCCCCCCTTGATATATCTGTCTTCTGGCCCCAGTCAAGTAGTCAATTTGCGACGATTTTAATATTAAACAGCCATTACTGAATATGCGTAATCACCCTCCTTCCCCTATACTTCACCTTATTTGCATCTTTTTATATAGGAATTTGTGTAGGAAATAAGCCCCGGGCAACGTATGAACGTTTCAGTAGGAAAATAAACTCCATGCATGCCGTATACAACATATATCCACTATATTTAAAACAAAAACTATTTTTGCGGGAATTTAATTATTCACCGGAAAAAAAAAAAAGAATTAAAAAATATATTATTTTTTGCTTTGTACGCCTCAAGGCCTTTCAGCAAAGTGCAATGCAAAAAAAAAAAAAAAAATTAAATGAGAGAAAATGCATTATGCTGAGCGGTTTTTTTAATTTATTTTTTTATTTTCTTTTTTGGAAATGTGTCAAAATAATTTTTTTTTTCCCCAAAAAAATCTTGAATTCAAAAGAAGCTGGAAATACATCTCTATCAGCCAATGAGCAATGAGAAATAATCAAGCGTGCAGTCACTTTGAAAAGAATAGGTGAACGGTAAACTGTGGCTCTTTCAATGCGCCTTGCATTCCATCATCTCATCATCAGTATTCTGTGTGCGGCTGTCTCGGTTCAGCCACTCGCTCCCCTGCTGCAGATCCTGTAATTTGAATCATGCGTAATAATATATTATTCTTCTGGGGGCCTCTTTCTGTAGAAGAGTGGTTTTATACATTCTGCTGTAAGAGGAGTCCTGGCTCGGTGCCAGCGCCTGGCCATTATTCACCCAGGCAATCAAGGCTGCCTTCCTTAAGGAATAACATCTGCACTTCAGCCTGTGCCAAAAAATCCTCCCCATGTTATAAATTACAATTTCTTGGAAATAAAGACACTTAAAATACTGTGTCGGATTCAGGAGGAAAAAAAAAAAAGTGGGATCCATTTACAGAATTCTCCTTTTCCATGTTTTCGCATGTGCACCGAGAAGGAGGGAGGGAGGCGAGGAGAAGAGCGCCGGACTTTGACGTGTTTCTCAGAAACATTTCATATACGTTCTTATAGGGGAGCGCACAACACGATTTTTCCTCCCGCAGTCACCTGTCTCTGTCTAGGATTGCAGGATCACCGTTTCTTCCATCTGACTCGGGGGGGCGCTTTTGTCATTGTTGAGATTTTTTTATGTTTATTTTTTATATTCTTTTTTTTTTTTTTTTTTTTTTTGCAGCTTATTTGACTTTTTTTTTTTTTTTTTTCAAGGTTGATGTTAATATTTTATTACATCGTTTTATACTCGTTTTAGAATGTATTAAAAGTGATATATAAACCTGTAGAAAAGATGTGATACATATAGGTATGAATAATGCATGGATATATTGTGCAAGGAATAATACGGTAATGGCGTCTGTCATATCGATACATTCTTATTCTTGTATTTCAAGGACATGTATACAACGTTGGTGCAGACATCCATCACAGCAGTGTATGTAAAATGATACCATACAAGCATGTTAATCCCCATACATTTCTAGGACTGCTGCCCATCTGCATTGTGGGGATGAATGCTCGCTTTACTTTAGGATAAAATAGGAAGAGAGAAGGTTTTGCAGCCGCTGTGGCTGCAGCCGGTAATCTTCCATAATATTAATTCAGTCCTGTCTGGAGTCTTAGTCATCATTTATTCATGCTGTATAACATTCTGCTGCATAAGAGAGTGGTGTCCTGACAAAGCAGATGAGTCAATGTCTTTAGCTCAGGTATTTGTCTTGTGTTTTTATTCGTCTATTTACATAAGAATCTATTTCTATAAGGGTGTTAAATCCGTAGGCTGCAATTAAAAAAAAAAAAAACAATTTAAAGGGATTGCACGGAATTGGAAATATCTGGCTACGTTTTTCAGCAACAATGCTACCGATGGCTATAGACTATATAGATTTTGCGTTTTGGTTCTATATGTGTGAATGGGGCAATACCAAAATTGCCCTTTAGTAGTATTATAATGTTTGAATCTGGTGATAATAGAGGTTGTCACTTTTTAAAGAGGATTTACCATCAGGATCTAACAGCGCCGTCACGGGAAAGCCGGTGCAGCGGTCCGTTTTTGGAACCACGGCCCAGTTTCCGTGTACGGTGCCGTTCTATCCACTGGTCCCGGGCCGGTGCTGAAGCACTGGAGGCGGGCCGGCCTGCCTCCAGTGGGAGCGAATTCTCTTCCCTCTATGACGCGGCTCCATTGATTCTAAAGGAGCCGCATCATAGAGGGGAGGGAATTCCCTCCAACTGGGAGCAGCCCGGCCCACCTCCTGTGCTTCAGCAGCGGCCCGGGACCCGTGGATAGAATAGCGCCGTACACTGCAACCGGGCCGCGGTTCCAAAAACAGACCACAGCACTGGCTTCCCCGTGACGACGCTGTTCGATCCTTGGGTCAGATTAAAGAGGATGTACCTGATGGTACATCATCTTTAATGACACTGTGGTTGTAGCATGGGGGTTGTACGTGAATGGTGCCCCTTTAAAAGAAGACAATGGTGTGCTAAACTCTGATAGTTACAATACACTGATGAGGCACAACATCATTATGCTTTCAGTATACCCAAGGTGGCGCTGTCGCTTAGTGATTTTGGGCACAACTTAACAAAATAGAAAAATAGGTGCAACACTGTATATCTCAGGACACTGTTAACTCCACAGGAGACCTTCCACAGGACTGGGTTACTTCACACAGTTCACAATCCCGAATATCTACTATAGCACTTATCATGATAGAATAACATTTCTTCCTCTTATGCTCCATAGCAGGTTACAAGGTCTGGCAGATTAAACACATGTGGCCAATGTTTTTTTTTTTTTTCCCCCTTCTCATCACCAGACACTTTCTCAGGGCCGTTGCATACGTGATTGATCTCCTGGACCTTGTATCCTGCTATGGAGAATTATAAGAAATGAAGAAGCTTTAGGCCTTGAGACAGGCACCAGGTGATACAAAATGGCCGTTGACAATTGCTCGTGTTTACAGTGTAAAATGATGAGAAATAGTTTTTTTTTCTTTATTCCATCTTGGTGAGTGCCATACTATTCATTGTGGATTGTGATTTATGTGCTGTTTCTGAGCTTATACTGAGCCCCACTGTAGGGAAGAAGGCTAGAAGATACAGCCGTGTATATACAGTTATGTTACACAGGCCTCATTTAAAGGGGTATTCCAATCTCAACTAACAAAGTTATACTTGTAGGGTTTGTCAAGAGAAATATTTTTTGGAAATGTATTAATTTAGTAAACTTTAGTCTCCTGATATGCTGCTCTTTCCCTCTCATTGTTGACAGCTGGTTGTCTAGGTTACCAACAACCTCTCTGCTCTAAAAGCATTGTTTGTTATACAAATGATATGTGGGATCTGGGCTGTTGCACCCTAGAGGGGATATAATAGGTGTATGTAAAGGATTGTTATTCCCATTATTCCCACAGATTGACAGGTTAGCATCCCAATGGGGAAATTTCTAAGAAGTCATAAAGGAAGTGATCATGAGCGACGGAGCCAGATATTGTTATTGGACAGGCGTCCTCTGACTTTATTCATCTTGGTCTGATCATTTCTCTGTTGTGTTTAGTCCAGGAACTCAACATAGGGGTATATTCAACCATGGTGGGATTTGTGGTGTGTAAATCCTTATTAAATTGCTGTACAATACATATAGGGGGAAATTTATCAAACTGGTGTAAAGTAGAATTGTCTTAGTTGCCCCTAGCAACCAATCAGATTGCATCTTTCATTTTCCAAAGAGTCTGTGAGGAATGAAAAGTGGAATCTGATTGGTTGCTAGGGGCAACTGAGCCAGTTTCACTTTACACCCTTTTTGATAAATCTCCCGCATACTGTAGATACTATGCAATGCATTTGACAGCATGGCCATAATTTATTTTCACTATAGATTTTATCCATAAAATTAGCCATAGAGTATATTGGTTTATGAGGATAAGAATCCCTGCATAAGAACAGTCCAATAGCTATCATAGAGCTTTCTGTATCAATTCAACAGCCACTTGCTTTTACAATGACAATGGCCCTCCTTACCTATTAGACTCCTATAGTACATATAGTATGTCCACCATATTGAGTTCCACCCCTTAATTACCTTTTCGTAAACCGATGGTAAAACTCTCACTTTGTTACTGGTGAAACACTGACAGATTTTCAATTTCCTGAAAAGTGAATGCAAAGGTGACAACCAATGTGACTGGACTCTCTGGTGTCACTTTTGCAAAAATGGCCCCCCGACCCCATGTGTCTTGGCCTATGACATTTATTATTACAAAAGTCATTTTGCAACTAGTCAAAGCCCTTAACCTAATGCACTAGAAAGATGGTGCAACATAAAGGGAGAAGAGTTCAGACATGTCCATAAATAGAATCACTCCTATAAAACTCAATTGAACCTTTTATGTATTGTTACAGCAGTATATGAGGTAATCTGAAGGCTAAATATAGACTGGCTAAGAGTCAGTGCTGGAGATGATGAAATAACCTTGCAAGATCCTATATAAGATATCCTTCATTCCTAAGGGTTTAGAGTACTTTAACGTCCTGTGATAATGCAATAAACGTTTCTTAAATGAATAATACACGGAAATAAAAAATGCTTCATAATATATCTTATTAAAGAAAAAAATATATAATATATCTTATTAGCGAACCTCACCCCCCCAACTGATCAGCCAGATTTACTTCCACTGAGGGATCAGATTACAGTAGTCCATGAAAATCTATGAAGGCCAGGAACACTGTTAAAAAGATACTGTCAGCTGTAGATCATGCCTAGAGCTAAAGGGTCAAGAAGACTGAGTTAAGACTTAGAATGTATGCCCCTCCCTCTTGCCCACCTCTCCTAGTTTTGACCAATTGAATTGCATTGTTTAGTGCTGGAATTTAAATGGGAACTATAGTCATTACCAATAATTAATAATAATAATAATTACAATAATAATAATTACAATAATATCAATAATTATTAATCATAGTATATTAAAGGACTAAATAAGGTTCATGAGGGAAGTATTTTTAGACCATCCGGAACTGAAGAACAAGAGGACACAGTGAGAAGTTGGGGGAAAGATCAGAAGCAACATGAGAAAATATTACTTTACTTAAAGAGTAGTAGATGCCTGGAACAAACTTCCATCAGATGTGGTTGATAAATCTACCATTACTGAATGTAAACCTACCTGGGATATACGAAGGGAAATACTAAAAGGGCTGACTAGATGGAACAAGTGGTTCTTCTTTTGCTTTCAATCCTCTATGTTTCTATGGTTATAACAGGTACTTTCTAAGCTCTGTATGTCAATTAGTCAAGGCAGAGAGGGGTGGAGGAGGGAGGAGGCATGAATCCTTAAGCTCAGGAGTGTTGGAGACATCACAGATACTAGTTTTCATCTACTAGTTATTGAACAACTGAAAATGAAGCCTTCAGAGAGAACTGGTAAAAATACCACATATAGTATATAGTTACCAAAAATGTTTCTACTCATTATCCTGAAAAGTTGCATAGGTGGTAAGTTCTGATTATGGGAATTGTTTTTTGAACGCAAAATGTAAAAAATTTCATACTAGTCTTTATTAGAAAATGTCTATAGTTTAGCTGCTACTCAAATATTTGATGTCTGTCAGTCTAATAGATTTTCTGCTCTCTCAGTGAAAACTTCAGGTCAAAAAGTAGATTTGGGTAGAGAAACCCTGGAGGACAGCTCATAGAGGCTGGAAAGAGAGATGATAGCAGACACAAGGCAGTCTACAGTGAATCATATAGGCTGTGCAAAAGAAAAGACAGAAAATAGAGCTCATACAGCAAGCTGCAGAGGCTGTAGAAGCAAAACTAACATTTTTAATAAAGACCTATAAAGCAAGAATAGAAAAAGTTAAATCTACAGAGTCAATATTATTTTATCCTCCCATACATTAAAACTAATATCATTGCTTACTGCCCTGCACACTGACCCCATGGACTGTACATATTGGTCTATATGACAGACAGAACAGGTATAAGAAGCCACGTAGTATCAGACAATCACATATGATATGTCTTTATAAAGATGGTTTCCCTGCTGTTCCTTCAATGTGAAATGTATATTAAATCTTTAATCTGAATCCTTTAGTATGAAAGGCAGCGAAGTACAATATTAATCTCCTGAGAGTTAGGATAATAAAGGAAGATGTCAGTGATATTATTAGGAGACTGAATATTATCGTCCTGCTTTTCCTTCATCTGTAATTAGTACATTGTGATTCGGGATGAGCTGTACACTGGCGTTCAATGAGCAGGAGGAGTATTGTTCTATAAGATCACAAGGCTCCAGTGATGTCTTTATTCCGAGCTGTGCTGACATGTCCGTATTGCTATCACCAGCTTTTAATGGTAAGGGAAGTCACTGGAGGAAGAGTTCACAGGAGAAATAATAAAGGGGTCTGCTATGTTTCTTTAGATCCCCTCCACCCAACGGTTAGATACCCTTCCTCTATTCTTTCTATAAAATTCTATTCTATTCTATAAATTTAGGAGAGGGTAGTTGTAATAGTTATCAGCAATTGGTGGCCGTCAATTTTTTTCTCCATTCAGAAGATACAGGGGGGTGGGGTTGCTTTTTTCCGGAAGGATAAAGATGTGGCCCTTTCTAGTGGTGGTGGTGGGCGGCGGCACCTCAATACACCAAATCATAAGGGGAGCTAGGAAAGTGCCCCTGTACAAAGACTTACAATATGGGTGTAGATGTGATGCCATGATGTACTAACTTGAAGGTTTTGGCATGGTGCATAATACCCTCGACAACTTTATAACTTTATGGCTGGGTTCACACTATGTATATTTCAGGCTGTATTTGGTCCTCATGTCAGGTCCTCATAGCAACCAAAACCAGGAGTGGATTGAAAACCCAGAAAGGATCTGTTCACACAATGTTGAAATTGAGTGGATGGCCGTCATATAACGGTAAATAACTGCCATTATTTCAATATAACAGCCGTTGTTTTAAAATAACAGCAAATATTTGCCATTAAATGACGGCCATCCACTCAATTACAACATTATGTGAACATAGCCTTTCTGTGTTTTTAATCCACTCCTGGTTTTGGTTGCTATACAGCCTCAAACATACAGCCTCAAATATACGTAGTGTGAACCCAGCCTATAACTGGATAGTCTTCAAGGTTTTTATCCGGTTGATGTCGGTGGTCCACCCTATGTCAGCTAGGCCAAGAATCAATAAGAAGTTCACAGTGTGCAGGTGTGGTGCATGAAAAAATTTGAACCTCAAGCTTAGTGCAATCCTTAAATGGGCCTGGACAAGGTAGGTTTATTTTATCATCTTTACTGCCGGTAATAGCACAAAAAACAAGAACAACACATTTTGGTCCTTAGGGTCATGTCAGTCAGTGTTTTTTTTTTTTTTTGTTACATTAACTGCAATAAAGATATAGATAAAAAATAAAATATAGACCTACCTTCTTCCCGTCCATCTGGGGTTTGCACATGTGTTGAGATCCAGATTTTTTCAGGCCTCAAACCTGTATATGTTGAACTGCTTACTCTTTGTGCACTAAAGTTGTTGAGCCATTGAAAAGGAAAATAGGCAATCACCAGCCATAATAGAGGGTATAGTTAAGCTGGACTCTCTCCATGGGCCCCATAGCAGCAACATCGTCTGCCTCTAATGTACACAAAGCCTTAAAGGAGAAGGCCGGTGAAATTTTTTATTAAAGTATTGTATTGCCCCCCAAATGTTATACAAATCACCAATATACACTTATTACGGGAAATGCTTATAAAGTGATTTTTTCCCCTGCAATTACTACTGCATCAAGGCTTCACTTCCTGGATAACATGGTGATGTCACTTCCTGGATAACATGGTGATGTCACTTCCTGGATAAAATGGTGATGTCACGACCCGACTCCCAGAACTGTGCGGGCTGTGACTGCTGGAGAGGATGATGGCAGAGGGGCACAGGGCAGTGGAGGGACACTGAGCATCCCCCTGCCATCATCCTCTCCAGCAGCTACATCCCGCACAGCTCTGGGAGTCGGGTCATGACATCACCATGCTATACAGGAAGTGATATCACCATGTTATCCAGGAAGTGACATCACCATGTTATCCAGGAAGTGAAGTCTTGATGCAGTAGTAAGTGCATTTCCTGTAATAAGTATATATTGGTGATTTGTATAACTTTTGGAGGATAATACAATACTTTCATAAAAATTTTCACCGGACTTCTCCTTTAAAGAGGTCATGGACAAAAATGGTGCGGAGTAGTGTTGAGTGGAGAGGCTGAACTGTTTAGGTTCGGCAATGCTCTCTGAACCTGAACGCTCAGCATTTGACTCCTTGCGGCTCCCTATGGCTGCAACCATGTTTTCCTGGACTCACTAGGCTGGTATTCTCCAGCCTTGGGGAGTCAGATGCTGAAAATGCTGCCGAACCTGAGCACAAGTAGTGTAGAGTATAGTGCAGAGGAAGGTTCCATATAATGCTATATAGTTTTATAGGATGAAACTATTCTTACTAAGATTAGATAATAGGTATTTTTGTGTGTGCTCATTATGGATTAAGTTTAAGAACAGGAAGATTTCCTGTTTGGTTTTTTTTTATTACTGTGCAGTTTTTTTGTTTGTTTGTTTGCTTTTAGATGGAAATACTACTTCTGCAAAAATTTTTCTTGCCATCAGTCGCTATAAAAGAGGTGCATAGGCATGCATTTCTCCGGACTCTGAGAGCACTGAAAACCCAAGCAAAACGTTTAAATGCTTATGTAATATTTTAACGTTTTTTTTTTTTTTTAGTGACAGTAATGCTAAATTGGTCGAGCATTTGAAATCAATCTACCTCCAATAGGTGGCAGTGAGGAGCGAGCTTCTTACCATTTGGATGAAAGCTACTTTTCATACCATATTTCCATCAAACATTGCAAAAATTATAAGATTCCATATGCTAGTTTGGCGGTCTCTTCACTAAAACATGCTACCCCCCCCCCCCCCCTCAGTCCCCCGTTACAAGGTGAGAACAACTGCAATAAAGTTACTGTATGTAATACAGCAAAATAGAGCCATATCTCATAAGTTATAGTCCATGTAATTTATAGGAGTGATATATTGTATAAACTACTGTGACTCCACAAAAGTTAATCTTCCCTTTAAATTCTTATGAATTTAAGAAAATGAAGGAAAGCCCCAGAGATATCTATATCCCGTGTAATATATGTTAATTGGAAAGAAATCCACCTTATCAGTACAATCTGTGTTCACTTCATTTCTATAAATCCTGGGTAAGATATACTGTAAGGCATTTACAGGTCTACTGAGCTAATCCCAGTAGTCTTATAGTCAGCGGACCTTATATTTTTCTTGGAAGGGAGATTTAACTATGTGCTTACCGAAATAAAAATGGATGCAAATGGAAATAACACATCTGAACCCGGAATACCTCATCCAAGGTCCAAAAGCTTGTTAGAGTGTTAGAAATGACCAATGACTAAGTAAAAAGGAATAAAAAATGTAAAAATGACCAATATGTATGGAGATAGGATAGTATGTATGGTATGAAGATAGTATAATATATATAGTATAAAGATATAGTATATGCAGTATGGAGATAGGATAGTATATACAGTATGGAGATAGTATTTTAATTATATATATATATATATATATATATATATATATATAGTGTAGAGATAGTATATTATGTATGGTATGGCAATAGTATAGCACAGGGGTGATTCTAGCCTCTCTGCTGCCCGAGGCGAACTATAGGATGACGCCCCCCCCCCGGTCAATCCGCCCACATTATAATCCACTACTGCCCCCCCCCCCCCCAACTGCTGTCCCCAATAAACATAATGTTTGGTCCCTTGCTGCACAGAGGATGTCAGGAGAGGAGGGGGCTGATCTTATAGGGGAGGTCACAGCAGCACAGAGGAGGTCAGGAGAGGAGGGTGCTAATCCTATAGGAGAGGTCCCAGCAGCACAGAGGATGTCAGGAGAGGAGGGTGCTAATCCTATAGGAGAGGTCCCAGCAGCACAGAGGATGTCAGGAGAGGAGGGTGCTAATCCTATAGGAGAAGTCCCAGCAGCACAGAGGATGTGAGGAGAGGAGGGTGCTGATCTTTTAGGAGATGGTCCCCCTCTTCCCCCCTTATAGATGGTCCCCCTCTTTCCCCCCTTATAGATAGTCCCCCTCTCCCCCCTTATAGATGGTCCCCCTCTTTCCCCCCTTATAGATGGTCCCCCTCTTTCCCCCCTTATAGATAGTCCCCCTCTCCCCCCTTATAGATGGTCCCCCTCTTTCCCCCCTTATAGATGGTCCCCCTCTCCCCCCCTCCCTTATAGATGGCCCCCCTCTTCCCCCCCCCCCTTTATAGCTGCCCCCCCTTTCCCCCCCTTTATAGATGCCCCCCAGTGAGTAAATAACACAAAAATAACAAAATATAACTCACCTACCCTGCGTTCCCCCGTCGATCCTCTCTCCGGCTGCCTCCGTCTGATGCGCGGCTGCCGGGGGTGTCCGGTCCTCTCCCCGGCAGCGCGCGCATCACACAGCTCCTAGTGCCGCCTGGGCCCTGACTTCCGGTACGTGCGCTCCCAGTACCGGAAGACAGGGCCCCAGGCGGCACTAGGAGCTGTGTGATGCGCGCGCTGCCGGGGAGAGGACCGGACACCCCCGGCAGCCGCGCATCAGACGGAGGCAGCCGGAGACTCTTGTGACCGCAAGCGAAACAATGCTTGCGGTCACAAGAGTGCAGTGGCGAGGGGGCCTCCCGGGCGGCATTATAATGTGGGCGGCAAGGCATGGGCCCCCCGGAGCCTCGGGCCCCGGGCGGCAGCCCAAACCGCCTACATTATAATCCGCCATTGGTGGCAGTACAGTAGCGGCCCGATCGCGGCTGCGACCGTGGTAGCTACACCACTGAATGCCGCCCCCATGATAACAGCTGGTGGCGCCGCCTGAGGCAGACGACTCAGGTCGCCTCATCATTGCGGCGCCACTGGTATAGCATATATATCGTATGGAAATAGTATAGTATACTGTATATGGTATGGAGAAAGTATAGTGTATATACAGTATGGAGATAGTATAGCATATATGTGGCATGAAGATAGTATAGGATATATAGTATGGAGATAGTATAGTATATATAGCATGGAGGTAGTATAGTGTATATATATTATGGATATAGTAATATATATATATAGTATGGAAATAGTATAGTATCTATATATAGTTGAAAGATTGTACAGTATATACAGTGTGGAGAAAGTATTGCAATTACAGTATAGATATGGTATAGCATATGTATGGTATGGAGCTAGTATAGTATATATAGTATGGAGTTAGTATAGTGTACAGTCATGGCCAAAAGTTTTGAGAATGATACAAATATTAATTTTTACAAAGTCTACTGCTTCAGTTTTTAAAATGGCAATTTGCAGAATGTTATAAAGAGTGATCAGCTTAACAGCAATTACTTGCAAAGTCAATATTTGCCTAGAAAATGAATGTTATCCCCCAAAACACATTTCAACATCATTGCAGCCCTGCCTTAAATTGACCAGCTAACATTGTTTCAGTGATTGCTCCATTAACACAGGTGTGGGTGTTTATGGGGACAGGGCTGGAGATCAATCTGTCATCATTAAGAATGACACCACTGAACACTTTAAAAGGAGGCTGGTGCTTGGCATCATTGTTTCTCTTCTGTTAACCATGGTTATCTCTAAAGAAACACGTGCAGTCATCATTGCACTTCACAAAAATGGCCTAACAGGAAAGAGTATCACAGCTAGAAAGATTGCACCTCAGTCAACAATCTATTGCATCATCAAAAACTTCAAGGAGAGTGGTTGCATTGTTGCCCAAAAGGCTCCAGGGTGCCCAAGAAAGATCAGCAAGCGCCAGGACCTTCTCTTAAAAGTGTTTCAGCTGCGGGATCGGGCTACCAGCAGTGCAGAGCTTGCTCAGGAATGGCAGCAGGCAGGTGTGAGTGCATCTGCAGGCGGAGACTCTTGGAGCAAGGCCTGGTCTTAAGGAGGGAAGCAAAGAAGCCACTTCTCTCCAGAAAAAACATCAGGGACAGACTGATATTCTGCAAAAGGTACAGGGGGTGGACTGCTGACGACTGAGGCAAAGTCATTTTCACTGATTAATCCCCTTTCCGATTGTTTGGGACATCTGAAAAACAGCTTATTCGGAGAAGACAAGGTGAGTGCTACCACCAGTCTTGTCTCATGCCAACTGTAAAGCATCCTGAAACCATTCATGTGTGGGGTTGCTTCTCAGCCAAGGGAATCGGCTCTCTCACAGTCTTGCCTAAAAACACAGCCATGAATAAAGAATGGTACCAGAATGTCCTCCAAGAGCAACTTCTCCCAACCGTCCAAGAGCAGTTTGGCAATCAACAATGCCTTTTCCAGCATGATGGAGCGCCTTGCCATAAAGCAAAGGTGATAACTAAATGGCTTAAGGAACAAAACTTAGAGATTTTGGGTCCATGGCCTGGAAACTCCCCAGATCTTAATCCCATTGAGAACTTGTGGTCAATCATCAAGAGACGGGTGGACAAACAAAAACCAACAAATTCTGACAAAGTGCAAGCATTGATTTGGTCCAGAAGTTGATTGAGAGCATGCCAGGGAGAATTGCAGAGGTCCTGAAGAAGAAGGGTCAAAACTGCAAATATTGACTTGCTGCATTAACTCATTCTAACTGTCAATATAAGATTTTGTTACTCATAATATGATTGCAATTATATTTCTGTATTTGATAAAAACATCTGACAAACACACATAAAAAACAGGGCAGCAGATCATGTGAAAATATAATATTTGTGTCATTCTCAAAACTTTTGGCCATGACTGTATATATGGTATGGAGATAGTACAGAAGGTAAAATGTAAAGTAAATTATGAACAGACATATAACCCAAATAATTTAAAATGGAAAAATAAACAAGTAGAAGAATTTTATAAATTTCTATGTGTTAAGTTGCTTGCATGTTAAATAGATAAGGCAGAATTAGAAAATATTCATCTATACTTATGTCAATGAACCTCAAAGAGAACCAGTCATGTCCCTGGCGGGTTGTGAACCAGCCCCAGAACCTTATAGCTGCTGTGCACCGCTCTCCGACACTCTGCATGACAGCCTCTGGTTGAGTGGCAATTTAAACATATCACTGGGTGCCACTCAGTAGGTAGGCATTGGGGGGGAGCTGTAGCGACATGTAGTCATGCTGCCTCTGTTCTCTACAAAGGCACTCACACTTGATTGGTAACCTGACCTTTGCATTAAATTCTCAGCTGTCAGGCTGTCAATCAAGTGTGAGCTGAAAAGAGGGTGGAAGGTCTGCCCCAATGCCTAGTTACCAAGTGGCAGTTGTGGCAATTAAATAGTGATATTTCAAAATTGCCGCCCTGCCAAAGAGGCGGCAAGTTATAAGGTACTGGGCCCAGTTCCCACTCCACTAGAGATGTGACCAGTTTCCTTTAACTGCAATACCACACAGAAACTGCTTTAAATCATGTCCAGTCAAACCATTATGTGACCCTTCCCAAAGTGACAATGTAAAATTAGTATGGAACCCCAGATTTGGAAACTTATTTATTTGTTTTTTTTTTTCTGTGAATTATCCTCTAGTTTGAATGTTGTTTAATCTCTTGGGAGATATCCCATTTAGCAATTTAAAGGGGTAATGGGTAAGCTTTAATAACCCTGGGATAATGTCACAGGCATTGTTCATATGATGCCGCTGGCCTAGGTAGTCTCTGCATGCCAATTCCTGCTTTTACCCAGTTTTATTACAATCCTGGACAAACCCTTTAAAGAGGCACTGTTGTGATTTTTTTTTTTTTAAAGAAATCAACAGGGGTTGTAATCGCAAGGAGATTTGAAATATTCTCTCTCTTTTTTTTTCACATGGCCACTAGGTGTCTCTAGGGTACAAACACACTCGGCATATCCACAGCGAGTTTCTCGCTGCAAATTTGCAGCATAACTCGCTGCAGATCCTGGCCCTGTGTAGTCAATAGCAGACAGAATCGCAGAAGGGATGTACATCTCTGCTGCGAGTTTGTCTGCAGCCCACCCCATTAACCCTCCCGCCGCCAGAGCTGATGGCCCCGGCCTCCTCCTTGCTTCGGCGGATCCCGGCACGTCCCGCTCGGCCAATCAGTGAGCTGCCCAACCACAGCGTACTGATTGGCTGAGCGGGACTAGAAGACACCGGGAGCAGCTGGGGCCGAGATCAGGTAAAGTATCAGCTCCGGCGGTGGGGGGGTTAACAGGGCGGGCTGCGGACAAACATCCCTGCTGCGATTCTGTCTGCCATTGAGTAAACAGGGACGGGATCCGCAGCAAGAAACTCCCTGCGGAGACGTCAAGTGTGTTTGTAACCTTATACTGAAGTCCATGTTCCCTCTGTGCCAATATTTGGGATTATTTTTTTTAGTTCAAAAAAAGAGACCAAACACAGGAAGTCCCAGTCCTTTGGACGCTCACAGACATCGTGCACAGAGTGTGGGACATCATGCACAGAGCAGGACAAGTCTTCACTGGGCCTGTGTGCAGCTGCTGCACGTCCACATTCAGTAACAAAGATTCCTGGGGGCGCTCACATTGTATGGTCACTGGGACTTCTCAAATAGCAAATATTGGCACTGAAGGATCATGACGCAAGTCTGGCCGTATGTGTAATTTGTATTTAAACATAGAAAATGTAAAAGAAATTTAAAAAAATAAATAAAGACAGTATATTGCAAAACTCCTCGTGATCACAACCCCTTTTGTTATCTCGATTTTTTTTCTTTAAGATGTACAGGAGAAAGAAACTGGCCCAGCAGCTAGTATACGTAGATACAGTACATTGTGTGAATCCATATACCCAATCTATTTTTATACTTTCTAAATATTCCAAAGTATTTCAAATGACTAGGTGAAATTAATAGATGTGTTTATTGTAAGCTGTAAAGTCATGATGGCTGTCATCTGCACAATCTTCTTCAACTTCACATACAAATTATTATTATTATTATTATTTTTTTTATACAAGGGACAATGGTAAAAGACTCATTTTACAGACTTCTAGTGAATTTATAGGCAGTTGGCAATCCTGTGTAGGGTACTGTCATATTATATTAGACTATTAGACCTCATCTAAAAAAGGACATTGATAAAATTGAACGGGTCCAAAGACGGGCTACAAAAATGGTGGAGGGTGTAAGGCATAAACCATATCAGGAAAGACTTAAAGATTTGAATCTGTATAGTCTGGAGGAAAGAAGGGAAAGGGGGGACATGATTGAAACCTTTAAGTATGTTAAAGGACTAAATAAGGTTCAGGAGGGAAGTGTTTTTAGTAAAAAACTGAGCTCAAGAACAAGAGGACACAGTGAGAGGTTAGTTGGGGGAAAGATCAGAAGCAATGTGAGAAAATATTATTTTACTGAAAGAGTAGTAGATACCTGGAACAAACTTCCAGCAGAGGTGGTTGGTAAATCTACAATAACAGAATTTAAACACGCCTGGGATAAACCTATATCTATCCTAAGATAATAAGAAAGAAAATACTAGGGCAGACTAGATGCACCCAGTGGTCTTTTTCTGCCAACAATCTTCTATGTTTCTATGGTGTCACATCTCCATTCAGGCCGTCATAGGAGGGAAACAATGAAAAGGAAGTATGTAGTGTCAGGTCCACTGCACGCCGGCACTTATGTGGTCTCCCAGAGCGCTGTTATATAGCTGGGCCCAAGATTGTCCCTGTTCACTATTTTATGCAGCAGGTTGTATTGTATAATGTTTTGAACTTTATTTCTCTGTACGGTTATGTTCTCACTACAACAACAACACCTCCAATCCCCTTGATCCAATCGCAGGTGAGTAGGCGCAGGTCATCCACCACAGGGGCCAGATAATATGGAATCTAAAAGTTAATTAATTAACAAAACATTAAAATACATAAAAAGGTAAAAGCACAACGTGTTTCCAGGCCGGACCGGCCTCTTCCTCAGGGTTCTGGCTTTGCATTCTTACCAAGATAACTTTACCAGGTTGATGTGTTTTCATATGAGTCTGATGAGATAAGTTGTGAAATTACTCCTTAGAATTACTCTAGGACCTTTGTGTATGCTCCCGGCCAGGCCTAGAGACCTTCAGATCCCCCAGCTGTCCTCTAAACTGTGACCTCTATGAGGAGTGGGGAAATGTGGGTGAGGACTTTTAAAGGGGAAAAACCTTGGCAAACCAAGATGGGTATCTTAGCCACCTTAGGGCAGTGACTTCAGGACAAGTTATTTAGTTTCTATAGAAGCAAAACTTCTCCACAGAGGTAACCTATTCAACGCCACCAGGATTACAAGCGTAAGAGACACTATTGCAACTTGCCTAAAGTATTTCAAAACTCTGCAGCTCTTCCTCCTTGTGTCACTGAAGTCTGGTTTTCATCACACCTAGCTCATCTTGGGCGATCCCGAGATCCACCTGCCAGTATCGATGTGTGCCCACACCATTAACATTGAAGCGGCCCCCAAACCTCTGCACTGGCACTAAGGAGAACACAGGAGCACCTGGTGCCTAACAGTAACCATGCCGTCCTGCAGGTGCATCTCCCCTATAGCTCCTAACTCTTGATCCTACTAAGCGTTTACCCCTCACCCTGAGCTGCTACACTTATAGCACCTGACGGACCCCACTAACTAAAGTAGGGTTGTAAATCTGTGTTGGAGACGCCTCTAATGCAGGTGGGAGGAACATTAATTCTCATACTAACCCACTACCAATGTCTTGTAGGTGCTGTTACAACAGTTCTGACCCCCCCTGACTTCCTTTTCTCCCTTTAAATACATACTGTACATACTGACTGTAATAACTACTTTATAACTTCTTTGGTGCCATGTACTTACTTTTTACCTGAACTGAGACAATGTCGTGTGACTGGTTCGCCCAATCACCTATAGGGACTTTGTGACTTTATGTACAACTGGAACATTGGCAAATTAAGCACTTGTTGCCTCTCTTGTCACCCCCAGTCATCCTAGTCTGTAAGCTCTTGCGAGCAAGTCTCTAACTCTGTATTGCTATTTATTTTAATTTATTTATTGTATAATGTAATATAAATATAACCTGTGTTGTGAACGGAGGGAGAGTCTGACGGCCGGCACTACGGAGCGACTTCGGAAGGTGGTGAGCTGAAACCTGGTAGTGCAATTCGGCTAGTGGAGGTGCTCAACGCTTAGGAATACAGTCCAAAATAGGCAGAATAAAGAGGAATAGATGCGGTCACTCACCACAAGATGTGCCGTAGAAAGCTTTATTTGATCCAGGAATGAACACAGCAGGGAAGGGGGAAGGTGGAGGAGCGGGTGCTGTCAGACAAACATTTTCACGCGGTAAAGCGCGTGACCCCGTGAAAACGTTTGTCTGACAGCACCCGCTCCTCCATCTTCCCCCTTCCCTGCCGTGTTCATTCCTGGATCAAATAAAGCTTTCTACGGCACATCTTGTGGTGAGTGACCACATCTATTCCTCTTTATTCTGAATAACCTGTATTGTACTTATATAAATATTTTTTTTTTTTAATTGCTGGCGCTATACAAATATTATTCTTATTATAACTGACTGATGAAGCATTATATCTTGAAATGCGGTGTCCTAATAAATTACATTTTGTTGAAGTCATTTCTGGACACATCTTTATAAGCTGTGCTCCTGCCGATAGCTTATCTTTATGTCCTCTATCTGGAGCTTATGGCTGGGTGGGCATTCCCTATGTACTAGGATGGAGAAAAGGAACGTCTGAGTCCACCACCATCTGAATGGCTACAAAACATGGCCACTTTTTCCCTCTCTTGTCTCCAGATTGGGTGGGGTTTGGAACTCAGTTCCATTGAAGTAAATAGAGCTTAATTGCAAACCGCACCTGAACTGAAGACAAGAGAGGGGGGGGAAGTGACCATGGTTTTTGTAGTGCTGGATAACCCCTTCAAAGATTGGCGGTGGGAGAACACATAATTTTTTTTTATTCCGGCCACCCTGTGCAGTTTTGGGCTTTGTTCATACAATATATTTTTTAAAACCAGAATGGCCATTGTTTGAAACTAAACAACGGATGTTCTTGTCATAGAAAAATGTGTTGCTTTGAAGTCAATGCAAACAACGGACGTTGTTCACACAGGCTGTTGTTTGGTACGGACATGGAAATAATTAACATGTCAATTATTTCAAACCGTTGTGCTTTGGAATCAATGCAATTTTTAGAGCGACAACTGCCGCTGTATGACACTCACTACAACGGCCGTTGTCTTTGAGTGCCAAAAAATGGCTGTTGTCCGTACATTTTGGGAACATAGCCTTAAACACTAAGGTATTTAAAGGGAAACCACATTATGTGGATTTATTCTATAGGGCACTACAGATTGACACCAATGCAAGAAAGTCTCAATGGCATCTTTTTTTTTTCTTTCTCCAGGTACCAAGACATCCGACTATTGCATAAGGATCATTGGCAACTTTCCTGCATTGAACAAGCAGAAGTGGGTGGGGATCCTCCGGAATGGCACAGGTTACCTTGGTTGGCTATAACACTGGGAGGAACCATGTTGCTAGTTAAACTAAAAACCCAGGTAAGTGAACCTCAGACTTCCATCCCAATTGCTAAGTTGCTTATCGATGTGTCCAAAAATACCAAGAAAAGCTTGAGTACCGCAGCCTTGGCCTTGTATCGCCCACTCACATATTCTTGTGTATTTTTTGCCACTATTTTTACATACATTTTGAGGCTATGTTCCCACGTAGTAATAGACTGGCCGTTCCTTGACCCAGCTGGGTCACAGAACGGACGGTCTCTGAAAAGATCATCCTGGCCGGTACTGCAGAACTGGCCGGATGATCTCTTCGGCCGCAGGGATCTGATGCGGGCGCATCTGTGCGAGCCCGCATCACAACTCCCCACAGCACACTATGGAGCATGTGGCCGGATCCACTTGCTCCACAGTGTGCACTGACAGGGTTTTCTGCGGCTGCTATTCAATGAATAGCGGCCACAGAAAACTGATATATCAGTTGTTTGCAGCGTTGCAAGTGTACACGCTCCAGCCGGGATTCCTAGGCAGCAATGGACGTATATTTCCGTATAAATCATGGCCGTAGTACAACGGCCGTGGTTTTGCGAAAATATACGGTGTGAACATAGCCTTAGATGTTATTTTAATTTAATAAAAAAAAATGTAATTTTAACTGAAACTGCATTTTAAGTGATCATAAAACATCCCGGATATGTCTTGGGGTAAGCAGTTTTTTTTCTCTATTTTGTGGGAAGAAAAAGCGTAGAATTTCTCGCTTTTCTGCTCCTCATGAATAACATATACCCAATTTATATACATATTTTTTTTTTTTTAAATCATTGGAAAATGTATAGACAGGTATAGCCCAATACATTTCTTGTATCCATTTTTTATTTTTATTTTAGGGCAATCGCAGTAACGTGATTTGAATTGAGAACTTTATTTATAAGGGAAAAAAAATGTTACTGGAAAAACATATGAAAATGCATAGCTATCAGTTAATAAATTTGCCTGCACTTTTAGATATAGGAATTGTAGAATAAAAACCTAATGTGAACCTTGCCTTAGCCTATAATTATCACCACCCTCTACACTTCTGATGTAAAAGTAACAATTGATTTTTACTAAGAGATGAACATTGCTCTGTTATTATCTGTTCTCATCCTCCAGTATGTAACATAAGAAGTGCACAAAGTGAAGCATTTAGTACAGCACCATAATAGCCGAGCATGCTGGGACACTGATTACAGCCAAACTTTCTTGTGTCCCAATTATCTCCCCATTTCCCTCACCCTGGTCCTCGTGCATCATACAAGCATCATTAACCCATTTATGATGATTCCTTAATCATCCCATAATAAGAACAATACACAGCGTATATCCATTATACATTTCTAATTGTGCTTTCTGGAGGCTTCAGTCCTCAATTTAAAACGCTATTAAACACGTCTTTACCAATGAGCCCGGCGTTAGAAGTGTTTTGACAAGGAGTTTTATGCCTGACTACTTCCATTTTATACCCACCAGTAAATACCACCAAGTGAACTGGGGCGGTGGACAGGCATTAAAGGAACAGACAATCGCCCAGCACCGTGGTTTTAATTATTCTCTACTGGTAAGATTTTAGGGAAGTTCAGGGAGGTATTAGCCTTTATCATTAGTATGTTTAGATATGTAAGCTATAAATACATTATATATATATATATATATATATATATATATATATATAAATAGTGGTAAAAGGAATAGGTTGGTGGGATTTGTCTGGCGCAAACACCCCTTTTGGAACACCGGCCACGTTCCCCTGTACCTTCTCTGAATGAAGAGAACTCCTGGCACTGGTGTGAAGTCAAATTCAGGCTTTTATTTGGTGCAACGCGTTTCGAGGGTGCAATCCCCTCTTCATCAGGCATAATACAGGTAACATACATATATATATACATACATATATATATATATATATATATATATATATATATACAGGGGCGTAGCTAAGGGCTGATGGGCCCTGGTGCAAAATTTTAGTTTGGGCCCCCCACCCCATAGTCACTCTAAGGTGACGCCCCCTAATGTGGCACTGTGTCCCCTCATGCACTGTTCTACTGCCCCCTTTTATTAATTGACTGTACTGTGTCATTCTCTAATTGTTTTCTAACCTTTGAATCAACAGCTGTATCCCTCCCTGTGTCCCCCTGTATATAGCAGACCAGTATCCCTCTCTGTGACCCCTGTATATAGCAGACCAGTATCCCTCCATGTGCCCCCTGTATATAGCAGACCAGTATCCCTCCATGTGCCCCCTGTATATAGCAGACCAGTACTCCTCCATGTGCCCCCTGTATATAGCAGACCAGTACTCCTCCATGTGCCCCCTGTATATAGCAGACCAGTACTCCTCCATGTGCCCCCTGTATATAGCAGACCAGTATCCCTCCATGTGCCCCTTGTATACAGCAGACCAGTATCCCTCCCTGTGCCCCCCTGTATATAGCAGACCAGTATCCCTCCCTGTTTCCCCCTGTATATAGCAGACCAGTACTCCTTCCTGTGCCCCCTGTATACAGCAGATCAGTATTCCTTCCTGTGTCCTCTGTATATAGCAGATCAGTATCCCTTCCTGTGTCCCCTGTATATAGCAGATCAGTATCCCTTCCTGTGTCCCCTGTACATAGAAGATCAGTATCCCTTCCTGTGTCCCCTGTATATAGCAGATCAGTATCCCTTCCTGTGTCCCCTGTATATAGCAGATCAATATCCCTCCCTGTGTCCCCTGTATATAGCAGATCAGTATCCCTTCCTGTGTCCCCTGTATATAGCAGATCAGTATCCCTTCATGTGCCCCCTGTATATAGTAGACCAGTATCCCTTCCTGTGTCCCCTTTATATAGCAGACCAGTACTCCTCCATGGGCCCCCTGTATATACATGTAGCAGACCAGTACTCCTCCCTGTGCCCCCTGTGTATACATGTAGCAGACCAGTACTCCTCCCTGTGCCCCCTGTATATAGCAGAACAGTATCCCTCCCTGTGTCACCTGTATATAGCAGACCAGTACTCCTCCATGTGCCCCCCTGTATATTGCAGAACAGTATCCCTCCCTGTGCCCCCTGTATATAGCAGAACAGTATCCCTCCCTGTGCCCCCTGTATACAGCAGACCAGTATCCCTCCCTGTGTCCCCTGTATATAGCAGAACAGTATCCCTTCCTGTGCCCTGTGTATATAGCAGAACAGTATCCATCCCTGTGTCTCCCTGTATATAGCAGACCAGTACTCCTCCCTGTGCCCCCTGTATACAGCAGATCAGTATCCCTTCCTGTGTCCCCTGTATATAGCAGATCAGTATCCCTTCATGTGTCCCCTGTATATAGCAGATCATTATCCCTTCCTCTGTCCCCTGTATATAGCAGATCATTTTCCCTTCATGTGTCCCCTGTATATAGCAAACCAGTACTCCTCCATGTGCCCCTGTATATAGCAGATCAGTATCCCTTCCTGTGTCCCCTGTATATAGCAGATCAGTATCCCTTCCTGTGTCCCCTGTACATAGAAGATCAGTATTCCTTCTTGTGTCCCCTATATATAGCAGATCAGTATCCCTTCCTGTGTCCCCTGTATATAGCAGACCAGTATCCCTCCTTGTGCCCCCGTTATATAGCAGACCAGTATCCCTCCCTGTGCCCCCTGTATATAGCAGAACAGTATCCCTCCCTGTACCACCTGTATATAGCAGACCAGTATCCCTCCCTGTGCCACCTGTATATAGCAGACCAGTACTCCTCCATGTGTCCCCTGTATATAGCAGACCAGTATCCCTCCCTGTGCCCCCTGTATATAGCAGACAAGTATTTCTCCATGTCCCCCTGTATACAGCAGACCAGTATCCCTCCATGTCCCCCTGTATATAGCAGACCAGTACTCCTCCATGTGCCCCCTGCTGCACTCCTCTCCTCCATGGTGTATGCTGCATCCTGCACGGCTGAGGCTCCTCCCCCTGCTCGGATCCCCATACCCCTCAGCTCTGCAGGATCCAGTTTACACCACTGAGGAGAGGAGGATCACAGCGTCCCTGCAGTCAGCAACTCCCCTCTGAGGAACTTGAGTGGATCGCGCTGCTGCAATCCTCCTCTCATCTCCTCATCACTATAGGCTCCTGCAGGGTGGAGGCCCCTCCTCCAGGCAATGAGAGGAGGATTGCAGCAGCGCGATCCTCTCAGTTTCCTCTCAGATGAAGCGCCGCCTGCACGGAGGAGGCCCCTGCCATATCTGGAGGAGAGGACGCTGGTACTTGCTGTCATCTGACTAGGTAAGAGATCCAGTCAAATGACAGCAAGTTCCTTCAGTTATGTCAGTGGAGCTGGGGACATAGTGCGTGGGCTGGGCGCCCACAGGAGGAAGTGGCGAGGGGGGTGGCGGGCCCCCCTAGCGTAGGGGCCCGGTCGCCATGGCGACCGTTGCAACCTCTGTAGCTACGCCACGGTATATATAAAACTATATTAAACTGTATTATAGATAGATAGATAGATAGGAGAATGATTGATTGATAGGAGAATGATTGATTGATAGATAGATAGATAGATAGATAGATAGATAGATAGATAGATAGTGTGAACAGCCTAACCAGTGATCAGACCGTTTTGAGACTCAGATTTATGGATTTTAACAACGCTATACTTTTTTTTTAATGTGTTCAAAATTACTTGGATAGGCATTATAGTAGCACACATAAAATAAAAATAAAAAAGGAAAGAAATATAAGGTATGCTAGTCTTGTCCAAGTAAATTTTTATCCTTAAACTAAGTTTAAAAAAAAATTATAAAAAAAATGATACTTACCTGCCCTGATCTACTACCACATCTGTCTCACTAATGCCCAATCCCAACTGAACAAAAACTAACATTATCTAAAGAGTCTGTGAGAAATGAAAGGTGGAATCTGATTGGTTGCTAGGGGCAACTGGGCCAGTTTCACTTTACACCAGGTTTGATAAATCTCCCCCCATCTGTCTTTGCTTAGTTATGGCTGGAACATTTCTGTCTGTGCTTCAATAAAGGAAGAGTTTTACCCTGGAACCTTGATGTCTTGGATTTTCTACATGAGTAAAGGTCCTGTTCCACTGAACGATTATTGGCCATCACGGCCGATAATCGTCCCGTGGAATAGGAGGCAATGATCAGTCAACATCGTTTAGGCCGGCTGATCATTGAAGTCGTTTGTCTTTCAACATGGAGCACTTTAGGAAAACTGTGGTCTATGTGTACCATGTGTACTATGCGCTACAATTCCCCTCATGCCTGGACAACCGAAGCTTTGATGTTGGCTTTCCAAGCCTGATGGGAATTGTAATTTTGCAATAACTGGAGGGTCGTAGGTTCCCAATCCTAGTAAATCAGCCCCATTATCTGTGACTGGACAAGCCCTTTAAGAGTAGACCCATATAAAAAAGTAAAACTGTCCGTCACCAATAAAATAATAGACCATCACCTTCTTACCTTCACAATTCCCTACAGGACATGTCATGACAGCATCCCAACCACACAACGTCACATGATCGACCATATGACATTACATAGAGAATAATATAAATCCCACAATGATTTTTCCCTGGTATCTGGAGGTAGATTATATGACTTTTATAGCAGAGTAGCTCTTTCATGTCAGTTTTTTTTTATAGGTATTGTTATATACTTTTATTTCTCCCTCATCCTTACATAAGGTACAAGCTCTGCACGGAGCAGTCAGACATAGCCGAGATCCCTGAACTTAGATTCCTCTGCAGAGCAAGTAAGGACTCAACCTGACCCTTTGACTTATCATATAATAAACTATTGTTTCTTCACCACAAAAGGCTATTATGTAGTCTGGTATCATGCCATCTCTTAAAAGCCTCATATCCCAGCATTTGTCATGAGCACAAATCATCTTTGGATATTTTGATCATCCCTGTGGGTTGTTTTCTAAGATAACTTGCACAATATGGAGTATTTTACTGTCTAGGTTGAGTCTTTTAGTAGAGCCAATATATACACGAAAGCGTCTGTGCTTATAATGCGTGTTGTCATAATGATCTGGTATTGATGTGGTCCGTACTTTCAGGCTCCTATCCGGGATTCATAATAGTAACCTAGTAGAGTCCTAGTCTGTGGGTAGTGGAGCCATCATAAAACAATGCATGTCTATGGCTATGCACTGATACAGATTCATGTTTATTGATCACTCCATTGTCATATAAAATATTTACGCTACTTTAATATAAGATTGCGGCCTCTTTCAAAACACCAGCCATCTTTCATTCAGGTTTACACAACTTGGGTGATTTGGGAAGTTTTTTCTACCTCCTATACCACAGCAGGGGTAGTTTTGCCACCCAACATGCTAATAAAACCCTAAATTGTCAACTGGGTGGTCACCACAAATCAGTTCTCCTTGAGCAGAGCCCTTACACTCATGCCCATTGATGGCAGTGGTGACCACCCCTTTTCACAATCCATTAACTGTCAAGGGGGTGGTCACCACTGCTGTCAATGGGGTATAAATCTGAGCTGTCTCCCTACCAAGTACTCAGTGGTGGTGAACTGTCAAATATGAAGGGAATAGCAATGGAGGCCACAAAGGGAGTCTCTGGCAGTTGTGTGAAATTACCAGTGCCAGTGCCTGAGAATAGACCGTCGTTGGGCGTGGAAACCGGGTACCCTGTGCTGGCGCCAATCCATTCATGTAAAAAACGTAAAGCAATGTATCTGATGGTACATTCGCTTTAAAGGGCTGAAAATAAAACTTAACTTCTCAGTGAGAGAAGTCAAAAGTTTTGATCAGTTTGAATTTGAATGCCATAGTTTCAAAGAATTACTAAAATAAACTGTGAGAAGGTCTAGACATTGTGCTTCTCTCCCAATTTTCCTACGGGGAAACAACAGACAGCATTAACTTACCTCTCTCTGTGCCGGCGATCCACCATCTGACTGGACAAGGGACGTCCACGGGCTCCGGGATCTCCTCTGCTGCCGACATCATGAACTCGCTGATTGACAGCCTGCTCTAGTCACTAATTGGCTAAGCAGGCTGTCCTTCAGCCAGGTCAGGCATTTTCCCCCAAGTCGTGACGTCATCACAGCTCACAGAAAATGGCTTTCGGTGGCACGGCGAAAGGTAAGTGTTGTTCCCTATCATTTTCCTCCCTACCCCTGCCAAATTAGAAAAAAAAAAAAAAACTAGACTTCTCCTTTAAATCAAACCTAATTCAGGCACTTCCAGACAATTGTCAATACAATACACAAGCCTGACCTACCCTATAAGGGTGCACGATGAGGATTAAAGTCCTAGATAACACCTTTAATTAATAAAATAAATAAAATAATATTACCAATACGGCAAATCTGACATCTAAACTCAACATCTCTTTGTCCACTCCTGATAATGTGAGCGGCTTCTTCTACATCCCCGGTGTCTTAATATTTATTTTGAAGGAGCAGGATTGAGGAGGCAAGCTTTATCAAAGATTTAATAAGATATAAGTGGATGTGTAATGGTAGGGATGACATTATCCTGAAATAATCCCATTTTATACAGCACATTATTCAAGTTAATACCAGATATGTCAGGGATGTTCTAATAATATCTGCTAATAACTCCCTGACAGTATCAGACTCCTTCACGTTTGTCTAGTGAAGGTTAATGGGATTTCTTCAAATATTTTTTTTTCAATATTTACATATTGTGAAATTTTTCTCAGCAAATATACAAAATATTCTGGAATGTACTGATTATCATTTATGTCTATAAAGAGCTCTATCTATCTATCTATCTATCTATAGTCAAGGCTTTACATTTTTCTTAGCAGCAGTGCCACATCTACCCTCTGGCTGAGTCTGGTATTGCATCCTACCCTCATTTGAGTAAATACTGTAGTACTATGAACAGTCCTTGAACAGAAGTGGAAGTTTAAAATAATTCCTTTTTCTAAGCATGTACAACCCCCTAAAATCTATGTTTTGTAAGGGAACAATCAAATAAGGTTTTTATATGAGGAATGGAAAAAAATGGAGAGAAAAAAATGTCAGAAAAATGCTGTAACTTTAGCTGGCTTTTTGTGATTTGAAAAAAAGGCCACTGACCGAAAAAATGAGACTATAACAGCATAAATCCAAAAAACTGTGTGTAGCCCATATCATTATTTCTAATAGCAAACCTTCCAGGTTTAGCTCCCCGATAGCTCCACACAAAATACCACAGACCACCGTGTACCTAAGGGAACAGATACAAATTTAGATGTTTTTCTTTCATTATCTAGGGAATTTTAGTGCTTTCACTGCTGTTATTGAGCCCCTTAGATCCCCTTCCATGGTTTACAGTGATTTCTCATTGTCTACATATCACATGATAGGACCAGGGCTGGGCTGTTTGCTAGTAGTACACAAACAAAAGCACAGCACAGCTCATACTCCTCTTTACTATGCCATGCGATAGTGCTGTACCTAGTGTTGCAGGATAATTTACGCAGTACTAATACAAGTACTATAGATGACATGTGGAGAGAAGAGGTTATTGATGCACTGGTTTTGCAAAGTGTTATGTAAGCATAAGTGAAAGAAACAGCAGCAGAGCAAGGATGAAGTTACACCAAGCGCTGCTGTTACTGCTGACAAGCTAAAGGGAGGGAGAGTGGAGTTTACATTACAGTAGCCTGACCATAAAGCTGAGGGTATACTGGTATTTACACAAGGGGACAGCTGCCCTAAGCCTTATGGGTGGTCAGAGATGGAAGAGAAGCCTTGATTTAGCCTTCAAGAACAGTGTTATCATCTTTAGATTGCAGATTCCTTCTCTTTCCTGCAAATAGAACATGCTAAGCCTCCTCCCCACTTTCTGAGTTCTGTCCTGATCTAGCCGTTACTAGAGACAGACTTTGCTTAACAACAGACAGTGAACAGAAGTTTTCAGGGAAGTGATAACCCTAACCCCCTTTTTAGGGGGTAAGGAGCCATTTTTGGAAAATTAAGTGGTTTACAAATCTGTTAGGGAAGTTGTTTGAAGTGACCATTTAAGATAGACTTCTGGTTTGGTGTTTCTTAAAGAGCAGCTATTTTATCATGTGTACATGTTAGTTATCATTTATCATGGCCATATTAGATTATATGGCTTTCAATGATCAGTAAAACTATATTGTGCCTTGATAGGGATCTTCATGCATCATTGTGATCTCAATTCATGTAAAGGTTTAAGACTGATGCAAGAGGTTAACAATGTGTGATCTTGAGGGCCAACTATGACCATCCCCAGTTATGAGAGCCCTAAATCACATGGGGCTGAATAGCTCTTACATGAACATGGGGTTGTCCTTCTGCGTCCCGTAAGTGAATACATGCAGAGGTTTTTGTAGCTTTTGTAGCGCACAGTTTGAACACCTTTAATTATTCATTATAACACTTGTACAATATTTTCCATTGTCTTTTTACTTGAGGAACTAACCGTGATAATAACTTCTTTCGGAATTGTGGATAATAGACGCAGCAGTTCATGTGAGTTTATGGGCAGCCCACACTAAACCTTTGTTCCTATCCCCATTTTATTCCTTTGTTTCAGAATTTGGCCGGGGGAGGCTGGAAAGTTCATTGTCCCAAGTGGGTGAACATTCTTTGGACTTCATTTTCTTTAAGTTGGCTATAAGGGCTTTACCGCTGAATTCTCTCCAGACTCAAGCTGAACACAAATGTTCAATTTTACGTTGTGGTTTAGGCTTAAGCCTTTTCACGTGGGTTTTTAGTATTATCTTTGGTATAACAATAAAATGTGGTAGTTTGGAATAGATTATAGTATTGTCTTGAAACACATTTAAAAGGAGTGTATAAGTATATATAGAAATGAAATCCACTGGCTGGATATATTAACTAAATGGCTTTCTGTGTATTGTAAGGGTTCACATATCCGTTTGGAACCTAGTGACACCAGTGCATAGCAATATATCACGTGTTATGATGGTGCGCGGATAGGTCATGGCAGTGCAAACTGCTTACTAAGACGGTATTGTACTGACTTAAATAAACACTGCTTTTATTGTAATATAGCAAGCAGCAGAATCAGGGGCCTCCCGAGCATGACTATTGGTCTTATTAGATTTACCTATGGTCAACCAGCATTCATGTAGCTCAAGATATCATAAATAGCAATTCCAAAATATAAAACTATTAATTTATAAATCATATACAGTATAAGAATAAATCTATATACTGTCCATAGAGGGTATAAAAAAAGTCCGCCCATTAATAAAAAACGGCAGTCGGCAGGGGCAGGGGGGACTTTTATAACAAGTAGGTACTTACCTCTCCCCATACCCGCAGTGAGCAGCGGGATCAGCCTCGGGACCCCTGCTGGAATTTTCCTGAAGTAAATGTCACAACTTGGGGGAAAATGGCTGATCGGCCAGTCCATCAGCTGGGTCGTGACATGTCAGCCCTGAAATCTCTGAGCCTTGTGGGGGTCCCAAGGCCAGTCCCACCGCTCACCGTGAGGATGAGCAGAGGTAAGTTCCTACTCCTTATTAAATTCCCCCCTGCTTCTGCCGGGTTTTATAAATTGCCTGACTTCTTTAACCTAATTTAGCGCAAACAACAAAAACAAACAATTTAACAACAAAAAAAACAAACAAACCTTAATATATAGTAATTAAACCTTTTCACTAGTGTTTCCCATATTCCCCATCACTTTCTGAACCAAAATGTGATGCTTTTTGCCTAAGGTTATGACCTGTAGTTCTGCTTTAGCTGGTCGCACATGCTCCGTTGTAGCATTGGGAGTTATAGGAGGATGAGCTGTTTGTCTATAAAATAGCAAAGGGTTGAAGCTAGGAAGTAATATAAAAGGTTCGGCAGTGATGTAGTATAAAGTGCACAAGAAGGTAAAGACTTACTTTTAGCCAGGGCAATACAGAGGGAGAAAAACCTGAAGTGGATGGCAGTAATGCATTTAGGGAATTAGACTACATTCACACGTTCCGTAGTTTTGTCCGTAAATGCAAATCCACAGTTACGGACAAATTTAGGGCCCATTGATTTCAATTGGACTGTTCATACTGTTCGTATATTTAGGGATCCGTATTCTGCAAAAATTGCTGCCGCAAAAATTACTGACAAGCCCTAGTACGGACCAGTGATTGCAGTACAGATAGTTCCATCCATAGAAGTCTATGGGAGCATCTGTAGGTTTTGTGGATTGGAAATGTCTGCAACATCTGCAAATCCATAAAAATATGGATGATTAGTCAGTTTAAACCTATCCCACTTATTTAAAAGAGAAGTTCCATGAAACTAGAAAATGACAAGAAGGCGGGGGGTGCAGGAACATAATAAACAAAGTATACTTACCTGTCCCTGTGCCCCTGTAGCGCCGCGCCTGGGTCTCGCTGTCAGCTGTTATTTTCGGCTGGCATGTGGCTATGTCACGTACCTGGCTTCTCCAGCTGCTACGTCACGGCCCGGCTGATGGATTGCCCGATCGGCCAGTCAGTGACTGTAGCTATGTCTGAAAAAAAAACTGCTTTTGTCATCTATGCGGAGCTGCAGCTTCACTAGCACCTTAGTGCACACTAGCAATAGGTGCCATTAGTTTTAACGTGACATGTTTCCTTTAATAGGTATTGCATTGCCTGTAGCTTTGGCACAGTTGAGGAAAACTCATACCGGGGCCCATTTGTTACTACATTCACCTGTGCAGCGGCGGTCAGTATATAACCCTCAATGGCGCTGCCTTTATATTCTTTACAAGTATTTTACACAGACCAGTGGTTTTCGTCATCAAAGTTAAAAAGCACAACCGTTTTGGCATGGTGAGGCACCTGCAATCCAGTGATGAATACACATGGTGGAGCCCAACCTTTATACTCGCTTTGCCGTTGATGCTATTGAAAGTGTCGAGGACCATGAAACAAGCAATGAAACACGGTTTGTTGGTTTAGATGTGAATATTACTCCACTGATAGATTCCTTTTACAGGTTTTACAGGCTTCACTATTGTAGAACATAAATGAGATGGCCTATTGGATTGCCCTATACAGTGCATTGCTCGCTGTACCGGCTGCCAGGAAAACAGAGAAGTACTATAAAGCTTGCTGGCTGACCTTTAATGCCATAAATAACCAGCCTCAGCTATACAACCACTGCTTTGTCACAAGAGACATCATACTTGGAAATATTTAATAGAAGACTTTCAGGTTGCGTCTACATGGGATGGGATTTTCTGCATTTGCATCGGGCTCCACTCAGGGCCTCTTGTCCAAGAGTGGACATAAACGAATCAAGATTAGAGATGAGCGCAACTCGACCACGCTGGAGCCGATAGTTCGGCATTTGAATACCGGTGGCTGAAGAAGTTGGATGCAGCCCTAGAGAGTCCTGGAAAACATGGATAAAGCCTATGGCTGTAGGATCAGATCATGCAAAAGAAAGAGAACTTGTGACAGAGCTCTCTAAAGTGTGAACCTAGCCTTAACACACTATAGAAGCATATAGCATTCCTTACCTATCTGTCCTGGTCTAAAAACATCAAAAATCCAATTGTTTTGGGGGTCTTTGTTTTGTTCTCCATGGTGGTACATCCTGGATGAGCAGTTGTTTAGTGTTAAGTTCATGATGATTGAGGCTGGGGGCGACAATATTGAAGGAGTAGTGTCATTGGCAGGCTGGAAAGGAAATGCTCTGTGGGTGCTGGGATCACTCCACCACGCCAAAGAAGCTCATCTCAATATTTCTTGGGAATCGGACCACTTATTTAAAAACAAAGTTCATCATTTATCTCAGCATCGCTGTACCGATCTGCACAACATTAGTATAAGGTTTCTGCTGGATTCCCTTTAAAGGAGAGGTCCGGCAAGAGGGGCGGAGGGGCGGGGGGGGGGGAAGCCAATATGCTTACCGCTTTGACACATCACGGAGCTCCTGGACCCCACTGGCTGTCATCTTCTCCTAGGTTCGACATCACAGACGGGTGGGATTAAGCTTGCTCAGCCAATCAGTGACTGCAGCAGGGTCCCCGACCAATTACTGACTGGCTGAGCGGGGCATACATCAGCCTGGTCGTGACCTAGCTGTAGAGGAGCTCAGAAAGACAGCCAGCGAAATCCAGGAGTGGGCCACTGGGACAGGTGACCATAACTTCTTTTTTATTCCCCCTCTCCCTGTAATGAGTTTGCCCCCCCCCCCGGACTTCCCCTTTAAATAGCACCATGGGGCATCCCAAAATAATAAATTTCCGTAATTTTGTAGCCTCCTGTGTCCTGATTACAACAGTCTCTGTGTTTCCCAAGATTTAGGATAGGATTTGGCCACAAATCTGTAATTTCCCAATAGCAAACTGGGCAGTAACTTTCTTTGAAATTGAGGAGTAAATCCTAAACTGTGGATGGACATAAAATTTGTGACAATTACATTTACGTCCCTAAGGTGATGTGTTTCACACATGCAACGCGAACAATTAATATATATATATATATATATATATATATGTGTGTGTGTAGGTTAATCGCTATGTAGTTAACTTGTTTCTCTTTCCATGTCCATCCTAGAATTATTAACAATATATCCCTGATACCTGGACACTCAGCTATTTATACCATAGAAATTATTTCTAGCACCTAAAGCTATGTATAAACTATAATCTACAGATATATTATCTTACGGTTTCGGTATATGTAGCGCTATTCACAATCCCTGTTGGCAGTTTGTTAGGAATAAAATGAAAACATTTGTTCCTTCCTAAGAATAGGCCGCAGGCTGTGAGAAAATAGAACTATAGTCAATAGGTAGGTATGGTGGATTGCTCCTATGTCTATTGTATTGTATTTTCTACCTTGCTGAAAAGTTATGTCAAGCTGCGGGAACAAAAAGCTTTGTAACCCCAGCTGAACTCTACAAAAGTACTGATGTGCAATTGTGCATGACTGTAACCACATGACTAATGCACAAAAGATATATACAACGAAGCGAACTTTACTCCGGAATACCTAATAAAGCTGGTGATTATATGTTCTCAAATGAGCATTGTGGGGCTTATAATTTTGGTAATGTATTGGAGTATTTCATATATCAAAGAACCTTATTATAGTATATAAGGAGCTGTCTATAAACCGGATCACTGTGGCTTGTAAGGAGAACGTAAGTGCGGATTCTGATACGATACATGGTGTTTATTGAAAATTTTAATTGGTCCTTTACATTGTTGGTGTGATTTTCTGCAGCATGGAAATCATAATATCTGTTTAAAGGGGCTTTCCAGCAGAATTTTTTTCTTTTACATTCAGTTGTTTGTGTCACTAGGGCTGCAGCCATAGCACTCTGTGGTAAATGACAGTTAAAGTCCTATTAGATGGTCCAATCATACACCTGTAAACTCATTTACTGAGTAATTACACAGGCCGACTATCAGGCAGCAAGGGCTGCATGGACATCGTTAATGATGTCCATGGAGTCCTTGCATTTAGTGTAAAATAATAAAGTATTAAGTTACCTTACCATGTTCCCCGGTATCCTCAGAGGCCTTCCTAGGTGTCTGCAACTCTGCCTTTTGTTCCAATCTCTGCCACTGTCTGCTCAGCCAATCACTGGCCGCGTCCTGTCTCGGCCAGTGATTGGCTGAGAGACTGGAACAGAAGGCACAGCTGCAGACACCGAGGAACGTGGTAAGGTAACTTAATACTTTATTATTTTATGCTACAACCATCAGCCGTCTGCAATGCATCACTATATCATGTGCGCCCAACACCCGATGATTTTAGGTCTGGGCCTATAGAAAAGATCAGCCAATGATCGTTTTATTGGCTGATCGTTCTCTCTATTACACGGATCGATGATCGGCCAAATGGGTTGATTATTGCTCTGCATAATAGGGCCCTTATTTTTGCCAAAATTCCCACAGACACCTCCAAACTCTTGTCGAAAGTCTTCCAGGAAGAGTGGGAGCTATTATACTCACATAGCTCTATATTAATGCCTATGAATTTAGAAAGGAAGCTCCTGTAGGTATAATGCGGAGGTGCCCCGATACTTTTGCTCCTATAGTGTATATATTGTTGGTTATATATACAGTAGATAACGTCACCCAAAACATCTCTTGATTCAGAAAATGGAGAGTCACTTTAAATAAAGTAAACCTCACATTTTCCACTGGGATATGTGGAGTTCATGTTAGTTGAAATGATGATGGTTAAACATACCCTAGGAAATACAAGCACAGAGCTTATACTGTCACACCGGAATTGCTGCCGGAGACACAGACTGTTTACACATATTCCTGTTGCCCGCAATAATGGGAGACCTGGAGAGAGTAGTCCAAACACTCCGAAGCCAGGGTCACGTTCAACAGCTTCACAGGCGACACTGCAATTGCTTTCCATTATTGGCCTCCATTTTACCCTATATTGAAATATGTGGCTGCAGGACAGGCCAAAAGAAAATACCCATCAATGTGCTGGATAGAAACACGCTGCAATAAGCCAGTAATGTAAAATGGGACCAGATTTAGGCTACAAACCCACTTGGCGGGTCTGCAGCGAGTCCCCTTGCTGCGTATTTGCAGCGAGACTCGCTGCAGATCCCGGCCCTATACTTTTAATGGCAGACAAACACGCAGCAGGGATGTACATCCCTGCTGCGAGTTTGTCTGCAGCCCACCCCATTAACCCCGCCGGAGCTGATACTTCACCTGATCCCGGCTCCGGCGGTTACCGATGTCTTCAGCAAGCCGGAGCGGGGACCAGGTGAAGTATATGCTCCAGCCAGCCACCCGCAGCCCCGGCCGCCCGATCGCCCCCCCACAGCACCGATCGCACACACACCCAATTGCCCCCCCGCAGCACCGATCGCACGCCCCCCCCGCAGCACCGATCGCTTGCACGCCCCCCCAATCGCCCCCCCGCAGCACCGATCGCTCGCACGCCCCCCTGCAGCCCCGGCCGCCCGATGGGGGCTGCAGGGGGGCAATCGGTGCTTCTGGGGGGCGATCGAGCGGCAGTGGCTGCGGGGGGGCGATTGGGGGGGGGGCGTGCAAGCGATCAGTGCTGCGGGGGGGGGGGGGGCGTGCGATTGGTGCTGTGGGGGGGGGCGTGCGATCGGTGCTGCGGGGGGGGGGGCGATCGGGCGGCCGGGGCTGCGGGCGGCTGGCTGGAGCATATACTTCACCTGGTCCCCGCTCCGGCTTGCTCAAGACATCGGGAACCGCCGGAGCCGGGATCAGGTGAAGTATCAGCTCCGGCGGGGTTAATGGGGAGGGCTGCAGACAAACTCGCAGCAGGGATGTACATCCCTGCTGCGTGTTTGTCTGCCATTAAAAGTATAGGGCCGGGATCTGCAGCGAGTCTTGCTGCAAATACGCAGCAAGGGGACTCGCTGCAGACCCGCCAAGTGGGTTTGTAGCCTTAATAAATATTGACTATTGCTCTAAGTATACGTCTTAGATGCCAACTATGACAGCATGCAATATAGGCCTGACAAATACACATCACTCACGTGCTGTATACTAAATTGGTATATACAGTACATACATTGGTGTTCAGTCTTGTGCATAGAGTAACATCAAGTCTCATAGATGAATGGCAATTTGGGTGCGCTTAAAATGTACCCCTTGTTTCAAAAGAATCTTAAAGGGGTACTCCAATCAACTGTTTTCAAAAAGTTATATAGATTTGTAATTTACTTCTATTAAAAAAAAACAAACAGAAAAAACCCAGGACACTAGCAATGGCATCTCCTGAGCTAACAATAAGCCTACAACTGGGCAGATAGGAGACAAATGTCTATTTGTAACACTTGCAAGACATGGGTGGCTTGCACTCCACCGATGTCTTGCAAGTGTTACAAATAGAGATTTGGCTTCTATCTTCCCAGTTGTAGGCTTATTCAGCCCAGGAGAGGCCATTGCTAGTGTGAAAATGCTAGAGTAGGGCACCTGAGGACACCTTAACGTAGTGACATTGTACACTCTGTTTGATCAGATAGTTTGCTAAGATCCTCAAGCACTTGCACCTGTTGTTTGCTGTTGCACTTTTTTTTTTTCTTTTTTGTCTGTACTTAAGCCACATGCACCGTGCAACCTGCAGTGTGAACAGAGGCATAGAGGTGCTGCCAATTTTTTTTCCCTCTTTTTTCCCCCCAGAGTTATCAGCTGCTTTATGTCCTGCAGGATGTGCTGTATTCTCTCCAGTCTGACACAGTGCTCTCTGCTGCCCCCTCTGTCCATTTCAGGAACTGTCCAGTGCATGCAGGAGCAAATCCCCATAGAAAACTTCTCCCCCTACTACATGGGGGATGCAGGGGAACTTTTGGCAGACACTCTTTATGAGATCAATAAGTTTTCTTTTTGAAGCCAGGGTGTTCCTTTATATTTGGTAAATATTTGTATTGTCGACAACCCCTTTAATAATCGATATATTAGTCTTTCCAATGTAATATTTCCTTGTGTATTCTGTTACAACCCATTACGAATCTGATAAAGACGTTCTTAAAGAGCCTTCATATCTCCAATACATAACACTCTCAGTATCTGATGCTCATTTTTCATCTGAAATCGGCCCCGGATTTTCCATCTGCTGAAGTGGATGACAGGATGGGACAGATAGAAGCCTTCATTACATCACAGAAAATATCCCATTGCAGTATTTTCCCATGTAGGACAGAAAGGCGGCTATTTGTTTTCTTTTCTGTGTCTTTCAAAAAGAGACTTTACTGTAACATGGAAATGGAATCTTTTTTTTTTTCTCTCTTATGGAGACAAGCAGACTTCTGATGCTATCAATAAAAAAACAAACCCGCAGCACTGAGTTATAATCGGGCCGCAGTCACAGGCGGGAAGATAAAGGATTTAATTGCACACAGATCGTGATCATTATCTGAAAGTTTATAGGAGGAGGACAGATAGCTTAATGTTCTTTGGCATGGCTGCAGACTGCGATCATAAGATCATAAGTCTCCTCGGTTCTGACTAGTTTGTATTTATGTTTCTTTAATTAAAGCAGTATACATGGAGGACAATGGAATGATGGATGTTTAATCAGGCCTGGAGTGAAGTACAGATGTAGCAAAGGTGAAAGGTTAAGTTCTCCTTCAATAGAATGACCGCTAAAGTTTTTCCGGAGAGCCTAGTGTTGATCAGCAAGGAGCGCCATCGTTGCCCAGTGACTCGAGGAGCACCAGCGCCATGGTTGCCTATTGACTGGAGGAGTGCCAGCGACATGGTTACACAGTAACTCGAGGAGCCCCAGCACCATGGTTGCCCAGTGACTCGAGGTGCGCCAGCACCATGGTTGCCCAGTGACTCGAGGAGTGCCAGCGCCATGGTTGCCCAGTGACTCGAGGAGTGCCAGCGCCATGGTTGCCCAGTGACTCGTGGTGCGCCAGCACCATGGTTGCCCAGTGACTCGAGGAGTGCCAGCGCCATGGTTGCCCAGTGACTCGAGGAGCGCCAGCGCCATGGTTGCCCAGTGACTCGATGAGCGCCAGCGCCATGGTTACCCAGTGACTCAAGAAGCGCCAGCGCCATGGTTGCCCAGTGTCACGGCCGCGGCGGCGTCCCGTGTTCCGGGCCGCCGCAGCGACCTCCTCCTGCCCCATGCAGCTGCCGGGGTCCTTGTGCAGGGACCCGGCGCTGCTGCTAGTTCGGCCCCTGGGGGCGCCTCACCTCTCCTCCGCTCCCGTCTCTCACTGTGCCGGCCGACGCGCGCGTCCCCGCCTCCTAGGGCGCGCGCACGCTGGCTGTCTCAGATTTAAAGGGGCAGTGCGCTCCTAATTGGTCCACATGTCAATCACTCTCCTATAAGTTCCAGCCCTGCCCCACTACAGATGTTGGAGCCTCTACATGCTTCCCATAGCGTTTGGCCCAGCCCCCTGTTGTTCCTGATTCCTATCCGCTACCTGGTCCCTAGTCCTTGTTCCTGATACCTATCCGCTACCTGGTCCCTAGTCCTTGTTCCTGGTTCCTGCTCCCCTGTCACTCCATTGCTCCTGTGTTCAGCCTGTCACCTGCAGTTACGTCTACAGACCTCTGCCAGCACCATCTCCTGCCTACTGCTCCTGCCACGCCTCGCCTGCCGTCGCTAGCAACCAAGCCAGGGGTAGCGACCTGGGGGTCGCCTGCCGCAGCAAGTCCATCCCGCCTTGCTGCGGGCTCTGGTGAAAACCAGCGGCCCCTTAGATTCCGCTCCCTGGTGAGGTTAGTGCCATCGCTGGTGACGGTCCAGTGGATCCACTACTCCAGGCGTTACACCCAGTGACTCAAGGAGCGCCATCGCCATGGTTGCCCAGTGACTCGAAAAGCGCCAGCTCCATGGTTGCCCAGTGGCTTGAGGAGCACCAGCTCCATGGTTGCCCAGTGATTAGAGTTGATCGGATCTGTCACAATGTTTGTGTTCGGCAAAAATACCCGACCCTGGACACTTGCCGTTTGATTCCCAGCGGCTGCAGGAGTTGGAGTTTTAACTATGTTCACACAACATACTATTTTTGAAAAGAACTGCTGTTGTTTTCCATTAAAACAATGGCTGTTCTTTTAATACTGCAATGATATGCATTGAAGTCAATGGAGAAAAGCCCATTGTTTGGCATTCAAAACAACGGCCGTTGTTAAATGCACTGACTTCAATTCTTATCATTGCAGTATGAAAAGAATGTCCGTTGTTTTAATGGAACAGAATAGACATTCTTTTTAAAAAAGTAGTACATTGTGTGAACATAGCCTTTCTGCGGAGAACATTTCCCTACCAGGTCTTTACCTACTTGGGATACAGGTAAGAACCCAGCTGTTTTATTTTCGGTACTGTTTATTGTTATATCTTAATTGTTCTTTGTATGTACTTTGTGTGAATTTTTACAATGTACAACGTATGGGACCCCAAATAGTTAAATGACAGATTCAGCTGACAGGTACATCCAGCGTCCAGACACACTTTTCTTAGAGCAAGTTCAAGAGCCTCCGCTTCCCGAGTCCATAAACTCGCTGAGTGCACCGCTCCTTCCCTCCAGAGACTCACAAGAGAAACGGAACATTTGAACATGTAGCCGGCCCCTTAGTCAAGAAAATTAAGCACAGCATGCTTTTAAACGCTGGCATTTAATGTTCTGTAAAATCCTGTTTGCCGGGCGGGTGTTACTTATAAACCTCAATGTGAATGGGCTTAAAGGCGAGCCTGTGCTTGATGCAGCATGGCTTCATCTGCGCTGTACAGTAGGACAAGTATAGGGCTCACTCGGGTTGGCTTCAATAACAACCATTAATGCCAAAAGCAACAGTTCCTGATGTGAGCTGTTCTGGAGTTGGAAGTCAACCCTGTAATATCCAGCATACTTTACAAGTGTGGTAATAAACAGCAGAGTCCGGCCTTAGTGCTCCAAACATGGCAACGTCGTTTTACAAGTTGGGGAAGGGGAGATAGACCCCCATGCTGTTTTAAATGCAAAGCACCTCTTAAAATGCCATGCGGCTGACAGAGATGTACGGCTGTGGCTGCCCTGGTCTATCATATTACACTCTGATAGGGCACTGCATGGCGGGTGATGGAGGCCTGGGCCAGAACATGGAGGGATGGTGGTGACTCCCATACTCTGAGAACTTCTGCCAGGTTCTTATGAATTTACACAAACTCAAGCCAACCAAAATGTTTGCAGTGTCCTTCAGATTCTTCTTGTCTTCCTTTGCTGGCTTACATACAGTACTCTGTAGGAAATACAAGCAATATGAAAAGTATTCGGGGTGCAACAGAACTGCAAACTGAATTCTTGCTTTTGGGATGGGATGCTTGATATTGCAAACTGATGATATATTTCCTATATTTTCTCACTTATAAGGTCCCCACTCCCCCCCTCTTTAATCAAAGTCTTTAAAGGGGAACTATCAGCAGGTTAGATAAATCTAATCTGCTGATATGTCCCTATTGTGCAGGAGGCGCCAAGGATGAAGGTATGTGTCTTACCTTCCTGCTCATTGACATTCTGGTGCAATTAGTTGTGGGCTCCAAGGTCCGGTAAGACTGTTAGGAGCACTGCCCCCCCTGACTGCCCATCCCTTTTTAATGATAATGAATGGAGTGGGCTGGCTGGGGGTGGGTCAGATTGGCGCTTTGGGGCAGGCAGTGCTCCTGTCAGTCTCATCGGACTGCAGGGAACACAACAAACTGCGCCGGAAAGGCACCGAGGAGGAAGGTAAGAGACATACCTTCCTCCCCGGCGTCTCCCCTTTAATTTTGAAGAACAATTCAGCACTCTCATATCTATATAACATGCTGAGTAACTTTGTATATACTTCGCTTTATGCATCTTTTATCCAATTTGAATTTCTTGATATTTTCTATTCTAAAGTAAACCTTAGGAATCTTCAGGTATCCTGTTACAAGAGAGCAGGGCTTGTTTGGAGCATGAACACTTAGGCCAGTTTCTATGAATGCTTATTCCCAATCAGTGTCCCAGTGTAAGGGTATGTTCAGACGGAGGAATCCGCGCGGAGAAGTTCTGGTGGATTCCATCACTCGCCACCACTTACGGAAGCGTGCATCTCAACTCGTGCCATAGACTCTATTCAATGGTCGGGCAAATTCCGCCATCCGTCCAAATGGATGGACGGCATAATCCACCCGACCATAGAATGGAGTCTATGGCAAGGGCGGAAATGTACGCGGCCATGAGTGGTGGCGAGTGATGGAATATGCCGGGATTTCTCTACGCGGATTCCTCAGTGTGAACATACACTAAATGCACAAGCGATCAGCAGACACATGAGCAAATGCCTTACTAATGGCTGATCACATCCTACATGTTGACAATAAATCATATGTTGGCAGAACATATCTCCGTATAAACTGGGAATGTACTGTCAACAATCTATTTCTATGAGAGGAGCGGGTTGAATGAATGATTGCAAGAATGGTCATTTGTTCAAACCCCTTGTAATAATGCTCACATGGGGCCTAAATCATGCTGCCATTTGAGAGATGTTGCCAATAAGCCCAGCAACATTGCATGACTATTGGTGAATACTGAGGGCATGGTTTAGTTCCCATGTGTTCCTCAGCATATGTGGATGTAGCCTAAATGAAAGTAGATAGATAGGAGATAGATATGCTGCGTTTACACGAAACGATAATTGGCCTGATCGTACGATTAACGATGTCAGAGTAACGTTTTTTTTTTCATAACGATCAGCGTTTAGACGATACAATATATGATTCGTTTTGCGATCATTTTGCGATCGCTTAAGTCTATCTCACACATTGGTTAACGATTTGCAAATTTTTTGCGAACGATTAACGACGATTTGATAACATGTTCAAAGATCAAAATGAACGATTTCTCGCTCGTCGTTTGATCGTCCGCTGCGTTTACACGTACGATTATCGTTCAAATTTGATCGTTATCGCGCAAATTCGCACGATAATCGTTACGTGCAAACGCACCAATAGATAGGTAGATAGAAGATGATAGATAAACATAGAAGACAAGAGTAGAGAAAACATGCTGTAATAATTAAAGGGAGTGTCTAGGTTTGGAAAAAACATGGCCGCCTTCAGAAATAGCTTCCCTCAGTTTGCCCTGTCCTCAGAGTGGGTGTGGGGTTTGTAGCTCAGTTTCTTTGAACTGAATGGAGCTAAACTCTAATACCACACACAACCTGAGGACAAGGGTGGCGCTGTTTTTGCAAGAAAGTACCTGTGCTTTTTCTAATCCCGGATAACCCTTTTAAAAGGACCTTTTAAACATTTGTTAAAGTAATAGGAAGTATATATTATAAATCTGAAGCCGCAGGTAATGCTACATTTCCTGTAAAATGCTGCAGCCTATGAAGGAAATGACTATATAAAAGTAATTTTCTGGTCCAGTCCAGGCCTTGAAGTCTTCTGTGTGTGTGTGAATTACACCTGACAAGAACTTTCCGTCCTCTGTGCCAGGCGTGTGACTTTAGGTTTTTGTGTTAGGAGGAAAGGAAGGGTCATATAACTATAAAGGCCTATGTGTTTCTATCATTTTCCAGTGACTTGTGGACTTCTACTCTTAGGATATGAAGCACTATTAGTAACTTACTGGTGTTTAACTATGTCTAAGAACGGAAAATCTCTTGTAAAACAGGTCCCATAAAGTCATCCTGTCTGGTCGGACATTTTTCCACATTTACTTCCTGTTATTTTTGCTCTGAGCTATTGTGGTTCCTGTTTGCCTCAGTTCACCTAGCTTGTAAAGGAAGCAATATGGCCGCAGTCTCCCATTCATGATTTGTGAAAGATTTACTCGTCCCTTGTCGTATCATTGTGCCTTTGTCTGCGACCTCCTCCATATGTTGTGCACTGTTCAGGATATCAACCTTTTTTTTTTTTTTGTTGGAAGCTTATTGTTACTATTTTATAGCTTTATTATCTTTTGAGGTGTGTTGTTACTCCACTTGCGTCACAGATGTCTTACATGTTAATATGGTGATAGTCAAAAATTTCTTTTGATTCCATAAAACTTCATAAAATCACAGGGTACTTTCCAACAGTCCTGTTATGGCATACCTACCAGTACCCTTAAAGTAGGCATTGAGGGAGTTCTTAGGTTTGGGGGGTTATCCTGGTGGCTGTTAAATCTCCCAAATTGGACCATTCAAACCTTGACAAGTATAAAGAGGAGATTTAAAGAGAATTTGCTGCCTTAAAGGGGAACTATCAGCAGGTTAGACAAATCTAACCTGCTTATAGTCCCCTGTAGTGCCCGGGATGCTGAGGAGGAAGTTATGTGTGTTACCTTCCTCCTCAGCCCCGATCCTGGGATGTTAGAGTAATCATCGCACCGGTGCACTTTTAGGAGCGCTGCCATGTCATCCAGCCTGCCCAATCCATTGATCGTCATTAGAAGGAGCGGGCCGATGACACAGCAGTGCTCCTAACAGTGCCTGGGAGCAAAAATTACTCTGACTAACAGCGTGTGGGACTGGTGCCAAGGAGGAAGGTAAGACACATGCCTTCCTCCTCCATGTCCCCAGAGCTATTAGGGGCTATCAGCAGGTTAGATTCATCTTTAAGTTCCTCTTTAAAGGGCTTGTCCAGGTCGGAATCCTTTTAAAGGGGTTATCCAGTGCTACAAAACATGGCCACTTTTTCTCAGAGACAACACCACTCTTGTCTCCAGATGAGCACCTCACCGCACCGCACCGGTTTGCAATTAAGCTCCATTCACTTCAATGGAACTGAGCAGCAAAACCTCACCCAAGCTGGAGACAAGAGTAGGGCTGTCTCTGAAAGAAAGTGGCCATGTTTTTGTAGCGCTGGATAACCCCTTTAAGCTTGAAAATAATAAAGTAGACTTACCTCCCTGTCTCCCACACCACCCCAGGCATTATACCGCTCCTTACCTGCTGTGTGGCCACTTCCAGGTTCTGGGGCTTTGACGTCGCAGGCCCACCCAGCCCAGTGACTGAGGCAAGACACCCCTGTCTAGACAGCCCCTTAATGGTAAGTCATTGGAGCGGTCCCAGCAGCTGCTCCCCAACACAAGTCTTGATTGATAGATTCACTATATAGATGTAGGGAGAGTTTTATCAATCAAGGATGGAGCAGGAAGAAACCAACAGCTTCCACCCCAATAACTTATGTTCAGGTAGAGTAAAGGATGACACGATCCCTTTAACTACATGATATATATATATAGCAGCATACTTACCATGATGGTAGGGCATGTCATTTCTTAGGATTAGGAGAAGCTCTCGGTGGGGTATAGAGCCCATTGTTGAGGTTGTAGGGCACTGTGGTCCCTATGTATACCATTGCACACCATCCTTAATTATTTTTTTTTATTAGTTTCATTTGTAAGGCATTATTTAAGTAAAAGGCATTATTTACCCTTTGTAATAAGATCAGCTGACCAACAAGAAAACCCTGGTTCATCGGCTGATGAGTGAATGAGACTGGAAGCTGTTCACTGATTGTTCACTGTGTAGTGGTAATGCTGGGTTACTACTGCTCAACTTCCATTGAAGTGAATGTAAAATCCCTTTAAGCTGTTGTAAAAACCATCATTTTTAATAGGGCATGTGCAGTCAACAATGGTGGAACTAAGTGGCCCTCTGAACTATCTAGCAACCATTTTTATAGAGCCGCCTATTTGATAATCTAGCTGTGATAGGCTCCTTATACAAGTACTGACCTATTTGATTGGTGCTTGCATTGGCCGTGGATCTGCTCATATAATACTATACTTAGAGGAGCGGTTGTCCAGATGCTATAACCGCTTTAAGGCACCGTCTATTTTCTCATGTGCAGCATCTTTGAAGTGTTGTGTATATTAATCTATCAGCTTCCAGCTGTGGAGAACTGACATTGCCACTGACCCCCCATTGCTAAGATAACAGAGACTCCTGCAGAGCATCCTCCTTTTGTATGAGATATAGAAAAGAGCATTTCACAGAACCGCATTGCCCATAACAAGGCTGAAGAGATCATGATGTATACCGGATTACATCATCGGTGATGATCGGATGTTAAATATTAATGTACAGCTACTTTAGGCAACTTAAAAAGCTGTTCAAAGTCTCAGTATATTCTGTTCGGCTAATGTTAAAGGAGTGTTACAACAAAATACAGTGATGTCGTATCGATTAAAGGGGTTGTCCAAGCAAAATAGGAAGAAAAAAAAAAACGGTGTGTAAGGTGGCAGTGAGGACATCATAAACAAGTTATACTTACCCATCTTGGTGCCCCTACTGGTCTCCTCTATCTCCTGGTTCCTGTGATGTCAGGGTTCCAAAGGAACTGCCCATTCAGCCAATCAGTGACTGAGACAGGACATTGCGGCAGCTGCTCATTGGCTGAGCGGGCAGTTCCTGTGGGGCTGTGATGTCACAGGAACTGAGAGATACAGGAGACCAGTGGGGGACTGCTGTGGAGGCACCCCCTGACTCTGACTGTTACTCTGCTACATCTCTCTGCTTAAAAGCTTTCTAGTGAGTCTAACCACGGAGACCCTTAATTGTCCTAAGGAAGCCCCCCCCCCCCCCAAAAAAAAACAAAAAAACAAAAACAAAGTCTCTTTCCATTAAAGTTAATGAGATAGACAGGTGTTTGAGTTACAGGACCCCTACAAATATTATAGCTAATCTACACAACAAAATTATTATGTGAGAGAACCTCCAATTCAATTAGGGTACATTAACATGTCCGAATCCATAGGAAACAATTGTAGCATTAACATACTGTAACAACTATTTTGCTGGGCAGAACACATATACATGCAGCTGTAGTCTCCCGCATTGCCAAAACTGCTTTGCTGGGCAAACAAAGTGCATTACCCAGCAGGTGGCGACAGTGAGCAAAACCGAAAGCTCCTGCTAAGTCAATGTGACATACAAATTATTAACAAAACCAATTTTCCTTGTTATTACATTAGAGAATGACTATTGTGCAAATACTGTTACTATCAATTGTGCCTCCAATATTAATTTTGCACACATTAGCTGCTCGATTTTTTTTTTTTTTTTTTTATAATTCTTTTCTTCCTTTTTTCCCCCTGAAAATAGCGCCTTTAAAATGTGCTTTCTACAAAAGGAAGCAAATTTTCCATTTTTTGACAATTTTAATTAAATTTCTCTTTTAATGTATCTAATAATAGGTTAAAATCTGAATAGTATGAATGATATGAATGGCTGCTAGTAATAAATGTCTGATTTAAGCCTCAGGCTAGGCTCACACTTTGTCTTGCCAGTTCTTATGGCTTACATATCTAAGTAGATTATCATTGGCCAAATAGATGCCAAAAAGGGAAAGATGTGTTAGTCTATCTCTTCTTCATCTGTATTGAACAGTTCCATTCATTGAGTTATATTTTAATTTTTTTTTATATAACTGTTAGGCTGTGTTCACACACGGTAAGGTAAAAGCAAAATATGGTCGTAAAATAATTAAAAAAAAAAAAAAGTAAATAACAAATATGTCACAGATCTGATTACTAATGCTAATTTAAGAACTAATTTCAACATTAGTTCCAGATAAATTGCGAAACTGAGTACTACAGAGACTACAAGAAGGTTTTTAAGTTTTTGTTTTTAAATATAAAACCTTTTTTAACAGTTCATCCCCAACACACACGCTCACCATCACACCCCTTCGGAGCCTCTGCAGGTATACTCACCGCTGGCTCTGCTGTCCTGGTCCTGCACCTGATCACTAGCGCCAACCTACTACATTGTTCCTGGCATTACTTGGGGATTGTCTGTCTTCTGTCTTTTTCTGCATTGATAACTCTGGCCACTAGGGTGCGCATGTGGTTGCCTGCTCTGGATTGTCTCTGTCTACTATTGCTGACTGACAATCCATAGAAACATAAAAACATATATGATTTTTGGCAGAAAAAGACCACCTGGTCCATCTAGTCTGCCCTTTTAGTATTTCCCTCATTATCAGATATTGTAGATTTGCCTACCAGATCTGCTGGAAGTTTGTTCCAAGCATCTACTACTCTTTTTTAGTAAAGTAATATTTTCTTGCGTTGCTTCTGATCTTGTCCCTCCTGAACCTTTAGTCCTTTCACATATATAAAGGTTTCCATCTTTCACCCCCTTTCCCTTCTTTCCTCCAGACTATACCTGCACCTATTAAAAGGGAATGTGTCATCAGAAAAGGACTTTGTGAATGACTTTGAGAAAATGATTGTTTAAGTAATGTTTTTATGTTAAACATATTTTTTTTAAATACTTTTTGGTGACACTTTTCAAATTTTCCATCTTACTATCCATATTATAAAGTAATCCTGAAATCGTGCAGTTTTTATTCTCACCACTGGAAGCTGAGACTTCCTGTTCTGCCTGTGGTGATAAGAGGAGGCTGCTGTAAAGTGATCTGTACAGCATTGCAGTGACATGTGACACCAGTATATAGAGGAGACAATAGCAGCTCCCTGTGGAATGACCTTTTCAAAGGTCACAGAGTGCGCTCAGTAATGCTTCACATTTATCTCAAGTGGACAGATTCTGACTATTAAAATCTATGTCCACGAGACTTGCTGTAAAGCATGTCACTAAATGCTGTTAAAAACAACTAAGGCAAGATGGCAGCCCATTTTAACAGTGTACAAAAATTGAAAATTAGAAAATAGAAACAGATTAGAGTAAAAGAACATTTTTTAGTATCTGATTCTAATCAGTAAAAGAAAATCTAGGCAACACATTCCCTTTAAAATAACCCTACTTGCTCTCCCCTGTCTGAACGTTGTTGCATTCCAGCATACATAGCAAAGATGCCTTTCCATGATCCTACTGATTCTCCATATTTCCTGACTTGTGTCCGTTCTCTGGATCATGCTTCCTGCTTGGCCCTGTGTGTACCGTGTACCTCTTGATGACTTGAATTGCCTGACCTGCCTCTGAAGCCACCTGCCCTGATCCTTTGCTTGTCTGACTAATAGCCCTATTTCACGGAACGTTCATAGACTCGCTCCAACGACCACTCGTTAACGAGCACTTAACGATTTTTTTAAGCGAACGATAACACATAATACGAGTGGGAACGTGAACGATATCTGTAGTGTAACGATTTTTTTGCGGTCGTTACATGGTCGTTTAAAACGTGGGGAAATGTAGGTAGACATTTCAAGAACGACTGAAAGATTTTTTATTCAACGAAAAGATTAGCGAATTATTGTTGTAAGACCAACAATTTTTTTTCGACATGTTGAAAAAAAATAGTGACCGACTCAACGACGGTTTCGCTGTTGTCGTTCGCTCGTTTACAGCTATTCGACAGAACGAATATAGTTAACGAGCGGTCGTTTGAACGATTTTATGAACGATAATCGTTCGAAAAAGGTTCCATGGAATAGGGCCTTAAGATACCTGTCTCATCCCGGGTACTATGCTAATTCTCCTGCTGACGACCCTGATTGTGGACTATGTATCCTTAACCTGTTCCCCGATACCTTTCACTGAATCTGTCTGGCTCTTGGGGGCCAGCTCCTGCTCACCTCGGGACCATACTTGTGGAGTGACCTTGTGCCCTCTATCCACAGAATTCCAGCTTCTGCATCCTGGTGTGGGGCCTAGAGGGCACTTAGACTCCTCTTCCTGGTGTGGCCCAAAGCCATGCTGGTTTAGTAGCACCAAAAAGACTTTAGTTATTGGTGGAGAGTGTAATAGAGGCGGAGCCTATAGTCCATTTTGCACTCCAAAAAACTAAAAAAAATTATATAGGAACTGATTTCATAGGAGAAAAAATATGAATACTGTAGAATCAACACTAGACTACTGCTGGCACCTACACTGCCTGTAGATGCAACCACATAGAAATATCTTTATTGTCTTCATATCACCATGGCGTTAATAAAGCTATCATACTTTTTAAAAGAAGTTCTAGATGGTTCACAGGCTAGAAGGACTTTTTCATGGAATCATGACTGGCACAGCCTGGACTTCCCTCATTTATTCTTTGATTTATGGATCTGTCAAAAACAATAGGCACAGGGGGTGAAAGTTATAGAAGAAGTGTCTGTGGATATTTGGAGTGTGTATCCTCAAAGTTTGTTTAGGGTTGAAATTAATGGCTAGCACTTAAAGAGAAGAGATTGGGGATGCTCGCAGTGGAATAGGAAGATGTAAGTCAGCAGCTCATTGGTGCCTGGGACCATGCTGGGACTTCCTGCTGGGAGGGGGAGGGGTAGAGCGACGCCTCATTTAGTCTGGACCCTGAGCTGTTCTAATGGCTGCTTCAGGGACTACCATCTGCTTTATTTTGATAAAATAGGAACTTCATGATTATAGATTTCCTTTATTTTCTGAGGGGATGTGGTTTTAGTGTTGGAACCTGTTTTGGCCAGGCACTGTGGCATTTCATCTGCTTCTTTTTCTGGGGAAAAGTGAAACTCTATATAACTTTCTGATACCAGTTGATCTGAACTTTTTTTTTTTTTTTTTTGCTTAACCCTTTAAAGACATGGGGCGTACATTTACATCCCCGCAGTCTGGGCCTTGGTTCAAATGAGCGTAAATGTACGCCCCGTCGGGGTACCGGGCTATGGAGCAGGCTCAGGAGCAGAGCTTGCCCCATAGGGAGTGAGGACCGGCTGCTATCTGCAGTCAGGCCCTTACCCTCAATGGTAGGCTGCCGGGATCGCATTGCCGTCTGCCATTAACCCCTTAAATGCCGCAGTGTTTAAGTGGAAGTGACAGGAGCATCTCCGGTCACTTACCGATCAGCGCAGCGTGTCTGCAGGGTCCCGATTGCATGGCCTGACTGATGGAGGTCTCTTACCTTCCTCCGTGCAGTCAGGTCTTCATTCTTCTGAGACAGTCTGCCACAGGCCACAGGCTGGCTCTATCAGAAAATCACAGATTAAACTGATCCCTGCTATGCTATGGCATAGCAGTGATCAGTGTATGAAATCCAATGTATGAATGTAAAAGTCCCCTAAGGAGACTACAATAGTGTAAAAAAAAAAAAAAACACACAAAAGTTTTAAAAAAAACTTTCCCAAGCTTCTCCCCCAATAAAAGTGAAAATCACCCCCCTTCCCATTTTATACATAAAACACATAAAAAGAATAAAGCTAATTAACATATAATATACTATAGTGTGCGTAATTGTCTATTAAAAAAAACAATATTATTCCCGTACGGTGAATGGCGTGAACAAAAAGCGGTAAAAAAATGCAGAAATTGTTTTTTTTTTTAAATTTCATTTTATGTATAAAAAAAATAATAAAAAGCGATCAATATGTCTAATCTAGAAAAAAATGTTACTAATAAAAACTAGAGAACATGGCGCAAAAAATTACATGTACAGGTTCTGCAGCAGATTTGATGTCCCAGAATTGATTTCCTTTGAATCTGCAGCTTCAAATCTGCGCCATCAAATCTGCTGAAGATCCTGTACGTGTGAACGCACCAAGATTGAGAAGAGTCTAGTTTTATGACTTCCCCCCAACCACTTAAGGCTGGGTTCACACTACGTTTTTGCAATCCGTTTTTTTAACGTACACAAAAACGTAGTCAAGGTAATTTTTGTGTCCTTTAAAAAAAATGGATCAGTTTTGATCCGTTTTTTTTTTATAATGGAAGTCAAAGGAATAGTGGATCAAAACAGATGCACACAAAGGCATCCGTTTTTTGCAAAAAACTGATGGTAAAAATGGATTGCAAAAACGTAGTGTGAACCCAGCCTGACTTATAAGCATACCTACTTATCATGTCATGGGTTTTACAGCTGCACATGACAACCAGTGAGGTCTCATCTCTGCCGGGGATGCCGTCAAGCATAATTTACAATGGCAGCAAGATGGATTTCAGGAGTCCGCTCTCCCCTATATAGAAGGGGGGGAAACAAAAAAAAGAGAGGTTTCCAGGACCTGTACTCTCCACTATGGTTATTCCATAGGGGAACAATGGCGACATGTTCTCTTGCAGCTTAACATCTGGATATTACTGTGATAGTATTATTTTTTTTTGTGTGTTCCGGGTTACTAGTTCATGGTTGAATGGAAAGATGCAAGGATCTGTAATCCAGCAAGCAAATAGTATAACATACTGGAACATTTATTTCACGTTTCCTTCCCTTACAGGCGCTGCGCTCCTTAGATAATATTTTTCAAAGGAAAAGGCAATTACTAATATAGGTAAGTTCACATTTAGTGAGAAAAAAAAAAAAATCCCGGTATAAGAGTTGTCAAGGAAAAGCATTTACTTTCCTAAAGTGATGTTTGAGTCTTATATTTCTATGTCAATAGCAAAATCTTTTATTAAATTGCATTGCCTCCTTATAGTGGATCCAAGATTTGAACTTCTTGTTGTGCAGACAGTGTACATGCCAAGGTAATCATATATAAGATGGATGATAGCCACAGATGCTGGTCCTGACCCACCATAGTCCAGGCACATGGCCGTGCTGTGCCTCTGCGCTGTACAGACCAGTAATATGGTGCACATAGACTGTGCGTCTCCAATTTTAGAGAAAAATTTTGCTCAAGTAGCTATAGGAACGTAAGGGTATGTTCACATTAAATTAGGCGGTATTCCGTGGCGGAACTTTTTACCTCGGAATCCCGCCTGTCTTAGTGGGTCATTGCCCGTCTATGGGTGAGCGTGCACTCCTCCGCTACCGCCACTCTCCACTCAGAGGCGTGCGCTCTCCTATAGACAGGCAATGACTCACTGAGACAGGCGGGATTCCGCAGTCGAAATTTACTCAGTGTGAACATACCCTAAGGGTGGAAACATGATCAGGTTGCATTCCTATACCGCAATGAAAACTGTTGTGATGCAGTAAGGCCTAGTTCACACTGTCTGAGTCTCCACCGTCCGTCCTCTAGAATGATGGACATGAGCAGAAAACATGAAAGACCTCATTAAAATCAATAGGTTCCGTCAGTATTAGGCTATATTCACACAACGTCAAGAAAAGAGGAAAGGCGTCCGCTTTTTCTATTTAAAGAGACGGCCATTATTGCCACGACTTTATTGACTTCACTGAAATGCGTTGAAGTCAATGGGATGACGGACGTCCAATGCACACAGTGTATAAAATATTGTGGCAATTCTTTTCGGACGTCTGCTGCAAACAGCAGCGGACATTATTTTTTCTTCTTTTTCACCGTACCTTCGCCATCTTTACTATTAAATTAAATGGACTTTTCAATTAACAACACATCCAAAGGCTGATCAGTCCACCTGAACTAGAATTATGCACCAGCAGCCGTCATTGCAGCCAAACAGCGAAATGACGGACATAGTTTTTTCATTTCATAAACAGAGAGGTAAAAACATGTGAACATAGCCTCTGTTGGTCCATTCAGCTCTGTTTGTCAGTTCCCAATGGCCATTGTTCTGAATGCAGTATCTGATGCAGTGTGAACCTAACCTTATAAACCAGGATGCAACCTGAATGTATATTTTGACTAAATTGCAACATGTTCCCTTCCCCGCTGTATTGGAACAAAGAAAAAAAATGCATTATGGATCTGCAATAAAAATTGGTGGCGTACTTGTAAAGTGGTTATCTTATCCAGGATTAAAAAAACATGGCCACTTTCTTCCGGAAACAGCACCGCTCTTGCCTCCAGTTTGGATGTTGTTTTGCACTTAAAGGGGTATTCCGGGAAATATTTCCAGGATAGGAGAAAAGTAGGAGATCATGCGGTGAGGGGTCCGAACCCTGAACCCCCCGGCGATCTCTGGATCGGACCCTGCTGGCTGTGATATGAATAGAGCCGTGACTTGCGGGTCTATTCTATACCGAAGGAGCCGAGTACTCCAGAAAAGGGTTGTGCTCGGCACTTTTCGTCGCCATAGGAATAAATAGAGTTGTACAGAACCCTATTCTGTTATAAATAGGGCTCTATTCCTAACAGAGACAGCAGGGTCTGATGTGGAGATTCTGTGGATAGGGGAAAAGTTATTTTTTTCCGGAATACCCCTTTAAGCTCCATTCACTTTAATGGTACTGAGTTAAAGTAAACCGCAACTATATTGTAGACAAGAGTGGTGCTGTTTATGGAAGAAAGCGACCATGTTTTGCCTAAGCCTAGATAACCCCTTTAAGGCCCTTTTACATGGGCCGACTATCATTAATAAGCGTCCCTAGGAACGCCAATAATTCACCCGATAATCGGTCCGTGTAAACACATGATAATTTACCAACAAATGTGCGGCACAAAAATGAATACAGCATGACCAAATGCAAACAAGCCTGCCACATGGTAGCCAAAAAACATACAGGTAATAGTAAATCTGGGTCTAAAGTGCGGCCTGGCTGCTGGACAAGGTTATTATACTATATGTTACTTATTTCTTCTTTCAAAAGCAGATTTACATTGAAAAAAAAACCCACCCCATAAAAGATTTCCAAGCTCACAATATATAATTATTCTGCAGATTATTATACAGACAATGCTTGCTTTTTGCACTCAAAACTTTTAACTTTTTGATGACTTATCAATCATATTAGTCTTTTCTAATATGCAGTGCAGAGTTTAGCCAGTAGGGGGCAGACAAGTAATCGTGTGAGAAAGAAAAAAGTCAAACAATGGATGGTTTGTAATGTTTAGCCGGTTTTGTAAACACTCTTAGATCTGGTGTTGCTGGTGTGACTACGACAATGCCACTACCAGGCTAATACAATGCCAAAGCATGTCTTACAATAAATAGGAGCTATTGCCAAGGACAGCTTGAGCCATGAAGCAGATCTCTGAAGTTTTCCAAAAAAAACCACATCAACATGCTGCATGTAAAAACTGATACGTGACGGGAGAGGTTCTGTCATCTACTGCCAGGAAGATCTGAGAAGGAGGGTGAGGATCTGGGTGAGGGGAAAGTCAGATGAACGTGTAGATTTTAATAGAATCAGACATCTATCTTATATGTATGTGGGCCTACTGATTCTTTATATATATATAGTAACCGTTGGCCGACAGGTTTCTCTTCACATAAACATGAATATTCGGAACGGCTGAATATTTACATTTTTTTTATTGGTAGAGGAAAAAGAGCCTGGCTCTGAAATCCATCCTACCCTTCTCTCCACTGACATAATTTGTTATTGGAGAATCGGGAGAGACCCCCCCCCCCCCATACTCCTGGCTGACTTTAACGTAAAGTGTACAGGCACCGTAATGGGATACGCCGGAAAACATTTTTTTTTTTTTAATCAACTGGTTTCAGAAAGTTATACAGATTTGTAAATTACTTCTATTAAAAAATGCAAGACTTCCAGTACCTATCAGCTGCTGTATGTCCAGCAGGAAGTCATATATTCTTTCCATTATGACACAGAGCTCTCTGCTGCCACCTCTGTCCATGTTGGGAACTGTCCAGAGCAGGAGAGGTTTTCTATGGGGATTTTCTACTGCTCTGGACAGTTCCTGACATGGACAGAGGTGGCAGCAGAGAGCACTGTGTCAGACTGGAAGGAATACACCGCTTCCTTCAGGATATACAGCAGCTAAAAAGTACTGGAAGACTTAGTTTTTTAAAAAAAATTTTTAACAGAAGTAATTTACAAATCTGTATAACTTTATAACACCAGTTTATTTAAATTTCGATCCCTCTGGAATACATCTTACATTACGCCCAGGTATGAGTCATGAGGCTCCATTGCTTTTTCCAATTATCTGCTTCCACATAGCCAACAGAGTCAGATACACCCCGTTGACTTTTTATGGTGGTCTGTCGTGATTCCAGTATGGTATCTGCCATCTGACTGTATTTGACCAGTTATAAACACAGAGGGACATTTACTATTGCGTCTAAAACGTGTTATTTTTCTACAGAGAATTTGTCTGTTTTTTTTACCCATCCAAATTGGGTAAAAAACGTCCATTGAATACTGGTTCATAAATAGAATCTAGGCCAAAAATGAGCGAAAATCCAATTTTTCACCTAAAAATAGGAGCAAAACCCTTGATAAATGTCCCCCATAGTGTCTTGGCTATATTTTGCGGTGGAGGTTTCCAACAGAGTCACTGATACAGATGTTATAGGGTTTAGCTACTCCCCCCCCCCCCCCCCCCCATGGAGCATTGCATACATATGGGTAACATTCTTTTGGGATTGATTCTGGCTTGGTATATATTCATCATGTTTTAAGGGCTTTTCAAAGGGGTTATCCAGTGCTGCAAAAACATGGCCACTTTTTTCCCAGAGACTCTTGTCTCCAGCTTGGGCTCAGTTCCATTCAAGTGAATGGAGCTTAATTACAAACCGCACCTGAACTGGAGACAAAAGTCATGTTGACTTTGAAAGAAAATGGCCATGCTTTTGTAGCACTGGATAACCACTTTAAGGGTCAAACACTGATTTCCAGGAACCTTCAGTAGGTGGCAGTGGAGAGTAAGTTCTTTTCTTTTTGTAGGAAAGCCTTTTTTGCATATTCTTCTTATTGGAAATAAGCTGCTGCCAGAGCTGCCTGACTATGGCTTACTTCCATCTCCCAAATGAAAAAATAAAATAAAAAGCATGCTCAGCCAAGCTGGTCATGCCTATGCATTGGAGTACCTGGGGGAATACAGTAGCTGATGGTCCAGATGAACATTATTGAGTGTTATGGGCCCTTTAAAGTATTCTACACCTTGACAGGCACAACTATTACAGGATAATCCTGTTCACTTCACCTGTCTCTAGTTTTAATGTTATGGCTGATTGGTGTATAGACTCCCTCTAATATTATATTTTTCTAAGGTTAGCACTTTTTTGTGCAAATATTTTATCTATTATTATTTGCCTCCATTAATGAAGCAGTACTTGACATTACTTAGAGCCTATTCTTCTCCCCAAACATGACATTCCTGCTTTTAGCTAAAATATTACCTAATTATAACTGAGAGCGGAAAATGTGCGATTCGCCAGACTCTTCTCAAATGATTTCACAGTCTGTTTTGAGGATTAAAATAATTAAGAGGATGCAGGCAAAGCGGCTTCCTAACATTTATCGGAGAACTGCAGACTTATCATTTTTATGACTTCCCCACACTTCTCTAAAGTTTTTGACACCATTATATTCAGCAGTATATAGTCCCAGTCTGCAGGCATGTGCGGAGGTTTTTTTTCTTTCTTAACAAATACTTTATAATTGTTGTAGAGCATATATGTTGTTATATGGAATCCTTATTAAACCCCCAGCCAACCCTCTTAGGGTACATGAAATACTAACCAAAATACTATGTGTGAACCCATCCTTTGGGTATGTGCATACTACGGTTTCCCGACTTAATACCCGTTGTGGATTCCGCAACTCGCACCATCTCCGCTGGTCCCATAGGCTTCATTCATTCCACCGTCCACCCAAAGAATGAACCCGCTGATTCTTCGGGCGGACAGCGAAATCTGGCAAACCACAGATTGCTGCCTATGTAAGCAGCAAAGATCTGCGCAACCGCCAGAGTCCACAAGTGGGTGCGAGCTGCGGAATCCGCGACAGGCCCATAGGCTTCATTCTGTGGTTTGCTAGATTCCATTGTCCACTCGAAGAATGAACCCGCTCATTCCGTGAGTCCGTGAGCAGTTGCGAGATGTGGAATCCGTGACTGTGTTCCATCAGGATTCCGTAGTGCGCACTTACCCTTACAGAGCAAACTCATGGGCAGGTCCAGATAAGAGTTTGGGGGGGATCACCAATGACTTTCCTTCCCTATATCTGCCCCATTGGTGACCACCACCACACTTAAAGGGCTATTCCATCTCAACTAACATAATTAAAAGTGTAGTGCTGATCTAGTTGAATATTTTTGCAATTACATTCATTTAGTAAGCTTGTCTGCTTCTCCTGATATGCTGCTTTTTCCCTCTCATTGTTGACAGCTCATTGGCTACAGACCACCTCTCTGCTCTAAAAGCAGTGGTCAGGCTGGTGTATATTTAGCTATAATGTGGATGTATTGAGACATATTGTGTATATACTGTAGAATATATATATATATGGCTATGTTCACACTACATATAAAACACGGGCGTATTTCATAACAACGGCCGCAATTGGGTTGTTTGCGCAATTACGGCCGGTGTTCTGAAATACGGCTGTGTTTTATATGTAGTGTGAACCCGGCCTTAATATGTATACTACAGGTATATATACACCAGCCAGACCACTGCTTTTAGAGCTCTAAAAATAAATAATAACTGGTATGTGAGAAGGAAGCCTTGATTTACCTTTCAAGGACATTGCAGATCTTCTGGAGGATGTAGACAGGCTAATCTTGCATACACACAGTCCTAGTTATTGCTCTCCATCTCCTGTAGCAGTAGCTAAGCCCTGCCACCACTTTCTTTGTTCCATCCTGATCTAGCTATTGTTAGAGATAGACTTTCCCTTAGTGAACAGCAGATTGCAGAAAAGTGAGACACCTAGTGGAGTTTTTTTTTATGCCTCTTTTTGCCCCTTTCCAGGTGCTGTACAGTAACTGAGCACATTCAGCGCATACAGGAGAAGTAGCTACCTCTCTCTGTACATGCACTAAATGCCTTATATTTTATTTTGATACCTGGGGCTATTTTTTTATGTTTATGATCTGCTTTTAAATACTTATCAAAGTCTATAAAATATCTGACATCTTTATGTGAATCGAACTTTCACTCATAAAAGAAAAGCTCATATGAACCTGTTTCTTCACATTAACTTTCAGTGTGGCAAATGAATCGTAAAGTGACTGTCAATTGTAACCCAAATTATTATTGCTTATATATAGTGAATGTTCTGTTTTATTGCCATCATTTTTATGGCCGTAAATTAAAGCCTGTCCCTAAGAAGAAACTTTTTAGCAGTTGGGGTCTGAGTGTTTAGACCCCATTTGATTGATGCCGCAATGCCACGTTCTGTGGCTATGACCTTGATGGTCCTATAAACTTTTAGTTGAAACCCGCCTGGTTCATTCTTTGGGCGGACGGCGGAATCTGCCTGACCAAAGAATAAAGTCCATGGGACAGGCAGAGAAGCGTGCGGGGGTGAGCTGCAGAGTCCGCAGCAGGTGATCCGCCCGGGTTCATTCTTCGGGTGGATGGCAGAATCTGCCTGACCAAAGAATAAAGTCCATGTGACAGGTGAGATGCGTGCGGGTGGCGAGCTGAAGGGTCCACAGCAGGTGATCCGCCTTGGTTCCGTAGTGTGCACATATCCTAAGGCAAGGTTCATACTAATAAAAAACACCAGTGGTCTTTCATAATAATGGCCATCATTACCCAAATAACGTCCGTTATTTACAAAATAACAGATGTAATTTGAGCAATGACGGCTACATGGTGTGAACCTAGCCTAACAGTTATTTGTAACTTACAGGGTTTTTTTTTTTTTCTTTTTTTTTAATTGTGCAGTCAAGGCTACGTTCACACAACAAATAAAAGAACGTCTGTGTTTTCGATAATAGCTTTGGGCTGTGTTTTATGTTTATGTTTTGCTGTCTTTTTTTAATTTCGCTGTATACAAAAGCTGTGATATGTATTTTTATGCTATTATAAGTTAAACATGAAAAAGCAGTGTGAACCCGGCCCTAGCTGTGTATCAGTTACCCCTATGATCACAAGTACAGCAGGTAACAGGGATACACTGTGCTGCTCTATAGCTATGCACCTCCCAGCAAATCTGAGACATGATACCTGCTTTACTTGAGCATCTCTAGAAGGAGGGGGGGGGGGGGGGGGGGGCTTGTATCAAATGCAAAGAAAAATGCTGATTTTGTATTCCTTTAAGGAACACCCTACACACACTTCTGCTGTGTGACCCGGGGTCACAAGTAATGCCTGCAAGCTAATTGATTAAGAAAGGCTTGTCTAGCTGGGGCCTCTCGGAGAGTCCTCCCTTTACATTCCAAAGTTTTGTGAAGGAGGTTAGCCTAGCCGAGCAAGAAGGAGGAAGTTTTCTAGGAGTATGCACGGCTTCTTCCAGCTCTCTTCCTTTTCTACTTTCTGCAAACTTCCTAACTCAAAGACTTCGCAGCATCTGTCTCCTCATCTGTCTGTGGGGGGAGAAGGAATACAGGGCTGGCCTTTATTTTTTATTTTATTTTTTTAATTTTTTTTTCTTGGCTCTGTAAAATGATCACATTATCCAGTGCGGAGTCCCAGTCAATGTGCACATCTGCCTAATTTTGAAAGTGGGACTGAGATTGAATGACAGGAAAATTAGCCGACCCTGAGAGAGAGAGAGAGAGAGAGAGAGAGAGAGAGAGAAAGCAAGCAAGCGGGGCCTATGTGGAGCCACCAAGCTGCACAATGCGAGACGACTGCAGACAAAACGTGAAATGGACCAGGGAGCAAAATGCATCGAGAAGCCTCCTGCTATCACATGGTGAGTTCAGCCTTGCTGCCAGAGCTTGCGGAAGTAGACATTTGCAGAGCAAAATACAGTTTTTGTGCGTGCAGATGTAGCAGAGGCGAACTTGTCAGAGTATAACTGGAGCAGATTTAGACTATAAAAAATTCTCAATTGACCTGCTCAGCTGTTCTACGCTGACAAGTCGGGCTCTGCTGCATCCGTGTATTATTTTTAGTTCTGTCTTTCAGTTTTTGTTTTTTTTTTGCAAATTCCAGCCACAGTTTAAGTCATCCCAAGCCATACTGGGAAAAATAAGTGGAAATGTAATAAAATGGGATGTCGCAGACACTTTATCACTGCCTTCTCTGCTGCCTTATCTGAGAAATTTAGGCTGCGGTCAATATGAAAAGGGCTTTGTGTGAGAATTCTTGGCAGTGTGAGAGGTCAGGGCCTGTGTGATCCATCTGCTTGCCAGGAAGATCCCACAAGCTGCATTTCTTTATAGAAACTAAAATCACTTTATAAAACCAGCCTGCAGCTTTCTTGATATGGAAACAACCAGAACCCCCTTCTTTTTTGGCCTTGGGTTTTTATGCTGAGAATTTTTTGTCTTTTTCACTTATCATTTCCTTTTGTTCTAGCTTGAGATACATATTTAGCGGCTGGTTTGTGGTTTTTCTTTTACTCTCACCCGGTAGAAGTTATCAATAGGAAGCATATTGCTGTCGCAGGAGAGGGGACGTAGTCTGGGGATTTTTGGTAGTCTGTTCTCTATACTTTGACAAGTCTTGTGGCTCTGAACTTGTCAAATCTTAATTTAAAAAAAATTAATTTTTTTTTTAAAAAATGCAATCAATTTATTTGATACTCTTGTAGTGGGGAGGGGGATCCCATAACAGGTGAAAATTTCTATTGGTTTTATGATTTTAACCTTTAACAAAACTTAACCTCTAGTAAACTGAATATTTCTGTTATAGATATGTCATTTTTGTCAATATTTTACCTTGTGATTCAAATTTGGAATTTTTTTTTGTATAAGTAGAATTAAAATGATAATTTTATGGACCATACAAATCAAGTTTACTAACTTACTACTCCAAATTACTGTATGATATAGGTTGCCCATTTATTTCATTGAATGCTTTTTATTCTTCATTATTACTAAGCGTTTTGTTTGACCCTCTCTTAAATAACTGACGTCTCGCAGCAGATTTTTTTTTTAAGTTGAATATTGCATCTTAAAGTATTGAGAAACCTTATTTTCCTTACTCACTTCACTGCGTCACTTGCTAAAGAAAATCTGTATGTTTTTGTCTATTTGTTTCATAGTTTTTGGGGAAAAAAATGTGAACCGGCTAAAGCCGGTGTTGTATATTGTAGAGCGTTATGGCGATATAAATTAGTACAGTCCAGAGGCCTAAGGAAAATCTTTGCTAGCTCCACTTTTATTGTGTAAGTAAAGCACTCCTTAGTGTGACATAAGAGGCTTTACAGATGATTAAAGCAGGCTTGCGGTTAGCTCAACAGTTTCACTTTCGGCAAAATTCCTCACTACAGAAAGCTGGAGGTTGTAGCATCAAAATCTTGTGAAGTTACGGGACAAACTTGATTTTTTTTTTATCATAATGCAACTACTGTAATTAATATAATTATCAGGATAATAATTCTAATTATTCAATGTCCTTAACTGCTCTGTCAAATCTTTTCAAATTTAAATATTTTTTAATTTTATATTTATCTGTTTTTTTTTTTTTTTAATTACTACTATTAAATAGCATATAAACGGCTATGATATGAATATCGATGTCATGTATAATGGCTTCTTGAATCTAAAGCTTCCCATAAAACTGGCAATATCATTCACTCATATAAGTAAATGTTCTAATACAATGGGTCGTAAATGGCTGCCCTTAAGGAACAAAACTAAATGTTTAATACAATGGCTGTCTAGGTCTATCTATTGACCTATAGCGGGGTCTTGGCAACGATTGGTTTCTACCAACCAAAACATATAATTTTTCAATCCACCATGTTAGTAAATAATCCGCTATGTGTAATATGAAGGAAGTGGTCATAATCTCCCACATCTGATTCAGGTTAGCGGTCATGATTTATGTTTACAGGGTGGGTAAAATATACAATAAAGTAAAAACTTGAGCCCTGTACGCAGCCATTCTTTTCCTCGGTGGTGCATTTTGTATAAATTACTTGACTGCAGATGTTCCCGGCTTCCTTTACATACCTCTGTGCTTTCTAGGAAACCAGAAATGTCTGTGATACAGGCTGACTCATTCCAGCAGTTTGTCAAGCTGTCAGGCACGCACGGGTGTGGGTTTTCTTATTAAATGTTACAATACGGAGAATGCTAAGAATATGGCGATCTGGTTAAGCTTCATGTGAGGAGCAGAGGGGCTTTTTCTGGTCTTAATGTACAGTTCTGGCTTGGCTGCTCATGGAACGTGTCCTTTTCAGTGTTATATGTTGTAAAGAACATTAAATGACTATGGGCAAGGGGTTAGCAAAATGGCCGCCTTTCTGCAAAAAACTCGGAATACAGATTTGCGTGGTAAACCATTGATGGTGTGCTACAGTGATTGATCCCTGTCTGTACTATTCCAGTGGGGGGCTCCATTGTCTAAGGGAGAGAATCTTTTAGAGTTTATCTTTGAGAGCCCTTACATCGTGAACATAACTTATCTAAAATGCTAAATACTCTTGAAGAGGTAGTCGCATGGCATATTACTTGTGGGGGGGTCCAAGTTTGGAACAGAGGAGATGGGAGCAATTTGGTCCCAACCTGTGGTACCCTGTATGTAAGCCCTTTTAGACACCTCGTTGTGTAGGGAACCCGTTCACTTGCTTTGAAATGTGATGCATTTTGTCAACACAATCAGGTGCCAGATGCAGTGGTATATAGTGAAGCAACACTGTGCCCCCTTAATTGTCTGGAGGGGGTCCCAAAGGCCAAACTCCCACTGGTCATTAAGTGGATAACGCATGAAATGTGACATCATGAGAGTGATGAGATACCCTTTGACCTCATAGGTATGCAGAAAATTGGCATATCTGCCACAATTGTAGAGTCTTTGGAGACCTATTGACGTCAATGGGGATAAAAATCCACATCTGGTTTCCTGGCATGTCAAAATGCATTCCTAAAGGGGTATTTCTAACTGGGGTATTTATGCTGTTTGCATAGTACGCATAGGGCACAACTGCGTTTGGCTCCTTATAGAATGAATGTTGCACGTATGTGGAGCCCCTAGCTTTATTCTGTGGGGGTTTCAGGGACCCTGTTCTCCAGATTTTCGGGGGCCCCAGCAGTCAGACCCCAATGTCAATCTATTAGTTATGCCCTATCCTTTGCACCCACTATCCATAACTACACCATTAGGGAATACCCCTTTAATGGTTCCTCTCTCATAGTTTGCCCTATTCTCATGGTCAGGGCACCCCAGCTCACTGCTCTATTGACTACTTTATCTGTTTAAAACCCTTCCCATCCATATGTTTGTTCTTTGCTGGTTTACAGTTTTTCCAGCACTGTTCCCAGCTATATTGATGACTGTTCTGTGTTCTGTCTACCATTAGGATTGAGCAAATCAATTAGCCAGGATGGAGATTCACTCTTGTAGAGTTTAAAAGGGAGAGCAAATAATTTTTTTTTTAAATAATGAACTATGTGTGGTATGGCTACTCAGCACCATCAAGGGGAATGGGTATGAGTTGAGGCATAACTTGTAGTTCAAGGGATGTATCAGTAACAGGGCCCCATCTACCATGTGCCATTTATAATACTGGCATCTTATGTGGCAGAGGGGCATTGGGCCTTGCTACCTCAGCACGTCTGATGAGATATAAGCTACTACAGAGCCTTGTATCATCTCATAGTCTATGGATTTTGATCTCAGATTTTTATTCATTATGGTATATATTTCCATTCTGCATATGCATGTCCTATTTTCCTGCTCAGTATCCTGCAAATGTAATCCCTACCCTCCAGCTCAGTGTGTTATATGACCTGAATAGAAAGGTTGTTATGGTGGACTTGCTCCAATGTTCCTTGATCATGTTATACTTTTGTTGGCATGTATTTTGTATTTGTTCTTTATTTCCATCTTTTCCATTCACATATGAAGATGTTCATGGGCAGACCCCAGGATCATTAGCTATGGTTGGATGCATAAAGAGTATAGTGCAGTGCTGATGTAAGATGCTATAGTGATGGGTATCAGTGCACTTATCAATCCATACTTTTGCACTTTGGTTATGTTTAAGAGATTACAGGAGCATACTATAGAGGGTGACCACATATGCCCTGTAACCACCACCAATTTTTTGTCCTTAAAGGCTGGGATTTTATGACATGGAGAATTTTTGTAATTAAAAAAAAACAAAAACAAAACAAACACCCCCCCCCCTCTCCAGTTCTTTATAATAACCCTACATAAACATGGTTGAGGCTCCTTTACTGGTTGGTTTGGTCACAGGGCACAGACCAGACCAATGACATTTTCTGACTTTTATTTGTCTTTCAAGCTGAACCTTCTCGCTATAGATATAATTAATTACTTATTTTTGTGTCTATGTAATTGAGTCTAAAAAATTAGGTAAAAAAAGTGGGGTAAAAAAAATAGTTTAAATAAGTTAAAGGGGTATTCCAGTGTATTGTTAAAAAAAAATTGCTGCTGGAGTGGATGAAATACAGTGGTTTGCAGTAAATTTAGAATATCAACAAAAATTTTTTTCAGTAATTCAATTCAAAAAGTGACCTCATATATTCTATACACTCATTACATACAGAGTGAACTTTTTCAAGCCTTTATTTCTGTTAAAGTTAATGATTATGGATTACAGCCAAGAAAAACCCCAAAGTCAGTATTTCAAAAAATTAGAATATTATATGAAACCAACTGAAAAAAAAAATGTTTTTAACACAGAAATGTTGACCAAATGAAAAGTCCGTACAGTAAATGCCCTCAATACTTGGTCCGGGCACCTTTTGCATGAATGACGGCATAAATGCGGTGTGGCATGGAGGCGATCAGCTGATGGCACTGCAGAGGTGTTATTGAAGCCCAGGTTTCTCTATGGGGTTAAGGTCGGGCGAGTTTGCTGGCCAATCAAGCACAGTGATGCTGTGGTTAGTAAACCAGGTATTGGTACTTTTGGCAGTGTGGACAGGTGCCAAATCATGCTGGAAGATGAAAATTCCATCTCCAAAAATCTTTTCAGCACAGGCAGCGGCAGCGTTGACTTTGGTGTTGATGAAACCCAGTGAACCTACACCAGCAGATGACATGGCTCCCCAAACCATCACTGATTGATCACTGATTCACACTAGACCTCAAGCGGCTTGGATTGTGCCTCTCCACTCTTCCTTCAGACTCTGGGACCTTGATTTCCAAATGAAATGCAAAATTTACTTTCATCTGAAATCAGCACCTTGGACCACTGATCAACAGTCCAGTTCTTCTTTTCCTTGGCCCAGATAAGCCGCTTCTGGCATTGTTTCTTGGTCAGGATTGGCTTGACACATGGAATTCAACACTTGTAGCCCATGTCCTGCAGACATCTGTATGTGGTGGCTTTAGAAGCACTGACTCCAGCAGCAGTCCACTCTTTGTGAATCTCTCCCAAATTTTTGAATGGCATTTTCATTACAATCCTGTTAACACTGCGGTTCTCCCGGATGCTTGTGCACCTTTTTCTACCACACTTTTTCCTTCCACTCAACTTTCCATTAATATGCTTTGATACAGCACTCTGAGAACAGCCAGCTTCTTTAGCAATGAACTTTTGTGGCTTACCCTCCTTGTGGAGTGTGTGAATGACTGCCTTCTGGACATCTGTCAAGTCAGCAGTCTTCCCCATGATTGTGTTGCATACTGAACCAGACTAAGGGACCTTTTATAACACTTAGGAAGCCACTGCAGGTGTTTTGGGTTAATTATTCTAATTTTATGAAATACTGATTTTTGGGTTTTTCTTGGCTGTAATTTATGATCATCAACTTTAACAGAAATAGAACGCTCAGAAATAAAAAGTTCACTCTGTATGTAGTGACTCTATAAAATATATGAGGTCACTTTTTGAATTGAATTATTGAAAAGAAAAGATATTTTGTTGTTATTCTAATTTATTGCAAACCACTGTAGAATGAGAATCTGTACATAAATAGCCCTGGTCTCCCACTGCTCCTCCTCAGCTGTCGATCTTCTCCTTCTAGTTCTACAATCTTCTTTCTTTTCCTGTTTCTGAGACAATCACTTGGAATAGGACCTGTCCCCTTAGTTAATCACTGGTCAATAAGCGAGACCACTACAATGAATGACTGGCTGAGCCCATCTTGAAAACAGGAAGAAGATCAAGGGATCAGAAGAAGAAGAACAGGAGCTGCAGAGGAGAAATGGGGGACCAGGGCTAGGTAAGTATAGCTTTTTTTCTATTCTTGCCCTACTCCAGCAGCATATATATATATTTTTTTTACAATACACTAAAATATCCAGTATTGCTCAGTTCTGTGGCTCAGCTACCATAAAGGCAGACCATGCAACTGCTATGGAACCCACACAGTTAAGTGCTGCAGTGCCCTGACTGACAGAACAATAGGCCATTAGCTTCCCGCCCTGACAGTCTCTCTTGTAGTTGGATGCAGGATTGCACCTCCAGCCACAAGTACTTCCCCCATACACATACTCACCTAATCCAGCACATTCCCCTAGTGTTCTTTCTCTCAGCTCCCCAGTACCTGCCAGGTGAGCATGTGTAAGGAGGGGGGGGGGACCGGTTTCATGAGGCCCGGTACATTTTCTTATAAATCCTAGCTATACCCCTGGCTCAGTTCATCTGGTTCCATCTTGATCTACAGAAGATGCCCACTGACTGTATCGAGCTCAGTGATTGGCTGAGATGGCATTTCCTGTAGGTAAGAGCGGGAGCGGTGCCTTGTGTATGATGATTCCATACCCAATGCATTGAAATGGCACTTAATGTTGTGATTCTCCTGATGTGACAAATTAATGGAATAATTATTTTTCTTATTTATAAAGTCAGCTACTAATAACCTGCCCTGATAATCCAAGGGTTATTCCCAGAAAACCCCTGCTCTGATGCTCCCGCTCTGCTGCCATTGTTAGGGTCCTATTCCATGGGCCGAGGAGGGCCTGATCAACGATGTAAACGAGCCGCGATCTGCTAGATCGCCGCTCGTTTACTGGGCCTATTCCATGGCCCAATGATCATTGAGCGAGGGCTGCAAGGACATAGTTACCGATGTCCTTGCAGCATCATACATTACCTGTCAGGTCTTCTTCTCTGCCCTGTCTTCATCCCCGGGTCCCGCGCGCTCTATCTTCCGAATGGCCGGTCAGCTGACGGAGCGCTCAGCCAATCACAGGCCGGGACCGCCGCGGCCTGTGATTGGCTGAGCACTCCGTCAGCTGACCGGCCATTTGGAAGATAGAGCGCGCGGGACCCGGGGATGAAGACAGGGCAGAGAAGAAGACCTGACAGGTAATGTATGATGCTGCGCTTCTGAAATCGTCGGTCGCCCACCGTGCACCGATATTCAACCGTAGCGATGCGCGGTGGGGGAACGATGATTTTAGGTCTGGCCCCAAATGAACGATCAGCCGATGACTCGATCATCGGCTAATCGTTCTCTCTATTTCACCGAACGATAATCGGCCGAATCGGGCCAAATTGGGCCGATTCGGCCGATTATCGTTACTGTGGAATAGAGCCCTTAGTCCCTGTCATTCCTGCAATAATGATAAAAAAAGACAAATTTGGTCAGCTCTCCTAGAACACCGTTCACACTAGGCAGGAGCACATTGCTATGGCTGAAGTTGCAAACACACAAAAACACAAATATAATGCAACAGCTCACTGCAATGGCAAGATACAGACCCACTACAGACATGAAAATAGTTAAAAGCAGCCCCCCCAACTGCCCAAAAAAACTTCCACAAAAATAATGGGGCTCTTGGTTACCATTTGAAAATGGTGTAAACTACCCCACCATGTTACGGTGGCCTCATACCGGGCCAGTCCTACACTGTACTATGGCCTCTCCATGGCATGAAATACGCCTATGCTCTGGGCATGCAAGATCTGTCTTATACCGGCACAAGTAATTACACAACCTGGGTGGGATAGGTGGAGTGCACGACCAAGTAGAGGCAGCCACTCCCCCATCTGGAACACAGAAAAAAAAAAAAAAGACAAATTTGGTCAGCTCTCTTAGAACACCATTCACACTAGGCAGGAGCACGTTGCTATGGCTGAAGTTGCAAGCACACAAAAAAATGCAACAGCTCACCGCAGTGGCAAGATACAAACCCAGTACCACTGTTTTTTTTTTGTGTTTTTGTGTGTTTGCAATGATAATGCCATGTATAGATAAGAACAATTCAAGCCATAGGGAGTCCTGGAAAACATGGAAACAGCCATAGGCCAACGCTGCAAATGGGCGCTGATCAGCGAGATTGTTGCAGATCATTTACAGATCTTTTCCGGTAAGAGGCTTCAAAATGTGAAGGACCTCATTATACTTGGAGGGGTCTGTCCGGTGCCTTGTGTATCTCTCATTTGATGGGCCACCATCTTCATTATTCTCCTAATATGATGGACCAGAACCATGGAAATGCTTCATGCTACTGTAGATCTCCTTTTTCTTGGTTTCTTAAAGACAGCTTATATTGACCCATGATGATATGCACACTTATCTGGTTTATTACTATACTATGTATTACCCACTAAATACAATGGACACTATAATAACATATTTAGTCACCCTAATGCTAAGATTATGTAATCCCACTCGCTGCTCCCAATGGCCCATGAAACCACAGAAATAATGTGGTTTACATAAAAAGACAAAATTGCTGCACATCTGTAATCTCCGACCCAGCTACAATGAAGATCCTGTGTGAAATGTTTTCTTGTGTCCCGTCCAATAGGTTAGTGCCTGAGCTTAAGGCCAACAAATGACATCATACAGGGGGAATAGGAGGGTATGATAGATAATGGCCAACATCTGCTTAACATCACATTTAATCCCAACTACATAAGACGGAGTGTAAAATAAGAGAGAACAAGCACATCGGTCATACGGGCCAAGATAAACATTGCGTCCCATACAGCTATGGTAGGAGAAGCGAGAATACGCAATTTGGAGTGCTGTAGCCCATCAGCGTCAAGGTGACAGTTTCTAGGCATTTTCATTTCAAATTTAAATCATTGTGTAAAATTCTTCAAGGGATTTATATTTGTATGAAATTGAATCAGTTTTACAACTAGACGTATTTGGCGTAGTGATAACTCCAATAGACTTTAGTGGAGAGAGCTGCATACATCATCTGTACACCTCTCCTTCTCCTGTAGTGGTCTACTGGCTGAGCACTGTGACAAGTGAGATCGATGGACTTCTACTCCCTAAGTGGTGGGTACCTCAGGGGCGGGGCTACCATCTATTAGGCATTTCTGGCATATCCTTGTGTCATGCAATTTTATTTATTTTTTTTACTGTTTTTGCCAGCATTTTTAACAGAATTTTATGGTTCATTTCTGGAGCCAGATGTTACTTTAGAGTCTGTAGTGAATAATGATAATAATAATAATAATAATATATATATATATATATATATATATATATATATATATATTTTTTTTTTTTTTTAATTGTTAATTATTATTATTATTATTATTATTATTATTAATAATAATAATAATAAAATGTATATATAAAACAGTAAATAATATAAAATAAATCATAATAGAAGTACCATTTTTCCTATAGGTTTCTCTGAAAACAGACATGAAAAACAACTTAAAAACCAAAACTATTGTAAATGATAAAGTAAGGACATATACTTCATACTGGATCCACTTTTGGTTTTTTCTCTAGTTATATATTATAAAAAACAAATGAAAACATTAAACTGCATTGGAAACTTTGTTTATTAAGCCTGGCTTCACACGCAGCATTTGTACATGCTGCTGAAAGATGTCACAATGCTATGTTTTTATGTTAGCTTTTTTGTGTTGTGATTATATGCTTTTTGTCCCTTTCCAATATAATAGCCTGGTACTGCAACATTTTATATGGAAGCTTGTACTTCCATCATTCATAAGCAGAATCATCGGAGCAAGAAAAAGAAAATGTAGAGTCTTTGTACGGACAAAGTTTTACATAAAGTGTTATTTCAAAGAACTTACCTTCATCTGAGGATATGCAATGTGTAACATATTTGTAAACCACTTGAAAAAGCTCTAAATTCTTGGCCACTAGGGGTCTCACCTCTCTGCAGACTGCTGTCCACTTTCTGCTGTTAGCCTCCAGCCACCCTTCTCTAGAGGGTTAACATTGTGTATAAAAGATAAGTCAAGGCTTCCCTTTTATCTGTGACCATCCATTAAGTTCTGGGCAATGATCTCTTGTATAGTCATAGCAGCAGCAGCAGCTCGCTGCTTGGACCAGGGCTGCCTTTGTGATGTTCCCTGCTGTGATGCTGTTGCTGTATTCCTTTTCAAGTAGCACATTGCAAAGCCAGTGCATCAATAACCTCCTTCTTTCCCACTCACATGCCTATCTATACTATATATACTACTGAATTACCCCCAGCACAAAGCCACTCTGTTCAGTCCTGTGTACTTTCTCCAGCACTATGGCGCAGCATAGGAGAAAGAAATAAGTGCTGGCCTATATTTGGCCATGGTGGTTCGGGTGCCAGTGGCCTGAGGTTTGCCTCAGGCGGCACAGACCCCAGAATCGGCCCTGACGGTCATTATATCTTAGGGTTCTGTCTTCCAGGGGCTGGAGAGCACGGAGGTCCTGGGCCCACTCCTAAAACCGAAGGGAAATTAAATTATACAATAATATTAATTGTAGGTAAGAAAAATGGGCACAGGTCGGCCCCAAGTTTATATTGGCACATTAGAAGCACAAGTCTTCCCAACCTTTGGCTTAACAAGCACTGAGACCAGTCAATAAAACCCATTGGGTGCTGGAATCTACCCAGTTTAGCCTGGTGTTAATGGCGGCCCTGACCCTATTTTAAACTAAGACAAAAAAAGGGGTTATACCATAATGAAAGGTAGGGATGAGCAAAGCGAATCTGGGTATAAATTCACTTCGCATTGCGAACTGAATTTTACCCAATTCGCTTCAAAAATTCGCCAAACATGGCGGCTGTGATTGCGGCTGTCCATGTTGGCATACAGTTATATGGTATGTTGGTGTAATAGGACCCACAGTCAGGCGGTAATGTCAGGACAGGTGGCAAAACAGGGAAGTCAGGAAACAAAGCCAAAGGTCAGAAATACACAGACAATAGCAGAGGTAAAAGCTGTAGCAGAGTATAACTGCAGGGAAATGAGGAGCTAGCTGGTATTTATCTCGGATCAGGGACTGGGTCCGGCAGCTGATTGGATCAGCCTGAATCTTAGCACCCAGCTCAGCTGGACAGGCCTAAAGAAGGATTAACCTCAGCACTGCCAGAGTGTAACAGGCAATGCGCGTGTGGCTGGGAAGCTAAGACAGCATTCAGACAGATACTGCAAATAAAAAAAAAAAAACATAGGCTCAGCGCTTCCTCTGTTGCCCAGCACGGACCGAGGAGCGCAAAGTCACATTCCTGACACCTCTAGGCCTAAGACATTGCCCCTGATGGGGCTTCCGCTTTACAATGTCTAATGCTGTCCTGTGAGAAAGACTTGTTTTATGCCACTGATCCACTGGCGTCCAATGATGCCCATGATGCCCGCTATTTTAGCAATGTCCACTGCTGTCCTAGGACAAAATAGAGTTTACACCGCTAATCCACTGCTAATCCATGTCAGGAACTGTCTAGAGCAGTAGCAAATCCCCATAGGAAACCTCTCCTGCTCCTGACATGGACAGAGATGACAGCAGAGAACACTGTATCAGACTGGGAAGAATACACCACTTTCTGCAGGACATACAGCAGCTGATAAGTGCTGGAAGGATTCAGAGTAAGTAATTTATCTATATAATTTACATAACTTTCTGACACCAGTTGATTTAAAAACATTTTTCCCCTCTGGAGTACCCCTTTAAAGTCTATGAGATTGAACTCAAAGTCTATAAAAATGCAGAAAAAAAGCCAAGTACAGTGCTTAGTTAGACGAAATGGTATAGCAGCATGCATGTTTGCATGTTGGACCAACCCTCCATTCAACTGGGGGACCTTTGAATAGTGGCGGCGCCCATGACCAAAAAGTATGGGTAGGTAATGAGTTGTGATTGAAGTGGACTTAAAGTGAATCTGTGAACCCCTGACTGCCTACTGAGAAGGTAGCACTGCTGGATAGATTTCAGCGAAAGTATTTAGAACATTTCATTGTTGTCTGTGCCTTGTCATAAAAAACTATATTTTTATGTAGATAGTGTCACCATTATTTGAGGTCATAGAGGGGGAGCCTATTGTTCCCTGGATCCTAGGCTCAGGGGTGTAGCTAAGATTTATGGGGCCCCATAGCAAGAAACTGTATGGGCCCCATGAATTCTACATGCCCCCTCCCCCCCCCCCCCCGCACTCACATGACCTGGCGCAGTCCTGCCGCGTTCTGTTGTGGTCATGTATGTGCATGGGGGGGGGGGGGCCTCTAGCGGCTGGAGGTATAACGCTGCCTCCTGCCACAAGGGAGACTGCCAGTCTCTGGTGGATGGGGGTGCTTTGAGCTGTGGCTACCATAGAGGCAGATGCTGTGCCTGGGAGGCCCAGGCCCCCTGCCGCACAGGTCCCGTAGCAGTTGCGTGGTCTGCCTACATGGTAGCTACGCCACTGGCCTGGCTGTATTGTATGCACAGTGTAGGCTGCTGATTATGCAAGGGACGGGGTGAAGTGTATCAATTCTCAGGCCCAGGGAATAATAGGCTCCGCCTCTATGACCCCTAATAAAGGTGATTTTTTAAAAATGAAAATAACAACACAGACACAGGCAACAAATATATGTTATAGATGCTTATATTATGCTCCATACAGTAGAGCCACCAGCTCAGTACGCAGTCAGGGGTTCGACAATCCTCTTTAACCCTTTCCAGAGTCAATAATGCGCATTCTCCCGAGCCGTTACTGTTCTTTACATATCCCGAGTCTTCAATCCGCCTTTGAACCCAGTTAATACTTTCCTGGAATTTACATACGTTTTGTTAATCTATGTTCTCATTATGTTTACTCTATAGGTTACATTCCATCTGAGAGATTTATATGGTAGTCCCTGACAAGCCAGACATTATTAGAAAGCATTTTCAGGAAGTGCAGAGAAATGCCAAGGCTTGTGTCTACAGAATGTAATTACAGCCGTCAGCCGGCTCAGCTCATTTCTCAGACTCCTTCCTTTGTTGCGGCACCTGTACAGATGTTACAACCTGTCCCGCAACACAGTAATCTACGTAAATGGCTGGCATTTTATAGCTCAGACGGGGGCTGGAAGACAAAAAAAATTAAGATTTTAAATAATTGGAAAAATTATATTTTTTTTACAAGAATACAGTAGTTATAGTAGGCATTCATATACTGTATGTAATAATGCATGCACATTAGCTGGGAGGAATATAACTGTCTCTATAAAGCCATCTATAACTACTTACTTTGTTTAACCCATTGAAGCATGACTGGTGATTTTAGACAAGCGTGCATAGTGCAAAGGAAGGAAATCAAGTAGAAAAACATTAAAATAGGACCTCTATCCTGGTGCTGGTTCATGACCCCCCTATTATAAGACAGAAGGGTCAGATGTCTGTTAAATCTAATCCTGTCTACTACTTCTGGGGTAGAAATAGAGGCCCTGGGTGAATTTCCCCACTTGTGTTGTAGACAGGCTAAGGCTATGTTCACACTACGTAAAACTATGGCCGTAGTTCTTGCCGGAGAACTACCGCCGTAGTTTTGAGGGGTGGAACATAGCCTTATTTTCAATGGGATCCCGGTTGGAGCGTACAGACATTGTATGCGCTCCGGCCGGGATCCCATGCGGCGCCGTAAAAATCTGACATGTCAGTTTTCTGCGGCTGGAATTCAGTGAATTCTGGCCGCAGAAAGACCTGTCAGTTCACACAGTGAAGCGAGCGGCTCACGGAACGGCCGGATGTTCACAGCGTGTGAACATAGCCTAATGGTGCGTTTACACAGAGAGATTTATCTGACAGATTTTTTAAAGCCAAAGCCAGGAACAGACTATAAACAGGGTGCAGGTCATATAGGAAAGACTGAGATTCCCTGTCTTTACAAGTCCATTGCTGACTTTGGCTTCCAAAATTGGTCAGATAAATCTGCCTGTGTAAACGCACCATAATACATGCACATGTTGTTAACACACTTGGGATGGAGAAAGGAGTCCAACTTAAAGGGGAACTCCAACAAATTTCTTTCAGATTAACTGGTGTCACACAGTTATATTGATTTGTAATTTACTTCTATTAAAATGTCTCAAGTCTTCCAGTACTTATCAGCTGCTGTATGTCCTACAGCAGGGATGTCAAACTCAGGCCCTCCAGCTGTTGCAAAACTACAAGTCCCATCATGCCTGGACAGACCTGAAGTTTGACACGTCTGTCCTACAGGAAGTGGTGTATTCTTTCCAGTCTGACACAGAGCTCTTTGCTGCCACCTCTGCCCATGTCAGGAACTGTCCAGAGCAGAGGTTTTTTTTATGAGGATTTGTTTGCCACTGATCTGGACAGTTACTGACACAGACAAAGGTGGCGGCAGAGAGCACTGTGTCCGACTGAGTAGAATACAACACTTCCTGCAGCACATACAGCAGCTGATAAGACTTTTAAAAATAAGTAAATTAGATAATGAATATAACTTTCTGAAAGCAGTTGATTGGAAAGAGAAACTTTCATTGGAGAAACCCACTATATCATTAATTACTAGGAATTATGAGCTTTATGGGAGATTTATCAAAAATGGTGTAAAGAGAAACTGGCTCAGTTGCCCCTAGCAACCAATCAGATGGGGGAATCTGATTGGTTGCTAGGGGCAACTGAGCCAGTTTCACTTTACACCATGTTTGATAAATCTCCCCCTTTATGTGTATTTATAACATCATGCAGTCTCTACACTTATGTATCTTCCCTGATGAAATCGCTAACACTAGTAATAGAAACCTATTGAGTTTGAAAGTTTGCGTTTTCTATTAGCACCTGCACACTGGTCTTTAGTTATCCAGTGCAAAAGCAAAGCCCTTCTGCTTTGGGCAGTACGATGGCAACACTACAAGATGTCAGATGGTCTATTCTGAGCCGTAGAGAAGAAATATTTCTGTACCCTGAATACAGTGTCATGTGGTAATGGAAGCATAGTACAGTAATAGATACATTATCTATGGGCCAAGTCCCAGGCATTTGGTTTCCCGATGCTGAACCTATCATTATGGTCATTATTGGGCATGGTGGGACTTGTGGTTTGGAAGTTAAAGGCAGTGGCACCCAGGCCAAGACCAGTTAACATGTTTTCAGACCACCGTCTAATGGGCAGAAGTATGCAATAAGAGGCATTTGTGCAATTTGAATGATTTAGCTAAAATGTAATTGACTCAAGTCAAACTCAGTATCCGGCCACATCATTTTTTTTTTCTGTTATTCACATGATAAACCCAGACCTCCTGTACCTCCAACTTGTGGTTTCCCAGTTTGGAGCCATTCTTGATAGAAGTATGAAAATAAATAGCTGCTATTCTTCTGTGTATACATCCTGTCCAGGCAATTAGTAACATAGTAAATAAGGTTGAAAGATAAGCCACTAATAAAATATCGTTTAAAAAAAAAAATAAAGTTGAAAGAAGACAAGAGTCCATCAGGTTCAACCTAGGGAAATCCTACTGTGCTGATCCAGGGAAGGCAAAAACTCCCACGACACAGACGACAATTGCCCCATCACAGGGAGAAAACTCCCCCCCCGACTCCAATGGCAACCAGAATAATCCCTGGATCAACGTATCACCGGAAATCTAATGCCCATAACTTGTAATATTATATTGTTCAAGAGAAGCATCCAGGCCTCCCTTAAACTTATTTAATGAATCGGCCATGACAACCTCATGTGGCAGAGAGTTCCACAGTCTTACCGTTCGTACAGTAAAGAACCCGCGTCGATGCTGATGATGAAATCTTCTTTCCTCTAGACGTAGAGGATGCCCCTTTGTCATGGTTACAGACCTAGGAGTAAAAAGACCACTACAAAAATCTCTGTACTGTCCATTCATATATTTGTACATTGTGATCAGATCTCCCCTAAGACGTCTTTTTTCTAGCGTAAATAACCCCAAGCTTGATAACCTGTCCTGGTACTGTAACCCACCCATTCCCTTAATGACCTTTGTGACCCTCCTCTGCTCCAGTTCAGCTGTGTCCTTCTTATATATCGGTGCCCAAAACTGTACACAGTATTCCATGTGTGGTCTGACCAGTGATTTATAAAGAGGCAAAACTATGTTCTCATCTTTAGCATCTATACCTCTTTTGATGCATCCCATTATTTTATTAGCCTTAGCAGCCGCTGCCTGGCACTGATCACTAAAGTTGAGTTTACTGTCCACCAATACCCCCAGGTCCTTTTCGGAAGCAGTTTTACCCAGTGTTTTATTATTTAGCACATAACTGTACTTATTATTTCTACGGCCCAAGTGCATAACCTTACATTTATCCACATTAAACTTTATTTGCCATTACACTGCCCAAGCCTCTAGCTTCTCCAAGTCCCTCTGTAATATGATATTATCCTCCTCTGTGCTGATTACTCTACCCAGTTTAGTATCATCTACAAAAATGGAGATTCTACTCTGTAGCCCCTCTACAAGATCATTAATAAAAATATTAAAAAGAAGTGGACCCAACGCTGACCCCTGTGGTACCCCACTAGTAACTAAAACCGAATCTGAATATGTTCCATCAATGACCACCCTCTGTTTTCTATCACACAAACAGTTACTTACCCATTTGCATACGTTTTCACCTAGTCCCAGCATCTTCATTTTGTAGACCAACCTTTCATGCGGCACAGTATCAAACGCCCATGAAAAGTCCAGATACACAACATCCACAGCCTTCCCCAGGTCCAGTCTATAACTTACCTCTTCATAGAAGCCGGTCAGATTAGTCTGACAGGATCGATCCCTCATAAATCCATGCTGGTGCTGCGTCATAAGATCATTTTCATTAAGATACACCAGTATAGCATCTCTTACAAACCCCTCAAATACTTTACCTACTATAGATGTTAGACTTACGGGCCTGTAGTTTCCAGGATCACTCTTTGACCCCTTTTTGAATATTGATACCACATTAGCAATGCACCAGTCCTGTGGAACAATCCCTGTCGTAATAGAATTTTTAAATATTAGGAAAAACGGTCTGTCTAACACAGTATTTAATTCTTGCAAAACTCTAGGATGGATACCTTCTGGGCCCGGTGTCTTATGGATTTTAATGTTTTTAAGGCATCTCCCCGCTTCTTGTTGTGTTAGGCAGGTTATGGGAGGATTTATATTATCCCCAGTCATGTCGTCTCTTATGGGATTCTCCTCTGTGAATACAGTAGAGAAGAATGTATTTAGTAGATTGGCCTTTTCCTCTTCCCCCTCCACCATTACACCCAGATTATTTTTGAGAGGACCAACATTTTCGGTTTTAAGTCTTTTGTTGTTTATATAGGTGAAGAACATTTTGGGATTCGTTTTACTTTCTGTGGCTATCCTTCTTTCTATTGCAATTTTTACTTTTATTTATTTTTTACACATTCTATTCTTCTGTCTATAGTTGCTCAGTGCTTCCCCACTACCATCTTGTTTTAGTTGTCTGAATGCTTGTTTCTTATCATTTATTGCACCCCTTACAGTTGAAGTTAACCACATTGGATTTCTCTTATTTCTACTACTTTTATTCCCATATGGTATGTGTCGTTCACACGATTTACCCAGGATGCTCTTAAATATGTCCCATTTCTCTTGTGTACTTTTATTTCTGAAGGCATTGTCCCAGTCTATGTCCCCAAGATCCTCTCTTAGTTTTTGGAAATTAGCCTTCCTGAAATTTAATGTTTTTGTAGCCCCTTCTACTAATAATTTTATTGAAGGATAATTGAAAACTTACTATGTTATGGTCACAATTACCTAGGTGACCCCCCACCTCTATTTTTGATATTCTGTCGGGCCTATTGGTTAAGATTAGGTCCAGGAGTGCCCCCCCTCTTGTTGGTTCCTGTACTAGTTGGGAAAGATAATTATCTTTTACTATTTCCAAAAACCTGCCTCCCTTCCTGGAGCTGCAGGTTTCTGCTTTCCAGTTTATATTTGGGTAGTTAAAGTCCCCCATAATAATGACTTCCCCCTGCTTCGCTGACGCATCTATTTGTCTTATAAGAAGATTTTCTGATTCTTCCACTATACTTGGAGGTTTATAACTCACTCCTATAAGAATTTTATTATTCTTCGTCCCTCCCCTTATTTCTACCCAAAGAGATTCCACATTATCATCACTTATATCCTCCCGTGGAATGGTCTTAAGGCAGGATTTAACATATAGACACACCCCTCCCCCTTTCTTATTTTTACGGTCATTTCTAAATAGACTATAACCCTGGATATTAACAGCCCAGTCATAGCTCTCGTCCAGCCATGTCTCACTTATCCCCACTATATCATATTTCTCTTCCACCATTATGAGTTCTAATTCCTCAGCCTTATTAGTGAGGCTTCAAACATTAGTATACATACATTTAAAATGTTTGTCCATATTCCCTTTCCTCTTGTCACTAGTGACTGTTCTATCCCCTCCCGCCGCTCCACCCCCAGTTCCATAATCTAGGCCCAGCTCTCCGTCTACTCTGTCTTCACTTACTATATTGTAGTTGCCCTCCCCCTGGTCCCTAGTTTAAACACTCCTCCAACCTCTTAGCCATCTTCTCCCCCAGCACGGCTGCACCCTCCCCATTGAGATGCACTGATCTGAACACTTCCAGAATAACTTCTTCTATTTCATTCATCTAAAACTCTGCTTATTTTAGGCTTAGGGGTCCAGTGGGCGGTCCTACTCACTGTATGAACACTCATATACAAGGCTGTTGGTCATTAAATGGGTTGGCCGTTCATAGTAAAATTGTTCAGTGTACAGTATAAGGCTGTGTTCACACAACATACATCTTATGAAAAGAACGGACGTTATTTTCAGTTAAAACAATGGCTGTTCTTTTCATAGTGAAATAGGTTGCATTAAAGGCAATGCAAACAATGGCCGTTGTTCTCACAATAGGTTAAAGAACAGCCGTTGTTTGATACAGCTTCATAAATAATATGCATGTCAATTATTTCCGCCATTGATTTCAATGTAATTTTCACTGCAAACTGCAGCTGTTTTTTGGCACTCAACACAATGGCCATTGTTTATACGTGTGTTTGTACAATGGCCATATGTTTATATGTGTGAACATAGGCCAAGTGAGTGTATTCACAGATCTTACTAACAACAACTCCCTGTGTAACCCATAGAGCTATAATCAGACTCCCCTCCTCCAGGCTGTGTTGCCCTGCCCTGTGGTAATTCTGTCTATAAGATGGCCTCAGTGTCCATTACTGAGCCTGTATATCCCTATGGAGAACACAGAGGGCGGGGCATGGTCACATGCTCCTCCATGTCAGCCATCTTAAAGACAGAATCACCACAGAGCAGGACAGCACAGCAGGACAGGACAGCACAGGAGGGGTGTCTGATTGTAGCTCTATAGTGTACACAGGGAGCTACTGTCAGTATATACAGTTAGTACACTTACTTATACTTTTTTACTATACAATACTTATACAATTTTACTATAAAATGGCCAGCCCCTTTAAAGGGACTCTCCAGTGAAAAATGTTTTCTTTCAAATCAACTGGTGCCACAAAGTGCCAGAGATTTGTCATTAACTTCTATTTTTAAAAAAAAAATATCCAGTCCTTATCAGCTGCTGCCTCTGTCCATGTCAGGAACTGTCCAGAGCAGGAGAGGGATTTGCTGCTGCTCTGGACTGTTCCTGTCTGGGACAGAGATGGCAGCAGAGAGCACTTTGTCAGACTGAAAAGCAAACAATATTTCCTACAGGACATTTAGCAGCTGATAAGTATGGGAAGACTTGAGAGTTTTAAATAGAAGTAAATTAGACATCTATGTAACTTTCTGAAACAAGTTGATTTGAAAGAAAAAGATTTTTGCCGGACAACCCCTTTAACTCCTCTGTAACACCCCCTCAGGGGAAATAAAGAATTTCAAGAATTGACTCTATGTATAATACGTGAAAAGGACCTTATTAAAGGCGTTGTCCAGCAAAAAAATGTTGATTTTCGAAAGAGAGCACTGTTTCTGAATGTAAATAAAACAACACTTCCTGACGGACATGAAGTAGCTTATAAGTATAGGAAGTCTTGAGATTTTCAAATAGAAGTAAATTACAAATCTATATAATTTTCTGACACCAGTTGATTTGAATTTTTTTTTTCCGCTGGACAACCCCTTTAAGCCAGACAATGCAATGATATATATATATATATATATATATGTGCCCTTTGGTAGCACGAGCCAGCAAGTTCTCTTTAAAGGCCGTCATAACCATTGTCTTTGTGGGTAGCGTACTGCAAAGGACCATCAGTGGGCACGTGTCGGCAAGTTTGAGAAGAGGACTCTGTGACTTTAAGCAGGTTCATGGCACTCGTGTTAAGAGCTGCAGAAATTTAATGAGCATTTAGTTGGTTTCATGTGGATAATTTACAAAACATTTCAATTTGCCACTGTTCCGTTGACCCCAAGGCTTAGTTTTTCTGAGCGGCAATGAGCGCACGCTTAGCTTATGAGGGGACTACTTGAATGGATCAATTAACATATGTCTCATCTCATTAAGACTTGTTTCTATAAGTCCTGAAAGTGGTGTCTATTCATCCAGCGTTGTCTCTATAAAAGTAGCATTGAGATGACAGATGTGACTACTATGACTGACTGATTAGTCGTCTTCACATTCAGCCATCTTCTATAAATCCCTGAGATGCATTCTTTGAGTAGATGAAAAGACAAAACAAACTCCATCCACAATTGAAGTCAATTTTTAAACAAAAACTCCAGTAGTGGCAAATTGTTTCCTCCATTAGGCCCTTGCTACCACTGCCTGCAAAGAAAAAAAACTATTGCAAAAAACTATGGGTTTTTGCATACTTTTTTGGCCAGTTGAAATCCAACATGCCCGACTATTCTCGTGAAAGAGTTAGATAATGATGAGCGGATCCTCCCACAATAATGGATTAAGCCAACTTTAATCTAATTTGTATAGAGAATAAGAAGATGTAGATATAGAAAGTAAGAAGCCCCTATGGAAGAGAGAATATGATTCCCCCTGCTCAACAGCTCATCCTAGAGACCCTCCTGTACAGTATGTCCCTCTGACAGTCCACCAGTAATTGTGAGCTACAAACTCTATTAGGTTATTTCATTCAATGCAATCTAATAGACAGTAAGGAGATACTTTTACTGTAGCTGGAAGGGGTATGGGGTAGTATGGTAGATGGTGGAGGTGCATGAGGATGAAGGGAGTAGTATGATGATGGAGTGGCAGGAGGATGAAGGGGATAGTCGTATGATGGTGGAGGTGCAGGGGAATGAAGAGGGCAATAGTATGATGATGGAGGAGCAGTAGGATGAAGGGGGTAGTAGTATGATGTAGGGGCAGGAGGATGATGAAGGGGTAGTAGTATGATGATGGAGGGGCAGGAGGATGAAGGGGTAGTAGTATGATGGTGGAGGTGCAGGGGGATGAAGGGAGTAGTATGATGATGGAGAGTGGCAGGAGGATGAAGGGGATAGTCGTATGATGGTGGAGGTGCAGGGGGATGAAGGGAGTAGTATGATGATGGAGAGTGGCAGGAGGATGAAGGGGTAGTAGTATGATGATGTAGGGGCAGGAGGATGATGAAGGGGTAGTAGTATGATGATGGAGGGGCAGGAGGATGAAGGGGTAGTAGTATGATGGTGGAGGTGCAGGGGGATGAAGGGAGTAGTATGATGATGGAGAGTGGCAGGAGGATGAAGGGGATAGTCGTATGATGGTGGAGGTGCAGGGGAATGAAGAGGGCAATAGTATGATGATGGAGGAGCAGTAGGATGAAGGGGGTAGTAGTATGATGATGTAGGGGTAGTAGTATGATGAAGGGGTAGTAGTATGATGATGGAGGGGCAGTAGGATGAAGGGGTAGTAGTATGATGATGGAGAGTGAAAGGAGGATGAAGGAAGTAGTATGATGATGTAGGGGTAGTAGTATGATGAAGGGGTAGTAGTATGATGATGTAGGGGCAGGAGGATGAAGGAAGTAGTATGATGATGGAGAGTGAAAGGAGGATGAAGGGGATAGTAGTATGATGATGGAGAGTGGCAGGAGGATGAAGGGGATAGTAGTATGATGATGGAGGTGCAGGTGGATAAAGAGGGTAGAAGTATGAAGATGGGAGGAGCAGGAGGATGAAGGGGTAGTAGTATGATGATGATGGAGGGGCAGGTGGATGAAGGGGTAGTATGATGATATAGGGTGCAGCTGCATCATATGGGCACAAACTACAAAAGTACATCAGTAGAGTACTATTTCTTGGCCACAGCCTGTATGCTGTACGAGTGGGGTGTGTAATATATTGAGGACCTGACAGTGTGGTGTGTAATATACTGGGGACCTGAAACTGGGGTGTGTAATATACTGGGGACCTAATACTGGGGTGTGTAATGCTCCTGTTGTGGTCTGATTGTAAAATTCTATATACAATTTAAAAAAAAAGCAAAACAAAAAACACCTCTGACACCCCCTGCAAACCACACCCACAATACGCCACATAGTTCACACCCACAATAAGTCACATTTATAAGTGCATTTATACAGGGGATCATGCTGATTAGTGGAACATTATTTTTCATATAGAGATAACTGTGACTGGCACTGAGATAATACTGCCATAAAGATTATAACTGTGCCTGCCGCTGAGATTATACTGCCAAAGAGATTATAACGGTACCTGCTGCTAAGATTATACTGCCATAGAGATTATAACTGTGCCTGCCACTTAGATTATACTGCCATAAAGATTATAACTGTGCCTGCCGCTGAGATTATACTGCCATAAAGATTATAACTGTGCCTGCCGCTGAGATTATACTGCCATAAAGATTATAACTGTGCCTGCCGCTGAGATTATACTGCCAAAGAGATTATAACGGTACCTGCTGCTAAGATTATACTGCCATAGAGATTATAACTGTGCCTGCCACTTAGATTATACTGCCATAAAGATTATAACTGTGCCTGCCGCTGAGATTATACTGCCAAAGAGATTATAACGGTACCTGTTGCTAAGATTATACTGCCATAGAGATTATAACTGTGCCTGCCGCTGAGGATATAAATATGATGCCATGCAGATTATACAGTGCCTGCCGCTAAGGTTATAAATGCGACTGCCATAGAGATTATAACTGTGCCTGCCACTGAGATTATAAATATGACTGCCATTGAGGTTATAACTGTGCCTGTCGCTGAGATTATAACTGTGACTGCCATAGAAATTATTACTGTGCCTGCCGCTGAGATTATAAATACGACTGCCATAGAGATTATAACTGTGACTGCTATAGAGATTATAACTGTGACTGCCATAGAGATTATTACTGTGACTGCCATAGAGATTATAACTGTGACTGCCATAGAGATTATAACTGTGACTGCCATAGAGATTATTACTGTGACTGCCGCTGAGATTATAAATACGACTGCCATAGAGATTATAACTGTGACTGCCATAGAGATTATAACTGTGACTGCCATGGAGATTATAACTGTGACTTCTGTGGAGATTATAACTGTGACTGCCATAGAGATTATTACTGTGACTTCTGTGGAGATTATAACTGTGACTGCCATAGAGATTATAACTGTGACTGCCATGGAGATTATTACTGTGACTGCCATAGAAATTATTACTGTGCCTGCCGCTGAGATTATAAATACGACTGCCATAGAGATTATTACTGTGACTTCTGTGGAGATTATAACTGTGACTGCCATGGAGATTATTACTGTGACTGCCATAGATATAATAACTGTGACTGCCTTGAATATCATTACTGTGACTGCCATGGATATAATAACTGTGACTGCCTTCGAGATCATTACTGTGACTGCCACATAGATTATAAATGTGATTGCAGGGTCAGCCATAGGGGTATGCAACCTATGGAACCGCGCAGGGTGCATCACCCCCTCCATTAAAAGGGGGCGCCAGCACCGACTTCTTTAACTACAGGCATGTCTAACGAGATGCTTATATTAAAATAGGGCAGCGCTTCTTTAACTGTAAGGTGGGGGGTCTCTGTCTGTGCAGACACCAGTACAGAGCAGGGGCTCTAGGCAGAGACTACACTGATAATAGCAGTAACCACTGATAATCACATGACCACAATCTTCCAGATCCTTTACTTAGGGGGCAGTATAACCGAAGATAGGAAAGGTGGATAGCACAGGGGAGCTTCTGAGGACCAGAAGAGACTCCCTGCTTCATGGTAACTATGTGGGGACTATTACTATGGAAAGTGGTGTGTGTGTGTGGGGGGGAAGTGTAGTAAGGGGTTAAAACTGCTAGATGGGTAGAAGGGTGGAGATGCGAACAGGACTGCTCAGGTGTAGTGTAGAACAGTATGTTTTTTATGCTGGATTACTACAAGTGGAGCAGGATTTATTTCTGCACTGTGGTGTTGGTTTACTACTGGTGAAGCAGCAGTTATTGTCGCACTGCGGTGTTGGTTTATTACAGGTGGAACAACTTGTATTTCTGCACACGTGTTGGTTTACTACAGGTGGAGCAGTATTTACCTTTGCACTGCCATGTTGGTTTTCTATAGGTGTTGCAGGATTTATTTTTACACACGTGTTGGTTTTCTATAAGTGGAGAAGGATTTATTTATGCACTGAGTGTTGGTTCACTACAGGTGGAGCACTGGTGCCGCACTGCGGTTCTCATTTATCGCTGGTACAGAAGTGTTTATTACTGCACTGTGGTGCTGGTTTGGCAGTACAATGGGATATTATGTGCACTACATGGTGATATTTAGAGCTGTCTGGTAGTAGTGTTTGTTGGTGAGGCCCCAGCACTCTCTCTGTGTTTGAGGGGGGGGGGGGGTGTTTGAAGCCTGAAAGCAAATTTGCACAAGGCACCATCTACTCTAAGGCTGGGTCATGGAGCAATGGAAGCGTGTGGCCTATTCAGAGCATCTGGCCAAGCAGATGTAAATTAAGTGGTTGTAGAATCACAGTGCATGCCTCACAGCTCAGTGTACAGGAGCAGGGACTCCTGCATTTTGACAAAAGTCCCTGCTCCTGAACATACAGCAGTTGTTATTCTATTAAAACGTATGCCAAAAAACTTAAAATTTGCGTAAATTCATTTTTTTTAAAGTAAATATAATTCTATTAGAATTTATTAGTTCATTTTTAGTTTTTCACTGTTAGGTGCCCTGACATTATTGTGCGGAGCTGCGTCTTTAAGTAAATATTGCTAACTAAGCAGGAGCTTTAAATAGCCGCTGTAGGTATGACAGTAAAATGCAGAGCTCAGCAGTCGCTCCTAGGAATAAGAGAAGTGTGTCAGGAGCCAGAGAAAGAGCCATGGGGCACTGTGGAGCATTAAATATTTATCACTGTGCACTTCACACTGACAATGTCCTGTTTATACTGTACATCTGTCCAGCTGCTGCCGTGCACTACAACACGTTGGAAATACAGTGACAAAGTAAATATTTAAAATTATGAAAATAATTCTGATACATTAATTTTTTTTTTAAATACTACATTAGATCAATGCATAACCTTTATGTCTACATGCCCAGTTTGGTGGTGCAGTCAGCATTGTGCTCTGCATATATGAGGACCCTGAAGAAGTCACCGACAGATGGGTAGCTCTTTTTTGAAGCAGATCTGGCAAATAATCCCCAGTCATGTTTCAAGATTCTTAAATACCTTCAGCAATGACCTGCAAGTATACTACCACCAAGAGATGGCACCAGAGAGCAAGCTCTTTTACATCTAAGAGTGCTACTTTGCATATTTCCTATGCAAATGCGTATTCTATAAGAATCCAAACATTAATTTGCCAGTTTCTTCAAGGAAAAGGGAAAAAATTCTCTTGAAAAAATACTCTTGAAGACACATAAAAGTACATACTAAAAAAATATATTGCTAACATTGATCCGGGAGCTTTAAAAAGACTGTGGCAGCAGCATCCCCACAGTGGTCTATTCATGTGAAAAAAACAATGTAGTGGTACATTTGCTTTAAGAAAAGTATATGGAAAACAATTCATGTGTTTATTCTTTTTTTTTTTTTATTGTAAACTTAGTTGAAAGGGTATTCTGGGCATACAAAACCTCTTAGACTGACCCCTCTGCTGCCATCAATGGTGGAAACTGCAGGGCTACACAAGTCTTGGTCCTGACTCAGTTACATAGAAACAGAAACATAGAAGATTGTCGGCAGAAAAAGACCACTGGGTCCATCTAGTCTGCCCTTTTAGTATTTTCTTCCTTATTATCTTAGGATAGATACATGTCTATCCCAGGCGTGTTTAAATTCTGTTATTGTAGATTTACCAACGACCTCTGCTGGAAGTTTGTTCCAGGTATCTACTACTCTTTCAGTAAAATAATATTTTCTTACATTGCTTTTGATCTTTCCCCCAACTAACCTCTCACTGTGTCCTCTTGTTCTTGAGCTCAGTTTTTTACTAAAAACACTTCCCCTCTTGAACCTTATTTAGTCCCTTAACATACTTAAAGGTTTCAATCATGTCCCCCCTTTCCCGTCTTTCCTCCAGACTATACAGATTCAAATCTTTAAGTCTTTCCTGATATGGTTTATGCCTTACACCCTCGACCATTTTTGTAGCCCGTCTTTGGACCCGTTCTATTTTATCAATGTCCTTTTTTAGGTGAGGTTTCCAGAACTGGACACAGTATTCCAGATGTGGCCTCACCAGAGCTCTATACAGCGGGATCACAATCTTCCTCTTCCTACTGGTTATACCTCTAGCCATACACCCCAGCATACGATTTGCTTTCCCCACCGCCTGGTTGCACTGGTGACTCATTTTAAGGCTGTCAGAAATCACTATCCCTAAATCCTTCTCTTCTGAAGTCTTTTCCAACACAGTACTGCCGATGTGATACTCGGATAGAGGATTCCTCCTCCCCAAGTGCATTATTTTACATTTGGAAACGTTGAACTTCAATTTCCACTGTTTGGACCACTTATCTAGCAAAGCTAAATCATTTTCCATATTACTGACACCTCCAGGAATATCCACCCTATTGCACACTTTTGTGTCGTCAGCAAAAAGACAAACTTTACCTACCAACCCTTCTCCTATGTCACTTACAAACCTATTAAAAAGAATAGGACCCAGAACAGACCCTTGTGGCACACCACTTGTAGCCAGTCTCTGCTCAGAATATACACCATTAACAACAACCCTCTGATATCTATCCTTCAGCCAACCACAAATCCACTGAACTATCCAAGGATTAAGTCCAATTTTCTCCAACTTCTCTATCAGCTCTTTATGGGGAACTGTATCAAAAGCTTTGCTGAAGTCCAGATAGGCAATATCCACTGCACCACCTTCATCCAGCACTTTTGTGGCTTAATCAAAGAAATCAATGAGATTAGTCTGACATGATCGGCCCTCAGTAAAGCCATGCTGGTTTGGATCCATCAAATTGTTGATTCTTAGGTGATCCATTATCTTCTTTTTTAGAAGAGTTTCCATCATTTTCACTACTACAGATGTCAGGCTCACTGGCCTGTAGTTACTGGGCTCTTCTCTATTCCCCTTCTTGTGGATTGGTATAACATTGGCTGTTCTCCAATCATCGGGGACATCTCCTGTTAGCAGGGATTGGTTATACAGATCTGTCAGGGGGGCAGCAATCACAGATCTGAGTTCTTTAAGAACCCTGGGATGGATCCCATCTGGACCCATCGCCTTATTCAGCTTTAAAACGGGCAAGTTCCTCTGCAACTTCAGCCTCTGAAAATACTGGAGTCGAACCCATATAGCTGGAGGCAATGTTGTGTCCAACCATCCTGTGATTGTGAAGGCCGCCTTCTGAAAACACTGAGCAGAAGTAACTATTCAAATAGTCAGCAACCGCCTTATCTCCATCAATAAACATATTCTCCCCATTACTTATTTTAGTAATGATGCAGCCATTCTTCTTCTTCTTCCTGTCACTTATAAATCTGAAGAAGGTTTTATTCCCCGCAGTAACAGATTTTGCCATTTCTTCTTCTTTTGAGGCTTTAGCAGCATTTATAATCTGCTTTGCCTCCTTCTGTATAATTTTATACGTCTCTCTGTCAGCTTCATTCCCAGTCTCCTTATACTTCCTATACGCTGCCTTTTTTCCTTTTACAATGGCCTTAACCTCTCTAGTAAACCATAATGGATTCTTCTTCCTTTTACTTTTGCTAACTCCTCGTACATATAGTCTAGTTGCCTTTAATATGGCATCTTTTAATTCTGCCCACTGAGTGCTCGCTCCCGATGTTTTATCCCACCCTCTTAATTCTTTATCTAAATACTCCCCCATTTTATTAAAATCTGTCTTCCTAAAATCCAATACTCTTGTCGTAGTATGGGATTGGACGCAGTCAGTTTGTATGTCAAACCATAGGCACTGGTGGTCACTGGAACCTAGATTTTCTTCCACTCTAACTTCAGACACCCTATCCCCATTAGTAAATACTAAATCTAGAATGTTCTCTCCTCTGGTAGGTGACTTCACTAGCTGTTTTAGAGATGCCCCTGTAAGGGCCTCCATTACATTCTTGCTTTTACATGTAAGTGCAGAAGGGATATTCCAATCCACATCCGGCATGTTGAAGTCACCCATAACTACAATGTCCCCCTTCAATGACATTTTAGTAATTTCATCCATCAGCATATTATCATAGTCCTCACTTTGCCCTGGAGGCCTATAGATAACACCTATCCTAATAACAGATCCCTCTTTGGACTGCATGCAAACCCAGAGAGTCTCCAGCTCTTTATATGTATTTTGGATGACTGTCGATTTAAGACTATCCCTGACATAAATGGCTACCCCGCCTCCCCTTCTCTCTGCTCTGTCTTTCCTGTACAAAATATATCCCGGTATAACTATGTCCCAATCATTAGACTCTTTGAACCAGGTCTCTGTTACAGCAACAAGGTCCAAATCATCTCTAGACATAATGGCCGTCAGCTCACAGATCTTGTTTCCTAAGCTGCGAGCATTCGTACACATTGCCCGAAGATTACTAAGCTTCATAATACCTTTATTCCCAACTTCATCTACCGCACCAACAGCATCTTCCTTACCACCAACAACCGCACCAACCATTGCATCTACAGCACCAATAACCGCACCAACAACTGTATCAACAGCACCAACAACTACATCAACAGCACCAACCACTGTGTCTACAGCACCAACCACTGCGCTTTCACCAATCCGGATACACTTATTTGTCTTTACTGGTCGGGGACAGAAATCCTCCTCCTCTATTATACTTCTGTCCCCTTCATCTAGTTTAAATGTCTGTCCAAAAACAATCTGAATTCATCACCAAGTACCTGTGTACCTATGTGTGATGGGTGCAAACCATCCCTCTTGAACATCTCCTTTTTGCACCACTTGCAAAAGCTATGACTAACAAACCCAAAACCTTCTGCCTTACACCACTGCCTTAACCATGCACTAAACTCTGAGATACGACATGCCTTGTTGTTCTGATTACAGACCGGCAAAACCTCTGAAAATGTCACAGAATCCGTTATCTTGCCCAGCTCCAGACTAAAAGTTTGAAATTCCTTTTTAACCAAATCCACATCTCCTTGGGACAAGTCATTGGTTCCAAGATGAACCACCAGATCAACCTTGCTATCTATACTAGCAGCCTTCACAATGTTCACAATCCGTCTCCTATCCCTCCTGACAGTAGCACCTGGGAGACATCTCACCTCTCTAAACACATCCTCCTCCTGTCCTACCACAACACCTCTAACAATCGAGTCACCAACTAGAAGATGCCTTCTCTTCTTACTAACCTTTCCTTCTGCCCTCAGTGGCCCATCCAAAACAACATCCCCATTGGAAATCACCTGAGCAGCCATGTCTCCAACAGCAACAGCATCTCTATCTATATCAGCAAGAACACTAAAACTATTCTGCACAGAGAGGCCAAACGTGCTATGCTTCTGCTCTACAGCTCGCAACCTACCTGAACCAACTGTTTTCCAAACCGCCCTTTTCCTCGGAGGTCTTTGAGGAAGAGGTGGCTGATAACAGGGCTGCACAGCAACTCCTGGCTGGATGAAGGAATTGTTTATTATCAGAATACCCCTTTACAGAAGCAACTGATGATTGGTCTTGTAGTGCAGATGGAAGACATTTACAATAGAATCTCTTATATGGGAGACCTGAAACAACTATATAAAGCTTTATCTTCTGGTCCAGATAGATAATACAACATCCTACGCTCTTAATGGAATACAGGTCAAGTGTTAATATTCTAAGATCCACACAGTGCAGTTCTGCTGATAAAGTTTGCTGCTTTGTCATTCATTTGATGGTGACTATAAACAGCTTTCAGTCCTCTTAAAGAGTCAGCTATCTTGTATGTGATTTCTGTGACATCCTATGCTTTTGTTGTAAGGTGCCATGGAAAGTATGTACAGGAGCAGGAACTCCTATTAAAGGAAGGAGTCCCTGCTCCTGTACACTCACTGAACTGTGAAGCCTACATTGTATGCCTAGTATCTTAACTAAAGGAAAACTATTAGCAAGTTACAAGCATCTAATGTGCTGATATGTCCGTATAATGCACGAGGCACTGAGGAAGAAGGTAGTTTCTTACCTTCATCCTTAGCATGGTTTTTGTGGACTTTGTTGTTTAATTCATATACTAATGAGGTGGTTTGGGGCACTGTTGGTGGGATTACTGCCCTCAGTGCTCTAATCGTGTGTCTAACCTGCGGATAGAGATGAGCAGAGATACAGCAATAGAGATGAGCAAATCACTCAGATATTTGTTTTGCGAAGTTTGCGAATATTCGCGTGAATCTGTGAATATTCGCGAATTGCATACAAACAAATTTTTATTAAAACGCAATTCTTTTTTTTTTGGGGGGGGGGGGCTTCGTTTTTACGCCGCGTGTCCTATAGAAAAAACGACATGTTATATATGTTCCTCAAGTCGGTATGATTAAAATGATATGTACCATGTATAACTTTTATATTAATTGATGGCTCAGAAAAAATAAAACCTTTTACAGAAAATAAACGTTCCTTAAAATCACTCCATTCCCAGGCTTATAGCGCTTTTATCCTTTGGTCTATGGGTCTGTGTAAAGTGTCATTTTTGTGCCATGATCTGTACTTTCTATCGGTATCTTGAATGCGCATATGCAACTTTTTGATTGTTTTTTATTATAATTTTTCTGGATTTGATGCGTCCAAAAATGTGCAATTTTGCACTTTGGAATTTTTTTGCGCTTACGCCGTTTACCATGTGAGATCAGGAATGTGATAAATTAATAGATCGGGCGATTACGCACGTAGCGATACCAAATATGTTTGTTTATTTATTTTTATTTATAAAATGGGAAAAGGGGGGTGATTTGGACTTTTATTAGGGGAGGGGTTTTTTATTAATAAAAACACTTTATTCTTTTTTCACAAGTCCCTGGGGGACTTCTATATACACAGCACTGATCTCCCATTGATCTCCCTGTATGATTCGGTGCTGCACAATGGCAGGAGTTCTTACAGTGGAGATATAGGCATATGTAGTATCCTAAATACATACGTGTATGGCCGACACAAGGCTTAGAAAATCCAGGTGACAATATAGAAGCTGTTATAGTAGCCAAATTGGCTCCCGTTCAAGTGTCCAACTATCAAATTGAACACAACTTTATTTAGACCTTGACTTACATAGACATCTCAAGGGCTTTCGATATTTTTAACTTTATAGGAGAATGTCTTAAGAAGATTGAATGATTTTTTTTTTTAATAATGTATATGACCCATTTCTCAGGCTGGGATATTAATTTGCTTCGGGTCTACGGGAAGAAACTTGTCTAGAAAGTTCCTCACTGAATGTAAAACATTCTACTTCTCGGAGGTGGTGGCTTGTAGCCAGTTAAAATAAATCACATCGGAGTGAATTTCCCTATAAGTTAAACCTCTCTTTTTTTTTTTTTACTGAATAGTATGCAAAAAGTTGATTTGGTCCATTACTGAATGAGCTATGGGGAAAGTAAAGCTGCAGAGATGGTGAAGAAAAGCAGATGTAGGGTTCTTGTCTATGGTTCTGCCTATGGTTCTGTTATAGACAGTGATATAATTATAAAAGTTGCGGGCTGGAGGTATATAAGAGCTGCTCCTGGTCTATGTAACTCTCTGCTGTGCCCCATGATTTATCAGACCTTAGCGGATCTAGGCCTTCATTTGCAAGATGTCAGCCTGGTGACAGGTGAGAAAGAGCAGACTGGCGGCAGAAGCGGGATCATGGCGTCTGTAAAATATTGAGAACTTGTACAAGAGAGTCCAAAAGATTAAGTGTAAATATTTTACTCGACTTTAAGTCGAAGATGTTTCTTCTTCATAAAATATATTAATAACATAAAGACAAAAGATGAATTGTAATTGGTTAAAAAGATCTCAATATTTTTAACATTTACATTGCAAGGAGTTTAAATTGTCCTTTAGCAACTTTCTCCGAAGATCTACTGATATCTACAGATCATCAGCTGTCCTTAACGGTAATCTTTATCTTAATGTTATTTGTAGCTCCAACATTGATTCATTTCTTAACCTATCATAAATTCAGGTCAACTGATATTGAACTCCAAATCTGCATAGATGTAGAGATAAATTATAAAACTCTGGCTGCCTCTAGGGGGCGTGTAGACATAACTGAGTTCAATTTTTAACAAAGCTCCACCTAGTGGTCGCTGTATGCAGGAAGGTTTTTAAAATGTTGATTTACAGCAATAGAAGGGATTTAAAACTATGTGAACTATGTGTAATAAAAGCTGTAACAAAACAAATAACCACACTAAATGGAATAAATGCAGCATGGGGTTTTTTGCTCATTTGCGTCTTTATTACATTTAAGAGTATTAGGGTAGCTTCACACGTACCGCTGCCTGTATGGGACCTGGCCCCTTTAATCCCCCTGCCACCAGCAGCCCCGGCCCAGAGCATACATTACCTGCTCGGCGCCCGGATGTGTGAAGCTCCCGGCTCCCCTCACTCCTCATCAGCCAATCACACAGCCGCAGTAATGTATGCTCAGGGCCGGGGCTGCGGGCGGCCGGCGGCGAGGGGTGGGGGGGGAGAGCTAAAGGGGCTGTGTAATTTTTTTAATGGGAAACAAGATAGCTATAAAGAAAGAAATATACATAGATAGATGATAGATAGATATGAGATAGATAGATAGATAGATAGATAGATAGATAGATAGATAGATAGATAGATAGGGGATAGATAGAAAGATATATGGGATGGATGGATGGATGGATAGATAGAAAGATAGATAGGAGATAGATAGATAGATAGATAGATAGATAGATAGATAGATAGATAGGAGATAGATAGATAGGAGATAGATATATTGGATGGATGGATGGATGGATGGATAGATGGATGGATGGATGGATAGATAGATAATACTGCATGTGCTGACAAGTCTAAAGAGTTCATACCAGATATGTGTGACACATAAGGGAAAGTTCAGCAATAAGAGGAATATTAAGGGCTTTGTTAAACTCTTTGCCTGGATGAAAGATGAATTGGCTTTTTTCTTGCTGTGAACCTTTTATGTCAGAGTTGAACTGAAGGGCAATGAGGATTTAATCTGGTCACCAACACATGGGAGTTAGGAACTTTTCAGCTGTGTTTTCTTAAAGTGACCCAATCACTTCTTGACCATCTTTTGGTCTTTATACTAACAGGGATAACTATTTCCCATAAGTCCCATTCATAGTTGGATATCTTTTTGTATAGACCTATAGAGTTGATATTGCATTCTATAAATGAAGCTGTTTTACTTGATGGTATTTACTTCAGATTTTTTTTTTTTTAAAGATTTTCAATAGTTAATTTTTAAAAGATTTTCAATAGTTAATTAATTATTCATAGAGACAATATATTAGAGGAGAAGGAGAACTAGATTTTTTGTGCTCTTTTGGGCCCTTATATGATTTCTGTGAATGTATTAATCTATTCAGTTTCTTGCCTTGGAGAACTGGGATGAATATAAACCGGGGCTACATCTGCAAGCAGTAGTATATAGTCTCAAAACACATAGATCTTTGCCTTGATATGATAATTGGCTACTTACAAAGTTGCCGATGTGTGATATAGGGAAGTTTGATTATGAGCCATAATTGCGGTCATGCCCACCCCCGTTCTCCCGATTCTCGTGAGAAGACAGCTATAACACGGTATACTGTTTCTTTCCGTCTATGACCTACATTGAAAGCACATCACTCTGCTGATTTACCATGGCGGTCCTGATCACGTCTTAATAGTCTTCATCAAGAAGTATCCACCAAACCCGGAGATGCTCCGGCCGATTACTTCCATCACATTAAGTGTGCAGTTAATTAACCCAGCATCTGACTATAATAACGCCCCAAGGATTTCATATCATCTCCTTCTGAATTTTAATTTCCTAAGCAGGTATTCCTCTCATGACTTTAGCACCTGTTTTTTTTCAATACATCAGCGTTTACGGCTTCTTCTCTGGTCTATATTTTTCCTTCACATTTTTTTTTTCTGTTTTAGTGATAAAAATGATTCCACAGAATATATATGCATATATATATATATATATATATATATATATATATATACAGTTGTTTTTATTAAACATCTGTTAAAGGACAACTCCAGTGATAACCTTTTTTACAGTGATTGAAACACATTACAAAGTTATATAATTTTGTAATGTGCTTCAATCACCATTCTATCCCCTCCCAACCACTACTGTAAGTGTAATAAAGTCATACTTACCTGATTCTTGTCGACCAAAAGAATCTTCTGCTGGCGCCATCTTGTGTTGATGTTATTGCTAGTAGAGGGAGACAGGCCTAACTAGATTTCCCTAGTTACCCCAGCCCCCCTCTATAACATGTTCAGATGACACATAGCTTGCTTACCTCCGATTGGCTAAGCAAGCTGTCAGTCATCTGATGTTCTACAGAAGAAACAGGAAGTGGAGAAAAAACAAAGAACTCCAGGCACCTGCAAATAGCGGGAAATTCAAGACTAACTCAGGAGGAAATCTGTGTTCGTTTTTCTTTTTTCTCTCTGGTGCTGGATTTGTTCTTTAAAGGCAACCAGTGTCCAAGTGCTTCATTAGGGACCGTCTCCTAGGTAGAGCAGAGAATGGCTTACCCACAAGGGTTTTAGAGGCTACACTTAAGGGCCTGTTCACACTACGGAATTAGCGTTAAAGTTCAGTGTGGAACCCCTGTGTGTGGACTCTGCACCGAATTCTGCCTGCTATCTGTTTGAATGGTAGAGCTCGTGCACCTCCACTCTCCGTGCCTCTCCGCTCAAAGAATTGACATGCCAATTCCATAATGTGAACGGGCCCTTAGAAGAGTACCTAGTGTTTCTGGGAAAACCTGCATGGTTTTACCAGATTAACTCTTCGGGGAGGACAAGGTCATTTTAGTACTTTCCCTTCTGTTATTGATAGCCCCCTTCATGCTGCACAGCTATTTCTCATTCTCTCCATTTCAGAAGGTGGTTACCTATAGCAAACACAGAAGTCCCTTACTTCTCTAGCAAATTAAAATGTAAGATCACATACTTTTTGCTATGCCATGACATTGCACAGGCGAGAACGCAATAAACAGGCTGGCACTGTACTGGGTGATGATTTACACACTACACTACTATAGTTGGCATGCAGAGGGAGAAGGAGTTACTGATGCACTGGCTTTACAAGATGCTGTGTGCATGGAAAGAAAACACAACAGCATAGCAAGCACCGATCTCTGAGCACTGAGTAGGTAGCACTGTGCTGGTCTGATTATGTATACAGTGTATTACTATAGATGGCATATAGGAGAGAGAAGAGGTTGCTGAATGGACTTTGCATGGTGAAATGAGGAGAAAGGAAATAAACAGCAGCCCCACAGCAAGCAAAGGATTACACTAAGCCTTGCTGTTGCTGAGATGAGAGAAAAGCCCTTATCTTGTGTTTAGAGGGAAGGTTATTTGGAGGCTCAGAACTTGCAGATACTAAGCCCAGACTTCCTCCTTCCCTCTTAACCCCCCCCCCCCCCTATCTTCATTACCACAGAGCACATGGCATGCCCAACTCCCACTTCCTAGAGACAAATTTCCCCTAACAACAAGTAGTAGTCAACACCACAGGGAAGGGATACAACCAGGGCCAAGGCTTTAGAGCTGTTGTTCTGGGGGTAAGGAGTCAGTTTTAGTAAATTAACTCATTTATCACTATGTTAGGAATCACACAAGTTATTACTTGGAGGGAAACTGACGTTTGAAATGACAGAGGCCATGTAAACTGGCCATACTCAATAGATTAAAATAGGCTGAATCTCCTGATATTTGCTGGACCATCTAATTTATATTGGATCCATTGGAAGTCTTGTATGAGGGTCTCCGCCAACTGCAGATGTCAGGAAGAGAAGGATTGGGCAATTGTTTTGTTCTTAAAGGGGTGGTGTCACAAAGAAAAGAAGGTATAATGAGATGTGTACCACATACCTATATGGAAAGAAGGACAAATATGCTGTTTTTAGTAAAGTAACTCACATCACTGTGCAATTTTTCTTCCTTATGCATCTGATTACTTCCTGGTTTCTTCTCTGAACTGTGACCCTTCTGTTGCCATGCAACAATGCAGACACTTTCCCACAATTCCTCTTGCTTTCATGTGAAGTAAAAACAACTGCCCGTACTAATCAGACAGATCATGTGACTGCGATTGAACTGGGCATGAGTGACCCAACCTACTGAATGCCTGGATTTCTTAAAGGGGTACTCGGGCGCTGATTAAAAACAAACAAAAAAAACAATCATAAATATAGTTTTCCCACTTACCATCCCTCTGGAGTCTGTCTCCGTTTGAATTTCCCACTGTTTGCAGGTCCCTGAAGCCCCAGTTGGTGCCTTAATTTTTTCTTCGCTTCCTGGTTTGGGCTTTCCCATGATGCACTTTGTCTCCTGTGATGTCTAACTGACTCTGTAAACATGTTAGATGGCTTATATCTTGCTCATCCAATCAGAGCTAAGCAACCTGAGTCATCTGACATAGAGAGGCTGGCCTAACAGGGCTTAGACCTGCCTTCCGCTTGATGATGTCATTGTCACAAAATGGATTCCACAGAACAGCCCGGGGTCAACAGTCATTAGGTAAGAATGGGGGGGGGGGGGTAGATAGGTGATTGAAGCATATTACAAAGTTATATAACTTTGTAATGTGTTTCAATTACTAGGAAAAAGCTTTTCGCTGGATTAACCCTTTAATAACCCCCCCCCCCTTTAATTAAGACAAGACACTCAAAAAGGTGTTTGTAGTGGCTTACCTCCCTGCTCTCGATTCTCAGGTGAAGGAGTCAAGAGAGAAAACTATGGTATTCGTCCAACAGATATCTGAAGTGTAAGGACCGCTGTATGCATTCGGTGACCAAAGTTGGCCAAATTCCACAATTTAATCAGCTCTCTATTGGGTATGAAGTAATTTTGCCTTTCCCCCTACAGTAGATGTCTGATTCTTTGTTCCCATGAAGATAAGGTAAGTTCCGAGCCAAGCGTGCATGTATATGGAGGAGCTGGGAGGTATAGCTGTTGGCCAACTATCTAAGTTGAATGGACAGCTTTACAGCCACCATTAAATGCCATAAAGCTTGAGCCGTAGAGCAACTGAGACAAGCCTAGCCTGCGAAAACCATTGTATTATTCACCATGCATAAGTGAATGATGTGGTATATTGTGACTACTGGATCTCATCTTCTAAAAGAGTTGAAGGTATTGCTACTTGATGTAATATAATAATGAGGCATGCTTCGTAAGCACAGACACTCTGCCTCCTCTTCATCCTGCTCCTTTACTTCTCTCTGTACAAAACCATCATCCAGACAACAGCTTTACCCTAACGTGTTCATTTGTCTCAGCCGAATCTGCATGCAGTGTTGGACTTGCCCACCAGAGGACCGGAGTATCCTCCGTTGGGCCCCCGCTTTAGAACCTGCACAAACACTGACTGAAATGTTGTTTCTCACTGGTTCTTCATTGGTGGGCCCCCAGGATAATTTCCTCTGGTGGGCCCCAGATACCCCAGTCCGACACTTTCTGCATGCCACCTCAATTGAGTTGAAGGAATATGGGTAACTAGCTCTGGTTCTGGTTATTTCCTGGGGAAATAATAGGATGAGAGAGAGAATAAAAACACTTCCCGTCTAAGTGAAGTTTTCCCAATAGCAAGTTATGGTGCAGGGCCTGTCAAGATATCTAAATACTAAAGAGTAGTTGCCAATGAACATGCATATTGGTCATATATCTGCCAAGGTGTAGTAACTCTTTGCTCTTACATAGATAGTAGACTGGCTTTAGTTTTGGTGTGTTGGCCCTTTTTGCAAAATGACCGACAGGAAGTGCGGCCATATTGGCTGTAACCGAAAACTGGATAATACTTTTTACTTAGAGGCAAGAAGCCTTTAGCGACCCCACACAATGTGTACCTTGCTCCTTCGTATTTGTCTATCTGTGTATTTTTGGTGTGGCCGCCAATCATTTTATTGGTTCGGGTTTATTGGGACACACGGGTAGTAGATGAAGCTCCAAGGACTAACCTCATCATAGACTCATCAAACCCTTGTACAAGTATCAGATGAGAAAACACGTCTCTGTTATTCTGGGTTTTGGCTCTGGATCTGTAATCATGGTGTGGTTCATCTCTACATCAGCGTCCACTTTCTGCCAAAGAAAAGTTTAAGTGCGAGTTATCCCTCATATGGAATCGCTCTCGGTGCAGTGCGCCTTTATCTGCCAGGTTTTCCATGGACTATCCACATTCTACATCTACAGATCAGTTCAGACCTGCTTTATACAAGTCATTTTCACAATGATCTGACCAGGCCGAGGATTTCAGACTATAATGATAACCGCTATGTGTACATGGTTCTTATCTGGTCTACATGATATTTTTGCAGTCTGGTCCTGTTAATTGCTATGATAGGACGCAGCGATTTGGAGGGGCTTTAGTTTGCTTGGCTATGGTACTTGTTTCCGTAGATTTTTCTCCATTCGGCAGATAAGCCATTGGACATCTGCTTAATGCGGCTGTGTGGTAAGAAACCCTTCTTTATCAGAGAGGTCCTGGCAGTTTCGGCAAACAGTTGATGTTGCCAGAAAAGGTTATGGCTGGCTGGACATAGAAATAGCTATAAACTCATGATGGAGGTCCCAAGGTGGTTCCTTCCTCTGTGACACTCAGATGAGCACATGGACAGGGGTAATCTTGGTAATGGAGGGAAATTATTCTAATGCTGGTTCCTCCGAAACAGAGCAGAGCGAGGCTTTGACCGGCCTATGGCTAAACAGACCTCTTGACTTCAAGCCACAATGTCCTGTGCGTTAAGATGTCTTTCTATCATAGCTAGAAGTAACCTTTTCACCAATTTGTACTATAATATTAGTTCTTCTGGTCAGACGAGACAGGCTAACCTTCACTCACATGGATGAGACATCCTTGGACTACTTTTCATCGGTACTAACCACAGTACACAGTACCCTACAATACCTGCCATTTTGGAGATCTGATCAAGTTGTCTAGACACAATGGGGAGATTTATCAAATATGGTGTAAAGTGAAACTGGCTCAGTTGCCCCTAACAACCAATCAGATTCCACTTTCCATTCCTCACAGACTATTTGGAAAATGAAAGGTGGGATCTGATTGGTTGCTAGGGGCAACAGAGCCAGTTTATCTTTACACCATGTTTGATAAATCTCCCCCCATAATTGTGTTCTTTATCAATAATGTGGTCAAACACTTTCAACGATCGTTCAGCTATCAGTTATTTCTCCCGTCCTGTCCTCGTCTTCTCCACATACAGAAACGGTTGACACGACCCAGCAATCCTGTATTTTCTTTGGGGAGGGGAGGAGTAAGCTGCAGCCAGAGATCTCTGGCTGTGGCTTATGTCTCCCAGAACAAAGCGGTCAAGCAGCGATTTTTCATCACTCTGCTTTTACATCTGCCTTTTAACAGTAGGGGGAAAAAAATGTGTATTAAAGGGGAAGTTCACAGCAAAAAAAAATTCTTTCATATCAATTGGTGCCAGAAATTTTTAATTTTCTTATATTAAAAAAACACGTCTTCCAGTCTTTTTAGCTGCTGTATGTCCTGCAGGAAGTGGTGTATTCTTTCCAGTTGGGAGAGTAGGGGTGGTTGTCTATGGGGATTTGCTTCTGCTCTGGACAGTTCCTGTCATGGACAGTGATGGCAGCAGAGAGCACTGTGTCAGACTGGAAAGAATACACCACTTCCTGCAGGACATACAGCAGCTGATAAATACTGGAAGACTTGAGATTTTTTAATAGAAATAAATTACAAATCTCTGGCACTTTCTGGCACCAGTTGACTTGAAAGATTTTTTTGTGAGCTGCCCCTTTAACAGAATATTGGTACTGGATTAACGTCATTGTGGATTATTACCATCTCTAATAGGACTTGTCTTTTGCACACTGTAAGGGCCTAACCATAGTGCATGGGTAGTTAGGGTGGCTCTTAGGTGAGCTGATCATGAAGGACTTTAGTAACATTATAGAAGTCTATCCCCATTATAAGGAACAGTAGGTACTCCATGTGCTGCAGTACTGGGAATATCTCTCCCTAAGTGGGGGTCATGTTGATTTTCCCTGACCATTTTGTATGACAGCGCCAGATAACTTATGTCTTTTCTCTCTAGAATAATTACTTTTTCGAACCCTATAAACATTAGGGATTGACGTTCAGCTGGTGATTTGACTGTAGCAGAGGTTATCAAAATATTGAAATAAAATGCACAAAACACATGGAAACCATGATGACATGACAGCCTAAAATAAATACCGTAGCATACGTGATCCCTCCCCACTCCAGGACACTGCGGGAATTGCTACAAACACTGGATATTTTTCCCGCTCGCTCGCGGTCGCCCCTCGTTTCTTCTGGACAGTGTTTCTAAAACAAAGTGGGAATGTATGTCATCAGCTCGCAAAACGTTCTTGTAAATAGAATTAAGGAATTATAGCGAAAGTGACAAGGTAAATGAGAGAGTAAAATTACAGAATGCTAAAGCGGCTCCAGCAGCGCGCAAAAAAAGAGAGAACAAAGAGAAAATTCCATGGTGGTCGTAAGCCAACTGGTTCTTATCTGCCATCAGCAACTACTCATATTATGTTTGAGGTCTGAATTTTTCCAGAAAGTCTTCCATCACGGTTTTGCTGTTATGGGGTCACTGCAAAGTCTACCTCGATTGCAGATGGTTGCTGGGAACAGCTGGTGATGGATAGAGTGCAGTGTAAATAATTCCCTCTGAATAGCTGGATGTCGTCTTTCATATTTCCTATTTACTATGATTCACAATACCAGGATCAGCTTAAATATTTTTGGTAATATATTTATGAAATTCTTTCCAGTACTTCTTTTTTAATGTACTTTCTTTTCATTTATTTATTTATTTTAATTTCTTTTGAGATATATATTTATATTTATTTGTTGAGTTATTTATTTTATATGTATGAATTTTTTTTTTATCTTTTTTATTGTATTTCATATATTTTTGGTATTTATTGGTTCTTTTATTTTAATTCTTTTTTTATTTATTTATTTGGCATTGTATTTATGTAAAGACAGTCAATAAAATGAAAATAGGAGAGATGTTATTATCTACATTACATGGTTTGTGGAATGACAACTCCAGTGGATGTCACAAAAATTACCCCACGAGGGTCTTGTTACTTTTTAGCCCTCAAGTGCTTTACTTGTTGGGAAACCAAGATAGCTTGAGGTAAAATTTATTGATGACCTGTCCTGAGGACATGTCATCAATATACAATGGGGAGGGGGGTCCGACACGCAACAGCAAAACACATCAGCTGTTGCAATACACAGTGTGCCAAACAGTAGGAAGCAATCTGCTCTGTACAATGGTAGTGAACTTGCTGGGGTTTACCCACCTGCATTTACCCACCTTGGCCACTATACAATGTATGGCGCTGTTTGTATAAGTTCTAAGTTACTCCCTAATTCGTAAAGTTATTTTGGACTTAAAGGTTAAAAGGATGAAAGTTTACACCTATATGCAAGTAATAAATTGATCTTTATCTGTAATTTTTTTTTTTAGGCATTCCGAGGTTTAAATGACATCACGCTACAGCAGTATACTGGTAAGTAACACGTATTTATATATACTGTCCACAAAATATGTGACGCATAAATCAAGCAAATCTGATGTTTTTGATGAAACATGTTTTTCCATTTGGCTTTACTACATGTAATTCTCATGTCATTCAGTTGTTTTCTTATAACTGTCTTTTTTCTTCAGTGGTAAGAGGGCAGATCTGACAGATAATTAAAGCCAAAGCCAGGAATGGATTTGAGAAGAGGAGAAATCTGTTCTTTCCTTTATTGTTCTCTGTTTATAGTCTGTTTCTGGCTTTGGCTTCAAAAATCTGGGTAAGGAATGTAATGAATTTGTTCCCCGAACGGCATGGTGTATCACTACAGTACCGGGGCAATTCAAAGAGTTTCTCTCCTGCTGACACATCATGCCGGGTGGGGAACAATTCCATTCCCTCCCCGTCCGTAATGTCCGCAGATTGACGGACATGTGAATGCCCCCTAACTTACACAAACACACATTACTGACACACACACTGACTGACACAGACGCTTAATGACATACACACTGATTGACTGACACACACAAACTTACAGACTGACACACACTTACTGACACACACACACACACACACACACACACACAGCGCTTACAGCTCAGTCTTCTCCCTCTTCCTCTTTGCCGGCCGATCTCCACACTTTAGTACTGATGACCTGTGGGTCACGTGATCAGGTCCTTCTTCCCCGGTCTGAAATTCACTGTGATTCCTGTAGTGTCATTCTGACACTTAACCCGTCGCGGTGCGGTGAAGACTCGTTCGCACTCTGGTTTGCTTCTGTGGCTCCCGGCTCCCTGACTTCCTCCTCAGCCAATCAGTGCGCTGTCCTGCCGCAGCTGCTTATTGGCTGTGCGGTGCATCAGGATGCCGGGAGCCCCGAAGCAAGCCAGGGCGCAGACCAGGTAATGTATTCACAGGGCCGCAACGGGTTAAGGAGGTTCAACTCCTGATAACCCCACCCATTAGCTGATTAAAGGGGCCGAACTGTTAGATGGGAACTACAGCCTCAGACACAGCACCATACATTTTTGGTGGCTGTGTCTGGTACTGCAACCTACTGCAGCTCAATGGTATATAAGGAAATAGCACTGATGTATAGCTAGTACCATACACGGCCACGATAACATGTCTTGGGCTGTGCCGGGTATCAAAGAGGTTGCAGAGAGTCTTTGATCTGTCCTGGGTACATATTGCTGGAGTGTAATAACATTACAGGTTATAGTCACTAGATTCTTAACAAGGGTCCTGCTCCAAGATTGGTGAATTTGGAGTTGGGAAGGAATTTTTCTTCTTCAAATAAGGAAAATTGGCTTTTCCTTTGGATCAACACTATAGGGTCATAGACTGAACTAGATGGACGTCTGTCTTTTTTTAGCCTTACAAACTATGTAACTATATTCACAATTCTATATAGCCCAGCCTATGGTTCTGAAGCGTTGATCCAGCGGAATGCAAAAACAACCCCTATGAGGCAGTGTTATCTCCATGTCATGGGAAATAAAACCTTCCCAGCTACAAATATGGATATCGGCATCAATCCTTTGATCAAATCTTGTAATGTTATGTCTTTCAAGAAACCCCCATCTGAATGAATTTCAACAAATTAACCACAAGAACTGGCAGAATCAAGCATGTAGGAATACACCCCGCCTGTTGCTTTGGGTTCTCTCACAATACATTCCCAGTATTCCCAGTCTGGTTACACACAGTGAACTTTAGCAATGGGTCTCAGTTGTCTTTGCTGCAGTCTCCATTAGTCATCCTTGCCGCCTGGAGACTACTATGATCATCCTCCAGTATTTGCAATATTGTCCTTTACTAAACTTACCCGAAAAGGTGCATTAAAGGGGTTATGAAGACTTACAACAACACCACTTCTTCCAGAAACAGCGCCACTCTTTTCCTTAGTTTGAGTGTGGTATTGCAGCTCAATTTCATTGAAGAAAATCAGTCTGATTTTCAATACCACACACAACTGGAGAACAGGGATGGTGCTGTTTTAGAAAGAAATTATCTGTGATTTTTTTTTCTAATCTTGAACAACCTCTGTAAAGAAATGTTCACACTTATTTTTAACTAGTGTATTTTGAGGTGTAAACCATCTGCTTTACATTTTACATTTTTTTTTCCATTGAGTTATATATATATAAAACGCCTAAGAATTCACAGGTAGTTAAGGCGACTCTGTACCCACAATCTACCCCCCCCCAAACCGCTTGTCTATCCCCCCCAAACTTGCAGCCCTGTGCCCAACGGGCATGGCCTAGATTGTGTATGCATTAGGCTGGCACACCCTCTCTGTCCCTCCTCCCCACCCTCCTCATCATTAGGAATGCTCCAGGTATATGGTCTCCTATTCCCCACCTGTGGCAGCCCAACACATGTGTAATGTTCAGACAGGAGAAAATGTTCCAGTGGCATTCCTAATTATGAAGATTGTGTGGGGGGGGGGGGGGGGGGAAGAGGGGTGGTGCAAAGTTAGGGCACAGATATTCCAAGCCACGCCCGTTGGGCACGAGGCTGCAGGTTTAAAAGTTAAAAAGGACAATAACTTCATCCCCTGCCGAACGGACCCCAGGACAGATCATGTAATAAAGGCAGCTATCTGAACGTACAAGTGGTTTGGGTTGGTCAGATTGTGGGTACAGAGTGGGCGATTTATCAAACTTGTGCAAAACAGAATTGTCTTAGTTGCCCCTAGCAACCAATTAGATTCCCCCTTTCATTTTCCAAAGAGTCTGTGAGTAATAAAAGGTAGAATCTGATTGGTTGCTAGGGGCAACTTAGACAATTCTACTTTACACCTGTTTGATAAATCTCCCCCAGAGTCCCTTTAAAGGGAGTTATCCAGGATTAGTAAAACATAGGAAAAAAACAAAACAACCAACCAAAAAACAACTAAAGGCCATGTTCACACACCATCAAAATGACGCCTGTTTTTAGTGGGAGGCCATAATTGAACTACAAATAACAGCCGACATGATGGCCATCCACAAAAAAACGTCATTTTGACTGTGTGAACATAGCCAGGATGTGTGAAATAATGAGGCCTCAGTGGTTTCATTCACTACAGAAATTACTAGTTTTTATATGAAGGTTATATGCTAAATTTCATTTGTAAGTGAACTTTCTTTATTGTATATTATTACATGTACTGTAGCTTTAACCTTTTAAGTATTTATTTACATTAAGCGACTTTTTGCATTCACTAAACTGGAATTTTCCTATGTAAACTTAGTAAAATTGGCAATTATATCATCAGATATTGACTCTGTAATGCGAGTGACTACGATTAGGATCAACACTTTATATACAGTCCCACAGCAGTAGGGTCCAGCAGGGTATAGTTTATTATAGGTTGTGGTGTAATATCTCAGCGTAAATCTAATGATTTTATGTATTTTAGTAATTCTCTGCAGTATTCTGTTCTGTCTTGAGGCTGTTTACATCTAGCTACTGTAGGGACCTGCTATTACACCAAATCCTTATGAATGTAACATAATCTAAGCTGTAGGAGTTACAGTACATGGGATATATTGTAAGCAGCAACCCAAGGGGGAATATATATATATATATATATATATATATATTTATATATAATGCCTCTAGGTGCCGCCAAGTGTGCACCATGCCACATGGAATTAGCATTCTAGCTGCAGTGATAGTACCAACACTGGGTAGAAGAACACTGGGTCAGGAAGCTCTAGAGAGATAAAGGTCAACCTTAGGGCCCATGCACACTGAGCAAAAGAGGCAGATTTCCAAGCGGATTCTGCACGAAATTCCGCTCGAAAATCCGCCTGTTTAAATTGAGCAATGCATTTTTCAATTGTCTTCCACGGGCTTTGTGCTGTGCTTTTCACACAGAGGAATTTCCGTCCGTAATTTTCTGTTGCGAATTTGCTTTACGCTCATAGAAGTGACATGTCACTTCTTTGGCCAGATTACGCTAGAGGTATCCAATGGAAGTCAATGGGGCTTGAATTGTGCTTAAAATTCTGCTTGAATTCCGCTCAAATTCCTCTCGAATTCCGCTCAAATTCAGTTCCTGTTCTGCTCCTATTCTGTCAGAAATATTTCCTCTTCAATTCCTCGTCTATTGCTCAGTGTGCATGAGCCCTTAAAGGGATTATCCAGGTTTAGAAAAAAAACTACTTTCTTGCAAAAACAGGGCCTGTTTCTGGAAGAAAGTGGCCATATTTTAGGCCTGGAAAACCCTTTAAGGGTGCGATCACACCTACAGGATCCGCAGCAGATTTGATGGTGCAGATTTGATGCTGTGTTCAATTATTTAAATGAAATCTGCTGCGGATCCACAGCAGAAAATCGGCTGCGGATCCGGTAAGTGTGAACGTACCCTCAAGATAATTTTTTTCAGCCACAAATGTCTGTAAAGTCAACTTCATAGGAGAGTGGAATAAATTAAGATGTGGTTGCACATACTGAGCTTGTGGAATGCTTCACAAAACTCTATGACATATCAGCGATTTGTGTGTTTGCTATTAATTAAATGTTGGTGACCATCCTTGAAGTATGAATTCAGTACTATTCGCTAGACGTTCGCTAGAGACATTGGTCCTAGAAATAGAAGCATCATATATTGGACTTTTTGGCATATCCTGTGGACTATCCATAACTATTTAAAGAGGAACTCTGGGTAGTCTTGTTAAAAAACAAAAACAGAAAAAAAAACAACAACAACTTTCTACCTATGTTTCCCCTAACATTGTTCCTGTAATTGTACAGTACACCCACTCCTCTGATGCAGTTTTCTTCCTGCTCTATATCTCTTGCTGTCATCAGACTACATTTCCCAGTAGTCTTTGTAATGCAAGCCCAGAACATTCTTTTTTCTCCCACCTCTGTAACCCCACCCCCTCTTGCATATGCTTCACCTGCTGCACTGTGCCTCGGCTGCAGCGCTGGTGACACAGGCAGCTTCTCCAAGTATAATGTCTATTCTAATGCTAACATGCATTAGACTTTACATTAGGTCAGCCTGCATGCAACATTAGCAATATGTATCTGTGTTGGGACCTAGGCTTAAGAAGCCCTGCAGTCCCATTGGTGGTAGCATAAGGTCCTTGTATTAAAAAAAAAAAAAAACTGTAAGAAAAAGAAAATAAAAGTAAAATTTATACCCCTTCAAATACATGCAGTGCTAGTTCATGATATATACTGTATTTACTTATGTTCACTTTGTTCAATATTACGTATATTCTAACTGGGCTACTCTTCGCAGATTCAAGCCCCTCAGCCATCATGTTATCATACTAGTAGTGATGAGTGAACATCCCGATGTTCGGTTCGGATGCTGAACACGAACATTTAAAAAAAAATTATTGTGATCGATTTGTGTTTGCCGAACATTCAAATAACGAACATACAGTAGAAGCGTACGTTTCAGTCTACGCACATGCGTACAGGTTATCAGGAGCAAAGCGCAAATTATGCAGTCGTGTAGGTTTGAATATGTTTGAAAATGATCGTTAAAACCATTCAGATCATCGAACAAATTGTTCATGATCAGCAAACATGAACAATTAGCGTTTGCTCATCACTAGTTATAGTAATATTTGTAGGGGTATTATGTATCATGTATATATTATGTTGGGCATAAAGAAGTACATGTAACAGTACAGGGACAGTATAGACATTGATTCCTATGAAAAAATATTACTAACACTATATATCGTAAGGAATCCTAGGGTCATCTAGGTGATGAGATTATCCCATAGGTCTTATGCTGTGGACTACCTGTACCAGCTCTCACGAGTACAGAACAGTGTCAGCTAATGACAAATATTGCCTGAACAGATCACGACGAGTCCTGGTAATGTGCAATGTTACATATTGAGTTAGGGCCAACATGTACGTGCTGAAGGAAATCCCCAGTCACCATTACAATTATACAACCCTTTGGGCGATATTAAAAGCCCTCAAATTAATGGGCTGCATCTTCTTCTGATGAAGAGCTTTTAATGTAGCCCGAAAAGTTACGAGTTTCTAGTGTTCCTTGGGGAATGGGATGTAAGATTTCCTACATTACCTTCTTCGCTCTCTTCTACAACCTCAAAGTCCCGGTTCTTTTATTTGAAATCATATAAAATGTTTTATCCTCTATCTCCTGTGGTTACGCCGAGGACCACTAAGAGTTTACATCTTTGTGGTGAATATCAAGGAGGATGTCTCGTAAAATGCTTGAAATACTATGAATGCATTTCAGCTACTCTTAACCTAAGAACAAAGTATTCATGGGATTATAGAATAAGTTGAATAATAAAAAAAACAAGGTTGATTTCATGTCTTTCCTGCATATGCTTGGTCTTCTTCATCTGGTAGTGTGTTTTCTGTACAGGTATGACTTTGGGTCACCATGCTAGTCTTAAGAAGATCATACTCTGAAATGTGTTGATGTTTCCACTTTTTTACACATCGATGTTGGATTAGAACATGTTTTAATAAAACCTGAATCTTTGTTACGGAGTTAGTTATCATGGGGAGAGGGCTCCATGACCGATCATTAGATTGTCATTCAGCCCATTGCTAATTTTACTCATTAGTCGTTCAACCCCTATTACATGGGGGGGGTTTGACGATGAAAGATTATTTTTTGACAGGTCAAGGCTACCCCTACCATGCCTTTGCTTGTTCAGCAGTTGATCTCTGGCCCTATTGCACTGGGCGTTATTGGCCTGTTTGACCAATAATTCCCACTTGCAAGAGGGCCATTACAAGTGGCAACATTTAAGCCTCTCAAGCTCTAGACTCCTTGCTTTGGTGTTTGTTCTTGCTCCCCTTTAATTCCATTGTCCTGTGTACAATACTGTGAACTTGATTTCTCACCGTATCTACGATTCCTGTTTCTTACTTCATGATCTCTCAAAGAAAAGAAGAGAAACTGCAGATGTTGTATTGCCTTCTCCCTGTCTTTTATCTACTCTAAAAGAGTGATGGTTGACTTCAGGGAGATCAGCCAAAACACCACAGAGACACCATCACGTGTGTGCTTCTCAACGTCAGTGAGTCTAGGAACAATGCCCCCTGTGCTTTGCTTCCACTAGCCAAAATCTTACTTCACACTGATGAGGGGCAAATACCCTGAAACAGCTGTCTGTGGATGGATACCTTGCTGAGGTATATCCCAAGTCCTTTCATTTTTGACACTGGCTTGTTGGATGGATGTTTCCCTGATTGGAGACCCCCCTTTGGCTTGCTTGTTCCTTCCCAATAGAATTTCTGGCTAGCTCACTGACATTGAGGAACATGTGATGGTGTCTCTGCGGTCTTTTTGCATATTTTATCTACTCTAGGCTTATTTTTAGAGGTAGTTCTTGAGTATTTACAGAGTGTTTGTAGACAGGGAAACTACAGGGTTCACATTCCCATGATTAGATATACATTGTTATTTACAGTCTGCGTGCAGTCTCACAGACAGAAAGAAAGAAGGAGAGAAAATGCAGACGTACTGCTTGCTTTTTTATCTAAATACTTATGTTATGGAACCAGTTCTGGAAGACTTACAAAAAAAAACATATGCAGGTTCTACATCTCACTAGTTTATTTCATTGATAAGAACATATCTGACTGCTTTCCCGCAATGACTGCGGCACCCTCGCGGTGATGTATGTGGAGCTGGTCCGGTCTGCTGACGCTGCACCTTCGCAGCCATTCAGCAGCCGTGGGTGTCAGGGTGGCCAGCCTCAGTGACGCAGGGGCTGAGTAGCCAATTAGTAGCTAAAGGATTGGCCTTGCGCTCCTGCAGTACGTTTTGGAGGGTTAAATTGACAGACACCTGTGATAGCTCAGGTGTGCCCTGTTTCACCAGCGTTCATTCTGTACTGTATCTTGCGTTCTCTGACCCTCGGCTTGTTCTCCTGACCTCGGCTTTGGCTTTTGTTTTTATACCGTGCTTTAGTCTGTGTTCTGATCTTGGCTTGCTTACTGTTTTCACCTTTTTGGATTCGGTATTGTCTCTCCTGGTTCTGACCCTTGGTGTATTTGCTGGTTTCTCTCTCAGACTCTGATTTGTGTCCCAACGTTAAATGTTAGTGTTTGACTATTCTCTATTATGACGGCCCAGCACCTTAGCAGGGTACGGGCCGTCACCTGATTGGGGTCTGCCTCTTAGGGCACTATGTTAAGTAGGCAGAGACAGATGGCTATGCTCAGTTATATATTGTTGTTAGAAGCTGCAGGTGCATTATCTGCTCCCCATCTCCTATCTACTACTGCCTAATTTTCGACATATCTTAGGGTTCTGAGATCATTCTTTTAGACTTTTAGAGAACCTGCAAGCAGAAAAAAGACGACTCCAGTTTGCACACGTTCCTATATTATACATTACATGATGTACATTATTGTGTGCTTGAATGCTACTTGAGTACCCGTAAATTTATTTTCCTATATAACCATTGTTTTAGGCATAACATAGACATTGGGTTATGTTGTATTTTTTTTTGCTTTATTAGGCGCAATTTTTTTGTCTATAGATGCCGTTATCTACAATCCAATGTTGTAAATGCTGTGTACCAACCAGTTCTTCATATCCTACCAGATATAGGAATTTCCTGTGCACATATCCGAGATTGCCTGACCTTTCATTCCATGTCAGCTTATAAATCTAAATTGTTGCATTAAGCATAATTGTCAATAGCCGCCCATATGAAGGAGGTACATATATTGGATGTTAGAGAGGAGTAAAATTCACATTGTCTCCATTTTGCTGATTGCTGAAAAATCTAACCTGCTGATAGCCCCTGCTGTACACAGGGCGCTGAGGATGAAGGTATATCTCTTACCTTCCTCCTCTGCATTGTGCTGTTAGCAGTGCGATCTCGGTGCGAGCACCGTTAGGAGCACTGCCCCGCCCCCATCAAGGATACAACTAAAGACCAAAAGGCCTTAGTGATGGAGCCTCAACTGCTGTTTCCACTGTGAGACACCTAGTGGCCGATTGTATTTCAAATAGAAAACAGGCAAAAAATAAATGCAGGTATATAACCTCCTCTGCTGATTTACCATCATATATTGTTAATGACAGAGCTCCTTTAAGCAGCGTTCAAATTGCAGAGACAGACCAACAAACGTTTCACGTTACATATGCTTTATCAAGGCCACACACGCTTTTGCAGTACATACACATCATACAGAGCTTTGATTCCTAACAATGCTAAAAAGTTCCCCAAAAAGATGTAGAAAAATCCAGATAAAAGCTGTGGTCTGATTACTTGGGAGATCTTTTTGTCTACATTCCCGACATGCAATTTTTCCAATTGGGGTTGGAGTTGCAAACCTCCATGTAACTAAGACAAAGTCTTAGGAAATAATTAGAGCTTGTTTTTGAACCAGAATTCATCACAATCTTCTGTTGCCATGTAGTCCTTGCCTAAAATATATGCACAATTCCTAATAAGAATTGTAGGGATGTAGCCCTATTCATGCCTTGTGCCATCTGCTTTATGAAAGGCGGGGGGGGGGGGGGGGGGGGGGGGTGCGCATACTTACCCTGTAAATATTGAGACTGAAGAGGTGGCAGCTTTATGTCACTGTCAGGGCGGAGGATACGTTTGTGTCTCTGATGTTTATCACTGACACTAAAGGACACTAATAGAAGCTACAACAATAATCGCAGACATGTGCACTTCACATAGGAGACTGATGTGACAGCTTTGGAGGGCTGCCTTAAGCCAACCACCTGGCAGCCGGGACCCTTATTCTGTGGCCTGACTTTAACCTCCAGAGCCTGAATGCATAACCCCAGAAACTGTCACATGTGACCCATGACATGGGAATGCAAAGGTTATTTTGCAAGGAAGCATGAACTCTTGCTCCTTTTCTAAGGGGTCAAATGCCATTTACTTCTGTGCAACCTTTTGGAACATACTTTGTATTCTATAGCAAGGACCTCTTGGCTGTTCATGGTGAATTTACACAGATATTAGAGGGGGGGGGGGGGGGGATCTATAGACCTGCACTTTTAACAGCTCAGCGTTTTAGGCATGGTAGATTGACATTACTAATCATGATATCACAGATTATAGTCATTTATTTATTATTTGAAAAAATAAATAATATTATATATATATTATAATTATATATATATATATATATATATATATATATATATATATATATATGCGACTCTAGAGTCACTAGTATCTAGCACATAAATATTATATAGTCTACTTTGCGATTGAGAGCCATTGAGCATATGACCATACTGGAGATATATATATATAGTGGTGCCTTGGATTACGAGCATAATTTGTTACGGGACCGTGCTTGTAATCCAAATCCACTCTTAAACCAAAGCAAATTTTCCCATAAGAAATCATTGAAATGTAGACAATTGGTTCCACACCCCAAAAATAATGATTTATTTTTATGAATAACATGTAAAACAGATGAAACAAACATTCAGAAACAGCAGAATATGTGATATTATAAGTTACTGTACAGTAATGGAGAGGATGGGAAACACAAGGGCTGACAGAGACTGCAGGGAGCATGATGGAATGAGCAGGGCAGATGTGGGCACATACATGCAGCGCTCTCTGTCCGGGGAGAGAGGGGTTACAGCTATGGAGAGATTACCTCCACAGTCCTGTCCCCTGATGCAAGCCCCAGCCTGAAGTGGATTTGCTATGATTCGGAAGGTGAGGGAGACTTCCTGGGCCAGAGTGCAGTGCTGTAGACCCTGCTATGCAGACCATGCCCCTCCCCCTCCCACCCAGTACATGGAGCTCTTAAACCAAAGCATTGCTCTTAAACCAAGGCACAATTTTGAAAACTGTTTTTGAAAACAATTTTCAACTTTTTAACATTTTCAGACTTGCAACTTCTCTCATCGTCCTCCACATTTGGAGTCCAGGTCTTACTTAAAGGGGTTGTCCAGAATTAGAAAAACATGATTGCTACTTGAGACTGAGACTGGTATTACAGCTTAGATCCTTTGGAGTGAATGGGGCCGAGTTGCAATTCTGTAGAAAAGTATGGTGCTCTTTTAAAAGAAAGAAGACATGTTTTTCTTTGCCTGGACAACCCCTTAAAGAAAAGTAGGTAGAAGATTTTGGAATACATTTCTAAGCTATGAGTAAGCTTAGACATCATTGCAAAGTTTTATAACTAGAGATGAGTGAATTTACATTTGGTTCGGTTTTATAAACCCCTGAACGCTCTGCATTTGACTCCCAGGGGCTGGATTCAGGCCTAGTGGCGCTCTTGTCTATATATAACTTTATAATTTAAAAAAATGTATTCCGACGGAATATCCCTTAAATTTAAAGGGGTTGTTCACCAAAAATATTTTCTTTCCAATTAACTGATGCCAGAAATTTGTAATTTATTTCTATTAAAAAAAAATCTCGAGTCTTCCAGTACTGCAGGAAATGGTGTATTCTTTTTAGTCTGACACAGTGTTCTCTGCTGCCACATCTGTCCATGTCAGAAACTGTCTAGAGTAGTACCAAATCCCCATAGAAAACCTCTCCTGCTTTTAAGACTGGAAAAAATATCATTTCCTTCAGGACATACAGCAGCTGATAACTACTGGAAGACTTGACATTTTATTAAGAGAAGTAAATTACAAATCTCTGGCACATTCTGGCACCGGTTGATTTGAAAGATTTTTTTTGTGAACTTCCCCTTTAAATCCCTTCTTATTCTGAGCTTTGAAGTCCAGTGGTTGGTCCTAATAAGTGATTGACATAAGACTATATTCAATGTGACAGGTTCACCGTTAAAAAAAAATCCCACTTTGCATTGTATTACATACAGTTTAAGGCTATGTTCACACATTGTATGTTTTTCATAAATCACGGCAGTTGTTGCAATGCAACAATGGCTGTGATTTATACAACACATACATTGTATGTGAATGACTGGAATTCCAGCCGGAGTGTATACACATAGTATACGCTCAGGCTGGGATTCCACCCGGCTGCACGGAAAACTGACATGTCAGTGTTCTGTGGCCGCTATTTACTGAATAGTGACCGCACAGAACATGGCAGTTCACACAATGGAGCGTGTGGCTCCAGCCGCGCGCTCCATTGTGTGCAGTGGTGAATTGGGATGCGGGTGCACACAGATGTGCCCGCATCCGAATTCACTAGAAATGACGATCTTCCGGCCGGTACTGCAGTACTGGCCAGGATTATCTTCAGTAACACTAGCTGTTCTGTTATATGTAATGTGAACCCGGCCTAATATCTCAAAGCCCAGCCCCTTATCATTTGTAACCTCACTGTCTCCTGGGACATATAATATCCAATATAATAACATATACAATATCGTGTCTGTTCTTATATTGCTGAATAACTTGCACAGAAATATGCGGCCAATCATCATAATAGCGATAGCAAATATAATTTTTTTTCTGGACCGGTGATTTAGCGATTTTAGCAGACTATGCTCCGTAATCTTCTATATTATAAGCACATATCTATTTATAAGATCAACTCCCTTTCTCGTCCAACCTGCAATTGATTATAAATGTCTCCTCATTCGAGGCGGCTCCTCGCTATCAGGCAATACAATGCAGTGTCATTCCATTAACCGATCCCCCCCTCCTCTCTGCTTATGCTCATACGATTCCACAGCCCATTTTCTTTCCTATCCTCTCAGCACTTTGTGTCTGTAGGGGACGGCTTCTTCCTCATTACTAACCAGCAGGGGGGCTCATGTTTCCTTGTTTTGGAGCTGTGGGACATTTGTTATACCCTGTTTACAACCAGCAGGTGTCCACCCCCCCTCTACCTTATTGCATGCTTCTTTAATCAGCAGATGGGAGGGGGGGTTAGAAATCGGAAATAATCTTAATTAAATGTTTTCTTTTTCGAAACAAGAAGATTCTCCTTTTGAATACAAGAGATGACAAAAGGCAAAGGCAAATATTTACCAAAGACAGAGAGAAAAAAAAAAAAGGAGTCCGATGAGGCCTAGCGGTCGATTTGATTATTTTTGTTCCCCCGGTAGAGATGTTTAACGGTGTTAGATAATTGCTAGGACTCCTAGAGAGGAGGCAATCTCCCTTCTCCGGCTCAGTGTGGCAGTGAACTATTATATAAATGATATCAACAGTTCATCAGGGAGAACAGTCAGAAGGTATATTGTGCCGCGGCTCCACGCCGGCTTTTATTTCATCATTGCGTCTAATGAATGGCTCCTGTGATGTCGGACTGTTTATGAATTGGAGCCATTTCTGGTTGTGCGCATTCTAGGAAACTGCAGACGAAGTAGAGTTTAGTGATTGAAGTGAGCAGACTTTTACGTGACGAAAACTTTTTGGTCGTAATAGTTTATGCTTCTATTTAACAAATTTGATTTGAACCAAAAAACATTTATTACTTTTATTATATTACTACTATTATTATTGCAAATCATAGACATAGATCATGGGGTGTACAGAGCGGGCTCAGGAACTAAAGGCCGTATTACACAAATCAATTATGTGCCAAATTGGGCTGATCATTGTCATTCAAGTTTAAAAATCATCTTCTCCTGGTCACACATCTCTTCGTCTAAAAGCTGATGTGCAGCCAACAGCTCATTAAAGGGGTACTCCAGGGTCACTATATAGACAATAATAACGAGGTTAGGCTTACCTCTCCATGCTCCCCCAGTGTCTTTCTGCCATTTCTCTGGGTCCTATCCTTACCGCAGCCATCACCATCGCACAGACAAACCCGTCTCTGCAGTGACAGCCCATTCAGCCCGTCACTGACTAATATGAAACAGCTCAGCGGCCAGTGACTGGCTGAACGGGCTGTCACTGCAGAGATGGGTTCATCTGTGGAAGTGTCGGCCAGAGACATGGCAGAAGGGAGTGTGGAGAGCTAAGCAGAACATCTTTATTATTTTCTATATACCAACTCTGGCATTTAAGGCAAGGGCTGCATGGACATCGCTAACAATGTCTGCGCAGCCCCTCCCGCACAATTATCAAGCTTTGTAATAGGCTCAGTAAGCAAATGGCGATCGGCTCCTCCTTTTCTTGTGGGTCAGGGCGTCTAATATGGCCCTTAGCCTGTTCATACATGACAGGTTATATAACCTCCCAAATGCCACAGTCAGTAGCACCCTTGGAATGCATTCGGAGGTTGACGATCATGTAATGATGAAAGATCAGCCTTAGACAGACAGTACTAGTAGAGTGCTGATTTCACAGTGTAATGCAATGCAATAGAACGGCATTGAGCTGTATGATTGCTTATAAAAGTCTCCTGTGGTACTTAAAGTGACTCTGTATCCACAATCTGACCCCCCCCCTCCCAAACCACTTGTACCTTTGAATAGCTGCTTTTAATCCAAGATCTGTCCTGAGGTCCGTTCAACTAGTGATGCAGTTATTGTCCTAAAAAAATACTTTTAAACTTGAAGGCCGTGCCAAACTGGAGTATCTGTGCCCTAACTTTGCACAACCTCTCTGTCCCTCCTCCCCACCCTCCTCATCATAAGGAATGCTCCAGGCAGATTGCCTCCTATTCCCCACCTGTGGCAGCCCGGCAAATGGGCTGGATCGTTAAGGACCTGTGCAATGTTCAGCATGGAGAAAATGTTTCAGTGGCATTGTTAATGATGGGATGGGGGTGAAGGGACGGAGGGGTGGTGCAAAGTTAGGGCACAGATACTCCCATAGGGCACAGGGCTTCAAGTTTAAAAGTATTTTTTAGGACAATAACTGCATCACCTGCCCAGGACAGATCTTGGATTAAAAGCAGCAATCATAAGGTACAGATGGTTTGGGGGGGGGGGGTAAGATTAAGGCTACACAGTCGCTTTAAAAAAATTTTGTAAATGTTTTATAAAAAAAACTTCTCTAGTAAAATTGTAAAACCTATCCAACCGGGGGGGGGGGAAGCTTCGAGTCATCTGCCTAAAGACGTCATTGACACAACATGGCACTGGCCATGGTTGACAGGGATCAGGTACGTATGCGGTTTAATAATTCCGTGGGGAAGGGGGCTGTTGGGATCGAGGATAGGGTAGATAGGGAAGGGGGGCAATAGGGTAATTAAAGCTTATTACAACGTTTTATAACTTTGTAATGTGTTTTAATTAACTAAAAACAAAACAAAAACACAGTTGTCCTACTCTATTGGTCATTATGCATCAGCGGCATAACTGTCATTGCTCCACTTGGAAAGGTGAGATGACAACGATGACAATACTTGCTTGATCTGTATGGATCACTTTTTGCATTATGCTCTTTGTTGAAAAAAATCTTAACAAATAGATCAATGAGAAGATTCTAGTAATCTTCAATCATAATCAGCGCTTACAGGTTTCATCATTTTTCTCTTTCTTCTTTCTCAAAACACAGATAGAAATTAATATAAATTTTCAGTTACTCGGTTGCAAATAAACTGTAACAAATAGAGTGTTTGCTACTATGTCTCAGTATAGTGCACCACGTTGTACCATTGGGGGAGGATGTTCTCCGTACATCCATAATGCTGCCCGAATATCCGTAAACGTCTCAAATTTTTTTTGCTTATCTCTAGTTATATATTTAAAGTGACTCTGTACCCACAATCTGTCTCCCCAAACCACTTGTACCTTCGGATAGCTGCTTTTAATCCAAGATCTGTCCTGGGGTCTGTTCGGCAGGTGATGCAGTTATTGTCCTAAAAAACAACTTGCAGCCCTGTGCCCAACGGCAGTGGCTTGGAGTATCTGTGCCCTAACTTTGCACCGTCCCTCCGTCCCTTCTTTCCTATTCCTCTGCAGTGAAAACTACACAGGTGCCTTAATGATGCAGCCCATGTGCCGTGCTCACACAGGTGATGAAAATCATAATTAGAGATGAGAGAAGTGAATCCAGTGGATCAAAATTGCCTGGGAATCGGATCGTCAATGAATTCCCGCCAATTCCTTAAGGAAATTGTTTTATACAAGTTGGGTTTCATTAGAATGGATGATTGACTGGCTGATTGACATTTTTTTTAAATTGTGATTTTCGAATTGCTGACACTTTTACGAGAACATGCATTAACGATTTCCCAGCCGATTACCCGCTGAGGATTCCACAGCTCCCCCCCGCTCACGGACGTTGGCGGATGCACGCATCTCCATTGGTCGCATAGTCTTTATTCTATGGTTTGCCATATTCCACCATCCGCCTAAAGAATGAGCGGTTTATTCTTTGGATGGATGGCGGACTCTGGCAAACCATAAAATGAAGCCTATGGGACCAGCGGAGATGCGCACTGGGGCGCGTTGTGGAATCTGCGGCAGGTAATCCGCTGGGAATCCATAGTGTGCACATACCCTCATATTCCCAGTACTGTAGCTACTATAGTTTGGCTGTTTTATTTAAATTTGTTAAGATTCGATTCGCGAATATTAATGAATTTGACCCAAAATTTGTGAAGCTCACGAATTGAATTTCAGCTGCTTCACTCACCTCTAATCAGAATCATAGCGTCACTTCACCAGGCTTGTCACCACACCCATATGTTGGATGCCTCCTGTAAAAACATGTAGACTAATGTTATAAGGATTGGTATTCTACAATCCTACTAGTACTAACTCTCTATGCCGATGACACTCAAATCTACCTCTCTGGTCCGGATGTCAACTCTCTGCTATCCAACTTCTCTGAGTGTCTATCAGCCATATCCTCCTTCTTCTCTTCCGGCTTTCTAAAACTCAACATGAACAAAGCAGAACTTATCATCTTTCCCCTATCTCGCTCCACCCTTTCATCTAATCTGTCAATCATAGTCAGTGGCTGCACTCTGTCCCCCTAGTCCACTGCTTTTGGGGTCACCTGTAATTCTACCCTTTATTTTAAATTGTACATTCAGACCCTGACCACCTCCTGCTGCCTTCTTCTCAAAAACATTTCCCCGAATCTGCTCTTTTCTCAACCCTGTACAGCTGGTCCATACTCTCATTATCTCCCGCTAAGAATACTGTAACATCCTCCTCCCTGGCCTTCCATCTAATACTCTTGCTTCTCTCCAGTCTATCCTCAACTCTGCCCGACTAACCCACCTCTCCCCTCGCGCCACCTCTCTTCTCTGCCAATCCCTTCACTGGCTCCCCATTGCCCAACAAGTTAATTGTTGACCATGACATACAAGGCCATCCATAACCTGTCCCCACCATATGTCTCTGACTTTATATCCGGTTACTGTCCCTAAGGCAACCTCTGATCCTCCAGTGACCTCAGTTTGTGCTCCCCCATTGTTCAAACCTCACACAACCGCCTCCAAGATTTTACCCAAGCCTCCCCCCAACTCACTACCCCGACACATCCGACTCTCATCCACCATCAAGACCTTCAAAAGTAACCTGAAAACCCATCTTTTTAAACTAGGCTACAATGATTCTGCACTGCACTTTGACTAGCTTCCCCCTACCTAATGTCTCCCCTACCCCCATGTACCAGTCTGCCATTTATCTTATTAATGTAACATATTTTGACCTTGTAATGTTCCTTTTTTGACACCCTATCGCTTGTATAGTGCTCTGGAATCAAGGGCGCTTTAAAAATAAATAATTATATTACAGGTATACGTTGAATGGTGTTAAGGGATTACTTCTTCAGTTATAAAGCTAGTCATACTTTTAATTAATACTTATCTGCTCATCATCTATCTCCCCTATTTTCCCCATAAACATATTTGTAACAATGTGGATTCCACTATAAGAGCCCATCAAGTGATCGCTCTGTCGCCAAGCTGTTAGTTTTACCAGCAATTAGCAGCATTGTAAATGCAGCTCTGGCCTATAACATGTAATGAGTAATTAATGCAATATTTTACAAAGTTACTCGACTTTCTATGTAAATGATATCTACAGCATATGTAAACCAGAAATAGACACTGAACATATGTTTGAAATCTTTAATGGTTTTCTATACTGAAGGCAACATCTGGACATCGGTCTTCTTCCCATTTACAGAATATATGCAAATAACTAAATAACTGTGCCCGTGCCAAACCGTAAACTAATGAACGTAAATATTTTGTGAACAGTAACAATTTTGTACAGTATATTATAAACTCTTTGACACCCATAATGTATAAATCATCAACAAGACGGCATTGAAGCGCATTGGTGGAGACGGCTTCATTAGCAATGTTTCGTTCTGTTTTTTTTTTTTACATCTGTATCATGGTGTACGCCGTCCTACACGCAACGCATACAAATAAGATGCTCTCCCTGTCTGCAAGGACAATAAACGCTGTGATTTTATTACTCAGTGGTTGGTAAAAGCCTGAATCTAAATGCGGGGCATTTACAATTATATTAAATTGAAGGTCATGTGTTGATAAAGGTGTTAAAATAAGCAAAATGCCCTTCTTTATTGTACTTGAAATATTGAGATGAATGGTAATTAAGCAAAGTCTAGACAAGGTGAATTATGCTTGAACTGTCCCCGGAGAAAGACTGAGGATTTGTTTTCCATGGTAAAGATAAAATGTTTTGTTCTTTCAACAGATACATTTGTGTAGATAATAAAATCGGTAATTGAAATCTAATCACCCTTTATGGGGCACGGCAGGACGGCACCCCGGCACAAGGTTAACGTTCTTGTTGTACATCGACTTATGAGATTTAAGCTATTTATTTTTGGATGGAAAATGAAGCATTTTAATCCGTTGCATAGTGTCGATAGATAGCTTCATGTGTTGTCTACAAGGCGTGTGGTTCCGTCTGTTGAATCAATGTGGTTATTTATATGTGGAAAAGGGAAACTTCTTTCAAGCTTCATTTAAAGTGAAGAGGCTATGGAGAAATGGGAGGAATACTTGCACTGCCCCATACCCAACATCCTATGGCAAGTTATATGGACTCAGGCAGTTAAGTCCTCCTCATGCATTACATACAGGGAAAACCAATATAAGATTCTATTTTTTTGGTATCATACACCTGATTTGTTGAACCGTTTGTTGAATCAGCTAGGGGCACTTTGCCACATATATTCTGGGTCTGTCCAGTCCGGACTCCCTTTTGGGCAGGCATACAAGGTTTAGTGGCGGCCGTATTAGGTAACATAATCCCTCTTGTCCCACTTACTTACTGTCCCACCAAAGACAATGAGGAAGCACACGGCCCGATTGTTTCTGTATATACTGACCGCCTCCAAATCCCTTCTGGCCAAATTTTGGAAGCAAAGTCTCATTCCATCTGCAGTAGAGCTCATTAATCGTGTCCAGGAGGTTAGGCGTCTGGAATACACTATAGCAGTGTATGAGGATAGGGTGGAAACGTTCTTGAAGGTCTGGGCACCCTGGGATACATATTATGAGCAGTCACGTTCCTCCTAGTTGTACATGAAGTTTGGTTCTGTAGACCCCCTTTTGTCTCTGTGTTGTCCTGTCTCCCCTCATTTGTCTTTTTTCTCTCACTTTCATTTTATCGGTTCTGTATAATAGTTCGTTTAGATGCTTATACGTTTGCAGGTTCTGGTTGAGAGCCATGTTGGCTCGTGTACCTTCTGTCTTAAGCTAGCCAACGACTTGTTTGTCGATGACAGCAGCAAAACAACACTTACTTTGTGATATCAGCCCAGTGAGATGTATGCCTAATTCTTTCTTTATACACTGAAACATTAGGCACTATTACCTTATGCTTCAGCACTGGACTCAATGCTGTATTTTCTTTTTTTGAAATTGTTATGTCTTTAGTTGTTATAAAAATGGTAAAAATAAACAATTTATAAAAAAAAAAAAACTGAAGAGGCTCATATACTTTCTATAGCTTCCTGACTGCCATGAATAAGCATTCTTACCAGAATGTGCGTGTGTTCTCGATGACATCTCTAACTACAGCTTATCTCCCATGAGAACCAAGGATCAGCTATGTTTAAATTCTTAAAGCCCGCTGCTTCTTTCCTCTTGCCAAATTCAAAGGATTTAACTACACTCACCGGCCACTTTATTAGGTACACCTGTCCAACTGCACGTTACCACTTAATTTCTAATCAGCCAATCACATGGCGGCAACTCAGTGCATTTAGGCATGTAGACATGGTCAAGACAATCTCCTGCAGTTCAAACCGAGCATCAGTATGGGGAAGAAAGGTGATTTGAGTGCCTTTGAACGTGGCATGGTTGTTGGTGCCAGAAGGGCTGGTCTGAGTATTTCAGAAACTGCTGATCTACTGGGATTTTCACGCACAACCATCTCTAGGGTTTACAGAGAATGGTCCGAAAAAGAAAAAACATCCAGTGAGCGGCAGTTCTGTGGGCGGAAATGCCTTGTTGATGCCAGAGGTCAGAGGAGAATGGGCAGACTGGTTCGAGCTGATAGAAAGGCAAGAGTGACTCAAATAGCCAACCGTTACAACCAAGGTAGGCAGAAGAGCATCTCTGAACGCACAGTACGTCCAACTTTGAGGCAGATGGGCTACAGCAGCAGAAGACCACCTGTTAATAGCATGGTGTACCTAATAAAGTGGCCGGTGAGTGTATACTGTTGTGTGTTGTGGGCTCCTTAAGTTTCTGGTGTCCAAGTATCGCGTCTTTACTGTTCATCATCTTACTGTGATGTTCTCCTTTTCCAAGGAGGGGCTCCCATTGGGTTATCCTGCAATTTATAGTTCTTATGGCACTTGCAATGCCCAGGCTTTTGTGTAGCCCTCCCATCTACTCTGAGAATTAGGCCTGGTCTAAAGGAGGGAGCCCAAAGAGTCATAAAATGCAGTGGGCCCCTTGTGCAACTTCTTACTGGCTTTTTGGTCACTGGTCATTGGCACTCTTCATGAGGTATAAGTAGATGATCTCCACTGGACTGTAGTCTCATATTACCCAATGTCTTTTTCTTGCTCTCTTCACTACCACACTTATGTTTATCACTGCTGTACACTAAACTCCTCATGCTCTCCTCTCATAGGATATCCCCTCTCAGCCTAGGAGTGAGTTGGAGACTAAGCAAGGACCTCCCTCTATCCAGGGTTTTCCAACCCTGTGTAGATGTATAACTGGCAAAAGCTACACATTAGTAAAACGTTTAAAATGCAAATGAGAGTGAGACTGCAAGTGTGCAACTACATAAAAGGGTTATTTCGGCAATCCCATAAAAAATAAAATAAAATGCACAAAAAGCATATAGGTGCACTCTCCGACCCCCCACTACTTGACACCTTTCCAGCTTGCCTACGCTGCTAGCCCTCGATTTAAATTTTTGCAAATCAACTTAGCTTTACATCATGTCACCCAGCCAGAAAACATGCAACTCCTTTCCCCTTAAAATCTTGGTTCATCAGGAGAACCCAGACTTTAAGGAGGAAATGCTTTAAACCCCCCCCCCCCCCCCCCCCCATCATTATCCTGTACAGCTGTAAGATCCCAGATACTATTATCAAGCATTGTAAGACTTTTCTAGGGATACATTTTGATTAGAGATGAGTGAAGCAGACGGAAATTCATTTCACGAGTTTTGCGAAATTTGGGTCCAATTTGTTAATATTCGTGAATTGAATCTTAACAAATTTCAATAAAACAGCCAAACTATTGTAGCTACAGTACTGGGACAATGACAAAACGATGAATTTGTTAATGCATGTTATTGTACAAGTGTCACAATTTAAAAAAAAAATGTCAATCAGCCTGTCAATCATTCAATTCCACCATGGACGGCAGTGGACATCAGTGGTGCAGCAGCGTAACATCTATTTTCTCCCAGGACAGCAGTGGATATTGGTAAATGAGCTGCTCAAAGTGACACTTTCACAAATTTTTAGGACACAGTAGGAGTGGAGTGCGTGCACTGATTATGTAAGGTGCATGCTCAATCCACTGATCCCAGTCACTTGGTATAATTCAATAGGAGTTTATAGGAGCTTACAGTGCCCAGTGAGGGAATAATATGGGCTGTGTCTTCACTGGTCCCAGTAAATTCCTATAGGCACCCAGTTACTTGGTAAACTGGACACTTGGTTGACAGCTACAACAAACAATCACCCACAATCAGCTTTCCTATCCTCTCTTCTCTGTCCCTAAATCACTCTGTTAGTCTCTCCTTGCTCTGCTGTAACTGCCTGCTGCCATCCAGCTCTCTTCTTCATACACAGCCGACTGGCCATCTCCAAAGACGAACCACCTTATGTAGAGGGGGAGGTGCTGACATCACAGGGGCCTGCAGTCGATTGGACGGGCACTAGAGATTATGGATAATCCCTTTCTCCCACCCAGTGACGCTCCAGACAACTAACATGTGCGTTCGCCATGTTTTTTTGCAAATTTTTTCACAAATCCACGTGAATTTGCTTTGCAGAACGACAGAATTGACAGTGCAATTCGCAGCGAATCTTGCATTGCTAGATTTTCTTTGCTCATCTGTAATTTTGATCCATATATGTGATTTAACTTAGTAATATTAAAAGTTATGTTTTAGTGACACTTACAGTAATCTATATCACTAACAATACTTTGTGAAGGTGCATTTTTTTCTGGCGTAATTACTATTGCTTTAATGTTGAGTATTTCATACCATTCTACTTTGTTTCAGAATATGCTAGAAGTTTCTATACAAATTTCATTGGTTTAACTGGACCAGACTTGGCCAATAGGGCACCTGGCTTTGGTTGGCACCAGCTGTATATACCATACCCAAGGGGAAGAGTCCCTAAATATTCTGGTTCTAAATCCAGTTGTAGTGTAGAATGTTGTAGTAATTTGAGAAAAGCAGATTTCTGCTGCTATGATGGCCAGTTCCATTGGGGAGGTTTATGTGCCATTGTTGGTTGCACAAACATCGATGTCAAGACACCCTACATTTGTCAAACTGATAAACCCTTAGAGCTATTGTGTTCCTCATACCGAGGATCGAGCTCCTGAGGGAGTATTTTAAGAGATATGAGCTAAGGCTGTGTCTGTTTAGGAGACCTAGTATGAGTGCTGAGTGGTTGACTATGTTCATGTAAGCTCAACCTGAACAAGAAGTTTCTCGCCTAGAAAAGTCAAGCCAAATAAGAATATTTTACCTACAGGCGCCTGAACCTACCATCCAAGTCAAATCAACTGTTCCTAAAGTGTCTGCAAGATGGACAAGCTACATGCAGAGACCTTGTTCCTGATAGCCCTGAGTCAACTTCAGCATTTCCCAAAGCTGTAACAAGAAAGTCACTACTGCCAGTCGAATAATCCTATGTGTCAGAAGTCACTCACCTGCACTTTGTATCACTGAAACAGCTCACTGAAAGAGTGTGTGGGTTATCTTAAAGACACTACGCTAGCAACGCTATCCTACCACTTACCACATCCAAAGCACCCAGATAGCCCTACACTACATAACACCCTTTATCGCCCCTCAGTCACCACAATAGAGACAGCAGCCCTGAAAATTGGATCTGCTAAAGTCTGTTTCTTACCTGAAACATTTAAAAACAGTGCCACCAAGATTGACGGTTACAGATGTATCACCGGTCATATCACATTAACTTGGCACATTAACCAACCAAGTCTAAATATAAATTCTGCTACAACTGTATAATTTCTCATGTGAATTTGTTCACAAGACCGAAGTTAGTTAAGAGCCAGTTCCACGTGAGTCTATCTTGCTTTTCTTGGCAGTAGACCTTTGATCTCTTGTATCCAAAGTACCTGCGAGCCTACCACCTGCATTGGACAGTATCGCAAAACACATGTCCCCCCTCCCCCCTTACATGCTTCTGCATTTAGTGTATATGTACTTGCCAAATGATAACCTATACATGTGGAAGCAATTCATGTAATAGGAGAGTGCAGCCTCATTGAAGTTACATTCCTCCTCTGCAGGGGGTATCCATCACCCTAGACCTTAGGTGTCCAAGACTGTGCAAAGGTCCCATTGCCCCATATGAAGAGCCCAGTGTTGTGAATAGCACATGGTAGGTGGTGGGGGGCTTCAGGTTCCTCCTCTGCTGGTTTGATTCCCCCATTGCTTGTCTTGTTACTTGAGTTGCTTGCAGAGTATATTAGGATGTTGCTAATTCTCTAATCTGAAAGTGAAGGTTGACCCAAGGTGTACTGAAATAATCGCATCTCAATTCGGCTGTAAAATACGTAAGGTCTCGGTGAAGTCACGCCAAAGTAAAATTAAGAAGTATTCACAGCTCATATTTTTAGCTTGTGCTGATTTCATTAAAATACCTGACATTTTTTAAAGGTTCCCCATAGACATGATAATAATAGTAATGACCGTTCCTGATGTGGAAAATGATAGATGATGTGAACGGCAGATCAGCCTCTTAGGCTTTATCTGTAACAAGTGAATGTTAACAACACATACCTTAAAGGAATTGTGTAATACGTTGTTGGTATTGTGGTGCATTTCTAGTCGCTTAAATGAGGCTGCAGTACTAGGCACAACCAGGGAGGGAGCTGTTTCTAGGACAATTTTTTTTATTTATTTTTTTATTTTTATTCTAGACAATGTCTACTGTGTTTTGTGGAGAAAAGGATCACGCAGTTGGATTTCATCATCATTGAAACTTTAGTTCTCAGGATAGATAAACCTCCACCAAACCTGGCAGTGGATTACCCTTCTTTTTTCTTTGAAAACACATGTATGCTCATCAGAGTTGAATGTTTAAATGTATAGGAGTTATGTTTATGTACAGTATATGGCCATGTTCCCTCTACGTAAGTTCCGTAGTAATTATGACCATTGTAACAACGGCTGTCATTACTACGGAACCTACGTAGTGCTGCCTTCTAAGGATTCCCAGCCGGAGTGTATACACATGGCATACCGTCTGGCCAGGATCCCTAGCGGTGCCGCAAGAAAACCCTGTCAGCTCACACTATGGAGTGTGCGGCTCCGGCATCCGAATTTAGCGGCAGTAAAGATCATCCCGCCGGCACTGCAGTACTGGTCGGGATGATCTTCTCAGACACCAGCCGTTCCGTGACCTGGCCAGGTCATGGAACGGACGGTGTCTTACAAAGTGTGAGCATAGCCTTTATGTGTATGGCATGGCTCAGGCCAGGACTTTTCTCAGTCAGATGATGTTGGAGAAGAGAAGGATTGAACAGGTTAGATTGCAATACAAAGTATACAAAAGTGTATGGACTTACCTGTTGGGCTGCAGGAAACTTTGCTTCATCCCTTGCATACAAGTTTTTTTAGATGATTGAGTCCCACTGAGACTGAAGAAGTGCTGTGTTTTTTTTGTATTTTTAGGTTAGATTTCAAGTTACCAATCTCTTTGTTCCATAAGTGATAAGCCATTGCCAGAACTGCTTTTGGTAGTATGGCTGGTCGTGGATTCTGCCAATAGAAGAAGGTGTATGTATGTGTCAGATTGAGTGTGATAGATTGTCACTGCTCTTTTTTTTTTTAGAAGGGATAAGCCATCAACAGAGAAGCATGGATCTCCCAAACATCATGTGCATGGAAGGATGGGAGAGTGAACTGTCAGTCGAACAATGGTTTGGCCTACAGTTATTGAAGGTGTGTAAGTCCCTTAATGGGTATGGACACCTTATGCCATAGTCCTCCTAGAGGATCCTATAATATTTTGTTGGACCAGGCTGATCTAGGTCATGGCAATGCTATTCAAGTTTCTACTGAAGTGTATAATGGTGCGTTTACACAGGCAGATTTATCTGACAGATTTTGGAAGCCAAAACCAGTAATGGATCTGAAAAAAGGAGAAATCTCAGTCTTTCCTTTATGACCCATTCCTGTTTATGGTCTGTTCCTGGCTTTGGCTTCAAAAATCTGTCAGATAAATCTGCCTGTGTAAACGCACCATAAGAAAAATCTTTTAGTAGAAGCACTTAACTTTGATATTTGTGTGAGAACAGGTTTTCTTCATTTATTAATTACATGTATAGGGAATAAACCATCTGCAGATCTCAGTAGTTTCAATTAATTCTTCCTGGAAATGTCCCCCCCCCCCCCTCTCCATTTTCTGAATGCCGTATCACAACTGATTTTACCTTTGTCATCAACTTTTCAGTTTTTTATCCGCCGTTCCGTCAATTTTAAAATTAGAAAAAATAATTGAAAGGAAACCATAAGGCGAGATCTTTGTTTGTAATCAGAGTTAATTAAATTTATTCACTCCTCTCCAGAAATCGATTTGAGATTCGGCTGCTGCTTGGATTCATCAAAATAATCAATTTGACCTCTTTCAGCTTCGCTTTTGGCAAAACTAAATAATTGGTAAACACATTCTGTGGTCTGACAGATCAGGTAGATTCACAACTATCAGCCTGAATATGTAGGTATACACTACTTAAAGGGGTATTCCATGGGAATATATTCTTGTAAGTATGACTAGGCAGGTGCTAAATAGAAAAAAAAATACCTATACTTTTCATGGTCTCCCACCACCACCATTGACAGGTTTGAGATCAGCATGTGGATATGCCTGCTTAGCCAATCAGTGGTGGAGGTGGCTTACTGCAGCAGAAACTGATTGGCTGAGCATGCTGACTGTGATCCCACAAGTGGAACCATGATAATGGTGGTGGCAGAGGAAGCAAAGAAGGTAAGATGATGTTTCTCTTTAGCACCTAAATGGACAGAATTACAAAAAAAAAAATCTACTTGTCAGGTCAGCATTTGCTTCCTCCTCCTTCCCTGCTCGTTCTCTGTGCTATTACACACATAGATAACAAGTGCGAGGAGCTGGGGGCGCAGAGAGCTGTTAAAGGGGCTGCCCAGACAATACTTGGCTAGTCCAGGTGGACTGTTGTAATCAGGGGTGATCTGCTGTCACCACTCTATTACACGGAATAGCGTGCAGCACACTGTTGCTATTGTTATTTGGATCTTTTAATTTGTCGGCTGGTCATGGTCTTTTAAGAGGCGCTATTTCATTAAATAATTATCGTCCAGAATGGTCTGTAATCAGTCATGTATGGCAAATAATTGTTTGGTGTAATAAAGCCCTAAACAGCACATGTAAAAACAGGAAGCTTTAATTTATCTTATCAGACAAAATGCATCTTCTTCCTTTTCTAAGTCTCCTTTTCTGTTCCTCTTCCTCCTAAACCCATTGTTTACTTTGAAAAGCTTAGAACTCTCAAGAATTTTTTTTTTTTTTTTTTTTTCAAACATTGTGTTTTAGATATTCATGGAAATGTATTTTATTTCAGTTAAATGTTTGCACCCATTAATTAACATTGCGTTTTCTTCTTTTTTAGGTAGACATGATGCATAAGCTGGAAGAAGCAGAGTGCTTGGTAAGTCTGTTATGGTAGCTATTCTACTTGTGCAATTCTTAGTAGAATGCAACAAAATCCTTGTCTTCTATATTGTTGTGTTACACTGTGATTGAAAAGGCTATAGACATTCATCCTGTTTGGAAATCATTATCAGGCTGAATATAGAGTTATTTCTCTCTAAAAGAGTAGTAGATGCTTGAAACAAACTTCCAGCAGATGTAGTTGGTAAATCTACAGTAAGTGCATTTAAACCTGCCTGGGATAAACTTATATCTATCCTAAGATAATAAGAAAGGAAATAATATAAGGGCGGACTAGATGAACCAGGGGCTCTTTTTCTGCTGATAATCTGTGTTTCTATGTAAAGAATATCTTAATATGTCAGAAGGCAATAGTTTCTACCGTGTGCAAGTAAAGTCCTAAGCTGAATTATAAACTTTGATCCAAAGTCCAAGTTATGGATGGAAGGGCCGGTATCTTCTGTTGCAAACTTTGACTTATGAAAGTGGGTCACAGTGCTGAGGGCTATGGCTTCTTTATACCAAGCATCTCGTGAGATTCCAGTTGTCAACTTTATTTAAGTAGAAGATGCCTTTAAATTTAAAAAGGGACTTTTTACAACTGTTGCCTGAAATGTGTCAGGTGTCACCTGTGAATTTGATGGTTCCTCAGTAAAGTCTCTATGTCTTTACTGCCTACTGGAATGCTGAGATTTCTTTTTTCTTCTCCTTTGGATTGATGGGCAGCCTCCTGGGCATCCGCAGACCTTCGAGCAGTGTTGCCCTGACACTGGCCTCCTTTACTACTTTGCACATAGTGGTTGAGAGTTTCTCGAAGAAAAATTAGGTGTGTCTAGTATGAGTATCAAATTTAGTTTGCGTGTGATTATTTTAAGGGGTTGGCCACTTTATAGCAGAATTGTTCAGTGTACAGTATTAGTAAGTGTACTCACTGTGTACGTCATAGAGCTAAGATCAAGTGCTCCTCCTCCAGGCTGTGCTATCCTGCTCTTTGGTGAGTCTGTCCATAAGATGGTCGACATGGAGGAGCAAGGGACCATTCCCTGCCCCATGTTCACACTGAGCAAATACGGTGGAATTCTGGAGCGGAATCTCGCTGTGCTCAGTGTCCTGCAGTGAGTGAATGGGAGGGTGCGCACATCCGCTTCCTCTCCTCTCCGCTAAAAGATGTCACTTCTGTAGGCGGAGAGTTACAGCAGCGGAGGAGCGCAAATTCCGTGGCGAAACTCTGCCCATCTCAGTGTGTAATTGACCCTCTATGGGAAAGCGCGTGCTCCTCCGCTGCCGTAGTGGAGAGGGAAGGAAGCAGGCGCATGCCCTCCCATTCACTCACTGCAGGACACTGAGCACAGCGGGTTTCCATGCCGGAATTCCACTGTATTTGCTCAGTGTGAACACACCCTAAGGCTGTATATGTCTATGGAGGACACTGGGGGCAGGACCTGGACACATGCTCCTCCATGTCAGCCATTTTATAGACAGAAACACCACAGAGCAGGGCAGCCAAGCCTGGAGGAGGGGAGTTTGAGTTTATCTCTATGAGGTACACAGGGAGCTGCTGTCAGTATATACAGTGAGTACACTAATACTGTACACTGAACTATTTTACTATAAAGTGGCCAACCCCTTTAAAGGGTTGGGGTCAGATTACAAAGCCATATTGCTGTACACATTAGATTTGATTACATTTTAAGATTTCTCTGTAAATTAAATTTTGCCTATTATAGATTGTAAAAGTTTCGTAGAGTACTAGCTATGAATGCATGGTGCGCTTCCCTCATTTGAAAGGACAATTTTTCTCTTTTCTTGTGGTCGGTGGGGGTCCTTTTAGTTGGATCTTCATCAGTAAGCATATTATTCTCTATCCCAGGGATGGGGAACATGTGGCCCTCCAGCTGTTGCAAAACTACAAGAGGCCCATAAATCTAAAATTAGGAACCTGTTCTAACCCATCTGAGGACAGGAGAGCCAAAATTTGCTAGTCCCTACTTGACATAAGGTAGGCTTCATCGTCACCTTCGAGAGTTATTAGACATCACGTCTGGAGGTTTACCACCCATTGGGGTTTGTGAGAACACTGGGTTATTTTTGCTATGTGCCCCACAGTATGTCTCTGTTATGTTGATTACCTGTATATACATCACCTCTATTACTGTATATGTGGACTCTTCCCGAATTAATAATATGTCTCTATAGGGCCAACAACCTCCAATAGGTGGCACTAGAGCAGGGATAGGGAACCTTTGGCCCTCCGACTGTTGCAAAAGTACAATTATATGATGGGAATTATAGTTTTGCAACAGCTGGAAGGCCGAAGGTTCCCCATCCCTGCACTAGAGAAACAATTTTCTTCTGAAAATAGCTCATTTGCATATTTTTTTCCCATGGAGCTTTGCCTCTATCAATTTTTCTCACCTGGATCTCCTCAAGGAGAAACAGTTCTCCCTAGAGCTGTGCATTGGGACTAATATTTGTAGAAGAGCCTTTCACATAGGTTGTCTGGAAGTAATTTTCAATATACTTTTTTTTTTCTTTTCCCCTAAATATAACTTTTGGTTTCTTTGTGTCTTCTTTCCATCTTGTGTTACTATGAATAACACTGAAATTGTAAATTTTGCCTGTAGATATTTTGCTGGCAGAGATGAAGTAGGAACTGGATTTAATTACTGATCGTATTTATGTAGGCATGCCGGCTCAATATTGTAGCTGAATCAGCAGAAGTTAATGAGACATGGAATATCCTCCAGAAGGAAAATGATTTTTTGCTCCAGGTATACTAAATGAGAGCAAAAATTTATCAGAGATCCAAAAGGCAACATAGAGGTGGTGTCATAGCCTACAGTGCACAAAGAGGCTGCTGGGGCTAAATAGTCATATCGCTAGTAGTGATCAGCAAATCACTTTAGAAATTCATTGCGCAAATTTGCAAATATTCGCGAATCGCTTACAAACGAATTTGTATTAAAACAGGCAAACTATGGTAGCTATAATGGTGGGACAGAGTAGCAATTTTTTTCAACAGCTGTGGCTGTCACAGTGTCAAAATTGGAAAATGTTAATCAGCCTGTCAATCATTCAATTTCTGCCATGGACAGTAGTAGTTGTTGGTGGATCAATGGCATAATATCAATTTTCTCTGAGGACAGCAGTGGACATTGATAAATGAGCACCCAGTGAGTTATTAAGATGGACACTGTGTTCACTGGGACTTCTTATAATGCACACCCAGCACCCAGTGACTTGGTATAATGAACAACAGTCACCCAGTTACTTGGTATAGTGGACAATGGCTTCAGTTCTCCCACAGAAAACCACCCACAATCCACCCTCCTCTCCTCTCTGTCCCTATCTCTCTCTGTATTTCTGTCACTGCTCTAACTTCCTGCTGCAACCTGCTCTCCACTACACACAGCCGACTGGCCGTCTCCAGGAAGCCCATAACCTTATATAGAGAGTGAGGGGGTTGCTGACATCATAGTATCAGGAAACAATAGCTGTACACACAATGCAAAGTATGGCCAGCAGTAGTACTTTACATTGTAGTCAATGGTTAATTGAATTTTAAGAACAACCAACAATGCCTGCAATTCAGTTGTTAGAAAAAAATGTGCCTGAAGCTGAGTGGTATCGGCTGCAGGAACGTGCGGAACACTGCCGTGCTATGCAACGGACGGTGTTATATTAAGTGTGAACATAGCCTCAGAGTGTATACAGATACATCCTATTGGTGAGAAGTATGGCAATGCCCAGTTATCATTATTTTCATACATTTCCAGGAGGAATAACAGCAATTGCACAATGTAGAGTTGTGAGCATAGGTGATCCAGTATGGTTAGGTTAGCTGATCTATAAGATCACACCTCATGTAATAAAAAGAAGAATGCAGAATGTAAGCAGAGTTATCTAAAATGAAGTAGCAGCCACTATGCCATTAGAGCTAAGCTGCACAGTGCTGTTTTAAGTAGTGAATCTTAGGTTATCAACTCAATCCCTTACTATATTAATCCCTTCGTATATCATCTATCAGAGGTACTGCTAATTCAATGTAAACACAGCTTAAGCAAACACTGTCAGGCTATGTTCACACGTTGTATGAGACAGGCTGGGTCACGGAACGGCCGGTCTCAGAAAAGATCATCCTGGCCGGTACGCCGCTGAATTTGGATGTGGGCGCATCCGTGTGTGCCCCCATCTGAATTCTCTGCTGCACACAATGGAGCGTGCGGCCGGAGCGGCACGCACCATTGTGTGAACTGACAGGGTTTTCTGCTGCCTAAAACTGACATGTGGCGCCGCTATGGATCCTGGGCGGAGCGTATACTATGTGTATACATTCCGGCTGGGATTCTTTAGAAGCCAGCACAATGGAGGGTTCGTATAAATTACGGCTGTTGTTCAAATCGGCAACAACGGCCGTGATTAATATGAACCTTACGTTGTGTGAACATTGCCTCATTGTGCAAGTGACTAGAATCATACATTTCTTCTATGCATATGCCCTGAGCAAATATGCTGTAAGATCTATGCTATAAATGGCATGGGGGAATTACCTAACTGGGGGATAGGGGCTACTAGCACGTCTAAGCAGCTGCATCTGAGTCATTATACTTTGTAAGGATTTTTGAGCCAGATTTAAGAAACTCGTAAAACATTCTATGACATCAGAACCATGTTGGTTCACAAAGAGCTAATAGGGCTGTACAAGTAGACATTATATTTGGAAACAAGAATAAAGAAGATAGAAACTGTGCATCTTCTTTCTCTCGTTCTTTCTTGTTATGTTTTATAGCAGGGATGGGGAACCTACGACCCTCCAGCTGTTACAGAACTACAGTTCCCATCATGCCTGGACAGCCAAAGCCAAGGTTTAGCTCTCCAGGCATTATGGAGATTGTAGTTTCGCAACAGCTGGAAGGGCAAAGGTTCCCCATCCATGGTTTTAAGGATCCAATTTAGGGATAATACAGGAGGTAATAATGTGTGTGTGTGTGTGTGTGTGTGTGTGTGTGTGTGTGTGTGTGCGCGTGTGTGTGTGTGTGTGTGCGCGCTTATTGATCTTTATGAAGGTGCATATGAAAAGACTTTACAAGGCATTCAGATCTGTTGACCAAAGGCTGGTCACACACCTTGGATATTGATAAAAGTCTTATGGGATCAATCACAGGAATGATCCTGTAGCAACAAGTGAAGCTAAAATGTAAGATTGGATGATTTAAATGGAACTTTAAATACAGCTATTTATGCTTTCTGTGATTATTGTGATACCAAATGTATGGATTATTTTATTTTAAGGTTATTTTTGTGGGACAAGCTTAAGTTTTCATTTTTTCCACATTTGTTTGCAGGGGGTAACACACACACAAAAAAAAGGAATTCTGCTTTATAGAGTTGTATAAGGAGAAAATTATGCATTAAAGCGACTCTGTACCCACAATCTGACCCCCCCCCCAAAACCACTTGTACCTTCGGATAGCTGATTTTAATCCAAGATCTGTCCTGGGGTCCGTTCGGCAGGTGATGCAGTTATTGTGCTAAAAAAACTACTTTTAAACTTGCAGCCCTGTGCCCAACGGGCGTGGCCTAGATTGTGTATGCATTAGGCTGGCACAACCTCTCTGTCCCTCCTCTTCATCATTAGGAATGCTCCAGGCAGATTGCCTACTATTCCCCACCTGTGTCAGCCCGGCACATGGGCTGGATCGTTAAGGCACCTGTGCAATGTTCAGACAGGACAAAATGTTCCAGTGACATTCCTAATGACGAAGGGTTGGTGCAAGATTGGGCACAGATTTTCTAAGCCACGTTGGGCACGGGGCTGCAAGTTTAAAAGTTTTTTGGCACAATAACTGCATCACCTGCCGAACGGACCCCAGGACAGATCTTGGATTAAAAGCAGCTATCTTAAGGTACAAGTGGTTTGGGGGGGGGGGGGGGGGGGGGCAGATTGTGGGTACGGAGTCACTTTAAAGAAGCACTCCATTTTTCCCCCCTTATATAATGCACTATTCCTATAGTGCCATTTGTTTCGGTCCAGCTCTGCTCCATCCATTCATTTAATTACTGTGGCTGGGTCATGTGACTAACACTCAAACCACCAGAAAATTGTGTCTCAGGAAGCAGTCTGTCATCAGTCAGTTCACCTCCTGTTAACTACAGAATGACATCATCACCTAACACATCCCTCCTGACAACTCATAGACCCCTTCTTATCCATCCCAGCTCTGTCTGCAGGCTGCTTCCATCCCTTTTTGATCCCATTAGGGTCTTGAAATTCTGCAGTTATACACCTCCCCTGAGGCTGTATTAATACATTGTTGTTGTTTGTTTCTGCTTTTTTGCTGTCATTTTCCCAGAATTGCTGGAGAAATCTCAATTTTACTATTATTACATTAATTTTGGAAAATTCCATAAATGTATTGCATAGAGATGAAGGGCCCCACAGAAAAAAATAAAATAAAAATGGGCTTCTTGTCAGAACCTAAACTATGGGATCCTGTTGCCATGACTCTTGGGTTAGTTGTCCAGTCTTTCTTTTATAGTTTTTTTTTGTGTTTATAGCAGGGGTGGGGATGCAAAACTACAATTCCCATCATGCCTGGACAGCCAAAGCTAAGCTTTGGCTCTCCAGGGACCCCCATGAATCTTTGGTTAGTTATCCTCACTAGTGTTGAGCGAAGTTCCTGAACGTTCAGGTTCCCCCAAAGCCAAATGCTCAGCATTTAACTCTTGTGGCTGGAGAATTTGGAAGCAGCTGTAGGGAGTCCTGAAAAACATGTTTTTCTGACAACCCTACAGCTTCACCCAACTTCTTAAAGGGGTTGTCCAGCGAAAATCTTTTTCTTTCAAATCAACTGGTGCCAGAAAGTTATATAGATTTGTACTTTACTTCTATTAAAAAATCTCAAGTCTTCCCATACTTATCAGCTGCTGTATGTCCTGCAGGAAGTGGTGTTTTATTTTCAGTCTGACACAGTGCTCCCTGCTGACATCTCTAGCCGAGACAGGAACTGTCCAGAGCAGGAGAGGTTTTCTATGGGTATTTATAGAAAACCGAGACAAGAGTTCCTGTCTTGGCCAGAGATGTCAGCAGAGAGCACTGTGTCAGACTGAAAATAAAATAAAGATTTCCTGCATGACATACAGGAGCTCATAAGTATAGGAAGACTTGAGAGTTTTTAATAGAAGTAAATTACAAATCTGCATAACTTTTTGATACCAGTTGATTTGAAAGAAAAAAGGTTTTCGCTGGACAACCCCTTTAAGCCACCAGGAGTCAAATGGCGAGTGTTCAGGTTCAGCCGAACCCGAACGTTTGCCAAGTTTGCACAACAATACTGCTCACCCTCGTTTGTAGGATCTGTGACGAAATCTGTGATATGGTGCGCTACCAACCTAGGGTGGACTGCCATCTCTCCGGGTTCCCATAGAGTCCTAGTCCACTTTGTCATTGGTTTGGAGCCACCATTATATCAGTAAAATGCATTATGAATAATTCCCTAATATATTCTTTTTTCCACACAAGCAGTTAGTATAATATATACTACTATATTTTTTTTCCCCTTAATATGGGTGCATGTTGGGGTTACACAGAAGATGAATGGTGGCCATAATGTTTTCTATTCTTTAACACAAAGGAAACCAAGCTGGCTTGTCATTTATAAACCCTGTACCTCATTGACACATATCAGAATAAATTCAAAAGGCCAAGAGGGACCTTGGTAAATGACACAAGAAGCAGGGGCAGCAGACATGGTCTCTTGTCCGCTACATTTCCATGGGAAGATAACATTAATAGCCCTGGGTTCTGTTCTTTGCACCATGTATGACCTTCCATTGTCTTCTTTGCTCTTCAGTTCACCCAATGTCAAAAAGCTGTGGGAAAGTGATCTAGCCCCTCGCATCAGCTGTTAGATGCGAGCCATTGTCTTCTCGTCTTAATATTCTTTTTGGTTGGAGGTATCTGTGATGGCCAACTGCTAGGCAGGTGAGGGCTATTACCATCTTGTTCCCTTTGTGTCTATGTCGTTTCTGCAATCTGTTCCCTAGTGATCAGGTGTTAGAATGGTGTCGAGGGTGGAGGGATGGGGTTTTTTATTTGGGAGGGGTTACAAGGATTAATTCCCACGAATAAAGAAAGGGGGATGAGAAAGATAGAGCAGTTTTTTTCTTAGCCGGGGGATTCTCTGCATGACTTCCCCACTGATGTGATCATGTGCTTTCAGCCTGAGATTTTATTAACAATTCATATGGAAATTGAGGGCACTGGAGGAGCAGATTCTCACATAAACTTGATCTATTCATGAATGCAGTTCTCTGTTTGCCCTGACCCTGCATGGCTTAAGATACGCTTGCAAGGCAGAGAGCTAGACACAAAAAGTAGAATGAAAGGCAAGCACATTCCTGCAGTGCACACAAAGGCGGCGGAGCAGGGTTTCAGTCCTCACCTTAGAGTCACAGCCTTATCTTCTTCCTACCAAGATCTCCTACAAAGTTCCTTCTTCTCCTACCAAGTTAGATTGTATAAAGTGGGTCACCTTTGTCTTTAGACAGTATATGTTATACTAAGCCATTAGAGCTCTTTTATATAGTTCATTGACTATATCTTTAGGACTTTAGAGGTTTCGAAATATAATGCACAAACTTTAACCATGTATGGTCCCATTCACCCCAGCAGGTTTACGGTATTTTATTAGGATTATATATATAAAAAAAAAGTGGACGGATTTAAGTTTTATAGATATAATGTGCATGTGATCACCCATTACCAAAATAAGTTTAACATTTTGGCAAAGTAAAAAAAAAAATGTTTTTCATTACTTTCCCTTTTTCCCCTTCTTTATATCCAATGGATTGGTGAAAAAACACAATCAATATTAATAGGCAGCAATTTTAATACAATTCAAAGATTAAAAAATAGTTTGATTGTTCCTGATAGATTGATGATAAAGATTTAGGCACACAGTTAACACAACGTTTGTTTTTGGCAATGGTTTTAATGAATTCATAGAGTTGTTGAGTTTGGTTACTTTTATATACTGCTTAGGTTACGTTCACGTACAATATTGTGGGACATTTTTTGATGTTTTACAGTTTTAAAAATGGCCCAAAAAAACATAGGAAAATTGACCAAAAAATTGACTTTGATGGTGTTTCTACAAGTTTTTTTGAAAAACGATTAGCAACTTTTCTTTTACAATTTTTGGAACATTTTATTTGAGGCTCAATAAATGACTGAATAAAGTGTCTGGTAACATAGCCTTAAAGTGTAGGTTCAGCATGTCCACAACCTTTAGGGGTAAAAAAAAAGTTTACGCTTTTTTATATTTTATAAAGTATAAAATACTTACGCATTTATAATAATCATTAGAATTCTGCTTTGTTTTGGTCACAACATATGTTGGCATTGTGGACCCTTCAAGTCTTTTGTGTTACCCACATTTGAAGTGTCCCATCCATGTACTTGTGTTTGTTCCGTTCTTCTTATCTAGGACTTTGTGGATAAATACTTGATGCCAAAGGAGCTATACTTGGTTAAAAGTACCAAAGAAGGAAAAAATGTATATTTAACTATAGTTTATAACTAATTCTACCCATTTATTTTCTGGGTCATAAAAATATTTACCAAATTTTCCATTGTTTTAGTGCTGTCCAAAAAGGTTTCTAATTTCACAACCTTGCATTCTTATATGAAGTTTCTAAAAAGGTGGTTACAATCAACCTAATGGCACCCATAAACCAATAACAATACAACATATGGAACATCACATCTTGAAATAAAGCTAAATTGACTGTCTTCCTTGTAGCACAAATACCTGCAGGAGATGTACATATACCACTTTAACATGGCTGAAACCTTCAGACGCCACAGTGTTTGCTTGACCTTTGTACATGAACCATAAAAGTTAATTTGTTGTAAAAACAACCCCTGGTAAATAACCGGATAGTGAATTGGGTTCTAGGAGGACTTGACTTTTCCACTCCGCCCTATGAGGTCTTTACTCTGCGGGTTTTCTTTTCAGTGATTTAGAGCTTAGTATCATTTGCCCATTGACTGGGAAGCCAACCTACAAAGGCCAGCTCAGTATGGGGTTGTCTTGTGTTTTAGCTTGATATGTAAACACTAGTTTACTGCTGAATACATACATAGCGAGAGACACAATAGACCCGTCAAGACAATCACTCTCTTCCAATCTTGACGGCTAAGATTGAGTCTCTGCCAATTATTCTCCAAGCACTATCCCTTCAGATGGGTAGCTTACGCGACGGGCATGAACAGATATAATAGTGTCTTGCCAATTTCCTTTTTTTCTAAGCAAATTAGTGTTTTTATTCTTTGTTTTTTTTTACGAGAGTGTATAACCATCCGCACGCTAACCTTTGATTTGATATTTTAGCCCCAGGCACCAGCCGTGGTCACGGATAATTATCCCAACAAAGGGGACTCTCCAATTTTACTTTATGGGATTTTTTTTGAAAAATGTACAGGAAAAATCATTATATCAATGGATGGCAGACAGATGTGAGAAGCTGGCAACGGGAGAAAAAATGTGTCCTGGTCATAAATTATTATTTTATTTCCATCAATGAATTGGCATCTGCCTGCGTTGTGAAGTGTTTCATTACATAGACATCACAAAAGGCACAATAGGTCTGATAGGCCATTGAGAACCAGCTAAGATTACAGCCATTGAAATGGTTGCGGTCTATTAGCTTTTCAAAGGTTATTCTACTTCTGGTTAATTGTTACACTTAAGATAATTGAGACTAATTGGTGACAAATTATTTTACTGCCTTTGTTGAGATAATGACATTATCTCTGCATTATCGGGTCCTCGTCCTAATGAGCCAGACCTTGGACTACCCTTCCTCCTGTCAAATTTCACTGCCTCCCAATGAATAATGCCAACCAACTCCATCCTAATTCCTCATGTGTTACAGGGATGTTTACTTTTACCCTTGTTAAATGTCATGTTTGTATATTATATCGTTGGGACGCTTTGTTTAATGGTGCCGCATTACCATGACTAATATGTGAATTTATACTCCTCCTGGGGATGACGGCATAGAAGACAGTCAGCCAAGTTTGGGAAGCAAAATCTATGAAACAATCAGGGGAAATCTAAGAAAGTTAAGACTGTATACAAATTTAATAAGCCAATGGTGATCCAGCATCCATGGTTAAAAACAATAAACATTATTATAACATATAAAAAAACAAAAACTGCTTTCTCCCCGAAACTCTGATACATTCGAGTAGTAGAGTTCTAGTCATACGGCCAAGGATGAATCCAAGACTGCTGGTGGCTCAGCCATCTATTCTAACTTGCATACAGCTGCTTTATTCTTTTCAGCCCTTGTGTAAGATTTGGAAACCATTGTTCCTATGGGTATTATCACCCCCAAAAAAGGCTTTCTTGGAATATGAATGATCCCTCTTAAGAAGACAATCAATGGGAAAAAGATTCTTGACTACTATTGAATTTCTATTATCATAAATGGCCATACATTGTCCCAGCTGATATTCTAGTATATATTGTCATAGCTAATCTTGGCTCCTAGACAGAAAAAAAATATATTTGTATACATGTTATACTGTGTCCTTGTCCATAGACTCTGGAATTGCTTTACTGTAGGTCCAGCTCATACATTGTGCTGGCATTGCATTTGCCACTATTCTGTATACCCCTTTTCTCCCTTTAGGAGCGTCTCCAATTATTCATTAAAGGGGTTATCTAGCCTATCCTCCAACTCCTGGCATTCCAGATCACCTGTTTAAAGGGGCTGCAGCTGTCATGTGTGAAGTGCAGCCTTTCACAATGTCTACCTGTACTCGTCCATGCATTGCCATACTGTTTGCAAGGAACCATTTACCAAAATTAGAAAATGTTGCATCACTACAACTAATTTAATAGTACAGTGATGCAATGATGAGTTGCGGCAATTGCATGAGCACTGCTGCCCCTTCAATAGATGATTGTGTGGGGGTGTTAGGAATCAGACCCCTGTTGACCCAATTGGCCATAAATTGTTACAGGCTGGATAACCGCTTATAGATATAGGTATGTACCTATAGATGTGTGTGTATATATATATATATATATATATATATATATATATATATATATATACACATCCCAATGAAAGAGATACCTAGAAGAATTGCAAATGTCATGCAATTGATTAGAAAGGATAAACCATCTGTTTTTAAAGGCTTAATGATCCCTTTAACAATGCATGACAACAGCAGTATGTGAACCGTTAGGGTTCCCATACACATAAGAGCAAAACTGGCAAAACTCAGTGATTAAGCAACTATGTCTTGTGGGCATGGGGGCATGATAACTCTCCCCTGAAAGGTAATATCAGGGGGAGGAAAAATTGGTTGTGCTCAACTTTAATACCCAATTCCTTTTGGAATGACTGTCCTCAATGAGTCATTGGTAGAGATGAGTGAACTCTTTAAAAGTTCGGTTCGGCAGATTCGACAAACTTTAATGTAAAGTTCAGGTTCATCTCAAACCGAACTTCAACTAACTGCACTAAAACAGCAAAACTATATCAGGCGTTTAGCTGTTTTACTGCGGTTAGAAAAGATTGCCCATTGTATATAACTGTCCGCGCTCCCCTGGTGTCACAAGGGGAGGACACAAGGGGAGCATGGACAGGCGAGAATATCTTTTTTGTTTGTTTGCTTTGTTTTTTAGATGAGCTGCCGTCATCTTCCTGAACTTGTTCCGAACTTTGAAAAAAGTTCTGTTCTGTAGTGAGCCAAAAATTTGGGCCGCTCATCTATAACCATTGGCCAAACCAGGCATGTGTGTATGTGTAAAAAAACTAGTTTGGCTGACTGCTATTGAATGTGTATGGCCACCTTGCATTGCATACAAGAGAGAAAAAGGCTAAAGTTGGAGATTTCGACCAGATTTAATTGAAGGGCATTGCTCACTTTGATTTCTTAAATATACTCTCTTCCATTGCAACTAATATGTTTCATTACCAGACCTTTGACTGTGGCTGCGCCATAGTTACATAGTTACATAGTTAATACGGTTGAAAAAAGACACATGTCCATCAAGTTCAACCAAGGAGGGGATGGATACAGGGAAGGGGGAGGGGTGATAGGTTCTATACATATGCATTTATATTATTTTGCTCTAAGAACTTGTCTAGCCCTGTTTTGAAGCCCTCCACTGTTTTTGCTGTGACCAGATCCTGTGGTAGACTGTTCCACAGATTCACAGTTCTCATGGTAAAGAAGGCTTGTCGCCTCCGGAGATTGAACCTTTTTTTCTCCAGGGAGGCAGTGCCCTCTTGTCCTTTGAGGGGGTTTTACCTGGAACATCTTTTCCCCATATCTCTTGTAGGGGCCATTTATATATTTAAATAAGTTAATCATATCTCCCCCTTAAACGTCTCTTCTCCAGACTAAACAAATGTAATTCTTTTAATCTCTCCTCATAACTAAGATGCTCCATTCCCCTTATTAGTTTAGTTGCCCGTCTTTGTACCCTCTCCAGCTCTAGAACATCCTTTTTATGAATCAGGTTCCAAAACTGGACAGCATACTCCAGATGAGGCCGCACCAAAGCTTTATAAAGCGGTAATATTATATCCCTGTCCCGAGAGTCCATGCCTGTTTTAATGCATGACAATATCCTGCTGGCTTTAGAAGCAGCTGACTGACATTGTGTGCTGTTCTGTAGTCTATTATCTACAAGTACACCCAGATCCTTCTCCATTAGTGACTCTCCCAGAGTAAATCCCCCCAGGACATATGATGCATGCGGGTTATTAGTACCCAGGTGCATAACTTTACATTTATCCACATTGAACCTCATTTGCCAAGTGGACGCCCAAACACTCAGTGTGTCTAAATTATCCTGTAACATCTGCACATCCTCCATAGACTGTACTGTACTACAAAGCTTGGTGTCATCTGCAAAGATAGAAACATTGCTGTTAATTCCATTCTCAATATCATTAATAAACAAGTTAAACAGAAGAGGGCCCAGTACTGACCCTTGGGGTACACCACTTATTACCGGGGACCATTCGGAGTAGGAGTCATTGACCACCACTCTCTGGGTACGATTATTAAGCCAATTTTCAATCCAGTTACACATTAAACTTTCCAAACCGATAGACTTTAACTTACCCATCAGACGTCCATGAGGAACTGTGTCAAACGCTTTTGCAAAATCCAGGTACACGATATCCACAGCCGCACCCCCATCCAGGCTTCTACTTACCTCTTCATAGAAACATATTAGGTTGGTTTGACAGCTTCTGTCCTTAGTAAAACCATGCTGGTTATCACTTATAATACTATTAGCCACTACATATTCCTGGATGTAGTCCCTTATAAGCCCCTCAAATAGTTTCCCCACAATGGACGTTAAGCTTACAGGTCTGTAGTTACCTGGGGAAGTTCGAGAGCCCTTTTTGAAGATCGACATTACATTTGCTTACACCAGTCCCTCGGCACAATACCAGTAAGCAAAGAATCACAGAATATTTCATACAAGGGTAGAGAAATTACAGAACTGAGTTCCCTAAGAACTCTGGGGTGCAATCCATCAGGCCCTGGAGCTTTGGTTACATTGAGTTTATTTAATTTATCTTGGACCATATCTATAGTAAACCAGTTCAGTACATTACATGTGTTAGCAGCACTGGCCCCACCCACCTCAGTACTGGCCCCACCCACAACAGCTCCATCCTCTTCTTTTGTATGTATAGAACTGAAGAAGCCATTAAGTAACTCAGCTTTCTCCTGATCCCCAGTTATTAACTCCCCGTCACCATTATTTAGGGGTCCTACATGCTCTGACCTTGGTTTTTTTGCATTAATATATTTGAAGAATTTTTGGGGCTTTCTTTTGCTATCTATAGCTACCTGCCTTTCATTGTGAATTTTTGCTGCTTTTATTACATTTTTACAGGTTTTGTTGACTTCTTTGTAATGTTTAAATGCTACAGCTGACCCCTCTGATTTGTATTTTTTGAATGCCCCTTTTTTCTCATTTATAGCCCTTCTAACCTCGGTTGTAAGCCATGTGGGATTGGATTTTAACCGTTTATATTTGTTACCCATAGGAATATATTTGGCAGTACAGTTATTTAATGTGGATGTGAAGATTTCCCATTTATTATCAGTATCAGTATGTGACAGCAGCCGCTCCCAGTCTATGCCCTGAAGTTCTGCCCTGAACCCAAGAAAATTGGCCCTTTTAAAATTAAGAGTTTTTGCCCTACCAACATGTTTTTCTTTTCTACACTTTAAGCTAAAAGTCACTATATTGTGGTCACTATTACCCAGGTGTTCATGGACAGTGACATCCCCAACCAGCTCAGCGTTGTTAGAAATAACCAGATCCAACAAGGCATCACTTCTAGTTGGCTCCTCCACAAACTGGCCCAGAAAATTATCCTGCAGGAGGTTAAGAAATTCTCTCCCCTTTGTGGATTTAGCTGAACCGTGACCCCAATCTATATCTGGGTAGTTGAGGTCCCCCATTACCACTACTGTCCCCTCCCGGGCAGCCCGCTCTATTTGTCTATTGAATAACCATTGAATAGACTGATTTGTTTCACTGACAGTCTTCCTAATGTGCCCATGCACCTTAGACTAAAGTTAGCTGGACTCACCACCTACACTAGTCTGTCTAACTCTTTAGGGTATATCGCAGCCTCCCAATACTCCACCGGCTGATGGTATGAGTTAAAATAAGTGTCAGTCATGTTGGGCTAACCAACCTTTTTGGGCTAACCAACCCAGAGATAAGCAGCTGTGCTTGGTTGTGACTTACTCCTCCCTATACAGAAAACATGAATATTAGGCCATGCTGAACATGCTGATCTTAGAAATCATCCCTGTAGAAATAAAATTTGCCTAAATGTACAAAATCTTAAACCTCCCAAAAAGACCATCTATCCGATAAGACCTCTCTCCTAACCAGACCAGATTTCATGTGATGGATTCTCAGTTCACCATATATTTCTGACCATTTTCTTTGAGAAGACCTCCCCTACAGAGGTCCACGTTTTAATGCAATTTTTGCGTTTCACTGTTCACTTTCATTTCCATTTTTTGCAATTTCATTTATTTTCAAGGGTATAAAACTAAACTTAACCTGCTCACCAAATGGTGGCCTGCATCTCTTCTATTTTGATGGACCTACCAACAATCCAATGTGTATGGGGGTATCACTTTGTCTCATTCTTTGTTCTCTTACGAGATAATCGGGTGTCACAACTGTCTAGTAACAGTGTGTCTCCCCTCCTCTATTGAGGAATCATACATGTTTATGGGAGGTCGGAGGAGATAGCTATTGGCTGGATGAGCATTCGGTGGACAGCTATGTTTATAGCCAGCTTTAGCCTGAAGTTTATCTTCTTTTCTTTGTCCATGTCAATGAATGCAATCTATTATTCCTTACTGATAGGTCCTGAAGAATCCCATCCCCCATAGCCACTTCCATATATCGCTTATATCCTGTTGTGAGAACCTTGAGGTGCAATTGCGTAATTCAAAGATTTGTAGGATATTGCTAGATGCCGTCTTTATTCCTTTAAATAACCAATGCACCTAACACCATGTCTGAATCCACTTATGTTATAGCTGTGTAGCATTATAACTCCAAGCCTTGCACGGAACTGTGTCATATTTCTTTATAGGAAGGTGTGCAGTGTCATTTTTTTCCCTTTTGTCCCTGGTTTTCAGTGTGATTGATTCCCGGCAATCACCGAAGCCTTTCTGGGAGTGTCTTGTATTATAACAGTGTCAGTCACTCCTTTAACACAGTGATGGGATTATCAATAATGCATTGCAGATCTCAAGGACTGTGAAGAAACCATAATCACTAGTGGTGCAAGATTATCTGAAGGACCTGCTCTCATTGGAAGCAGCTGCAGCTTCTCCAAAGTTATGAAGTATCCGTAAAAGCAGATAAATCCAACCATCAGCTTTATTACAAGCAGATAATAGACCTGTTTTATATACACCAACATCTGCAGTTACCTTGAAAGTCAGCCGGGCGAGAAAATGGAGTCTAGATAGCAGACGGCTTTTTGTTGCCTTGTGAGGGTTGGTGGAACGTAATGCAGATTTTTTTGGGATACTTAAAATGACATTCTGATGTGCAAAATAGAAAAAAGAAAAGTGAGAATAGCATAATGGAATTATAACAAAGGAAAATCCCGGCACTCACCAGGTTCTTGGTGTACTTTTATTGCTGTGTCACATCATACAGGTACAAACAAGGAGGACGTGGAATTTCGGCCTGTGGCCTTTATCAGCTGGAGCTGATAAACGCTGAAAAGAACCTGGTGAGTGCCGGGATTTTCCTTTACTACTTGCTTGGACTATTGCCTACCATGAGCACCACCCAACTGCAGAATGCTGTCCTATACCTACACTACAATGGAATAGTAACATTCCTCAGAGTGGCATAGATATTATAGGTGCATATTAGAGAGGAGCGCAACTCGAGGGAAGCTCTAGTCCAATCATTCAGCATTTGAATACCGATGGCTGAAAAAGTTGGATGCAGCCCTAGGGAGTCCTGGATAACATAAATACGACCTATGGCTGAACCTATTTTCTAGGACTCCCTAGGGCTGCATCCCACTTCTTCAACCATCGGTATTGATATGCCAAAAGATTATACTTGAGCATGCCTCTCATCTCTAGTTGTAAGAGTCGTATTACACAGGATGATTACCGTTTGGATTTAAATGATAATTGTTTTGTGTAATAGCAGGCAACGATTAAACGGCCAACGAGAAATTGTTGATCGTTTGATAGAATCTGGACCTGTTCTTTTCGTTTATCGTTCACAAATCGTTCAAACATTGTTCGGTGTAATAACACGTTGTTCGGTCATTCCCTGCTCTATCAGCCAGGAAAGGACGAGAGCAAGAATGACTGCAAGTAACGATCATCGTCCTGTTTAATAGGGTGAACGATTGAAAATTGTTTGTTTTAGCAGTCGTTTGAGATCGTTTATTAATAATCACCGAAAAATCATCTTATGTAATACAACACTAAGAACTAAAGGGGTCACCCAGGAAATAGAGATAAGGATAGTTTTGCACCTTACTGTAAATAAGTACTGTATAATATAGGAAGCTGCCAATGTGGCCAATATGTGTGTTTCCTATCAGTAACCTCCAAGTCCTTTCGCCTGCACCACAGGTGGCTAGAAGGCTGGTGACATGTATTACCGACTTCTCAAAATACTGCTCTTAAGACTGCTCGAGACTATTCAATGAAAAAAGATGGCGTTTCATTTTTCCCACAATTTCCTCATACGGAAACATTGGGAAACTGCAATAGAGAAGCAACAGTGTAGTAGCCTACAGAGATGCTTAGAATGCCCTATTCTCTATACTTGCACTTAAAGGGGTTATCCAGGATTAGAGAAACATAGTTGCTATCTTTTAAAAACAGCACCTCTCTTGTCCTCAGGTTGTTTGTAGTATTACAGCTTGGGTTTATTCACTTTAATACAACTTCCCAACAATACCACACATACTGTACAAAAGGACAAAAATGTTTCTCTTTCTGGAAGAAATCAGCCATATTTTTCTAATGCTGCACTTGATAATCCCTTTAAGATACTGCTGATATCATGTCAGTGGTCCATGACGCTCTCTGTCAACAATCAGGGCTGGATTATAGGGAGGATAGAAAGGGAAAGGGCCCTGGACACTCCACCATCCATGGGTTTCTGGCATCTACTTTTTTATTTTATTCATCAGTTTGTTTCCTGTGTGACTATTTATTTATAGCTTTGGGTACATATAATTTATTGAGTAACTTTTATACATTTTTTGTAAGGGCGATATTTTTTGTGGGTTGAGTTTTGGAATTTTTGGCAGCAATTTGGGGTGCACATAATAGGGGAGATTTATGAAAGGGTGTAAATATACACCTGGTGTAAACTGCCCACAGCAACCAATCACAGCTCAGCTTTCAGCTCTAGTAGAATAAAAAAGGAGCTGTGATTGGTTGCTGTGGGCAGTTTACACCAGGTGTATATTTACACCCTTTCATAAATCTCCCCCAATGTATTAATAGATTTTACTAACATGAAAAGAAAAATAATTCCCTATAGTTTTTTTCATTGTCCTTTCACACTATACAGGATGTGGTTTGATAAATGCACCATGTTCTATGGTTTCTTACAATTGCAACAAAAAAAAAATTCAGTACAAATGTGTGACGCGAAAGCCTATAAACATTAGATGCCCTCAGACATATCAAAAGTTACTGATCACTCCTGAGACCCATCGCGATCCCAAGACACAGCCAAGGGGACTGCTTGGCAGCACAGTGCACTCCCCAGCTGCCAATCCAAGCTGACTAGTCTACTGCATTAGAGTCTATACAGCAAATTAGATGTCCCTATCGGCTGAGGAGTGGAGCCCAATGCCATGTATTCCCTATGGCTGTATCTCAGGATCACAGTGGGTCTCAGGTGTAACTTTTGACATGTCTGAGGACAAAAGTTAAAAGTTAGTGGCAATAACTGGTACACTTTAAAGTTGCTTTGTTTTTGGTATGGGTACACAACCTACTGTATGCTTGTTCTATCCACTGGATACCATGCTATCTTGTTGAAGCACTAAAGAACTGGTTTACTGTATAGTATGTGCATTCTTCATCCCATTGCTAAACACACATCCTATTCCTTTAGTAGGTGGCAGTGAGGAACAAGTTTTTTTCCCCTTTTTTCAGAGAACTAATTTGCATAGTTTTTCTTTTCCCATGGATCATTGCATGGTATATAAGAAGCCTATTTAGTGCTTCCAAAGATACACTAAGTTTTTAGTCCCAGTTCTATAACCAAACTTTCAGAGGACTCTATTCAATAACATGTACTTATATAGTCCTGGATAACCTTTAAAATTATTTTGAACTTATTAAAAAAATGCTTTGATTCCCTAGAATATAAACAAAACAATTAAAATATTCAATAAAATTAAAAATAAAATCAGAATTCTTCACATATAATTTTATTTCCACTTTTTAGTTTTATATCACAGGTTAAACCATCGCCTTTTTTGCTTCTTCATTTTAGTGAAATGGTAATATTCCTAATACCCATAATCCCTAGTGCCCGCAGGCTCCAACAGTGGATACAGGCATCTTTATCAATCCACATGCGGCATACCAATGAGCTTCTTAGATTTTTATACACTGTGTTTCTTGTAAGTTTGTTCAAAAGGTTGTTTGCTCTTCAGCCCTCCTTGTTCTGCTCTGGTTTGGCTTTCTGGTCACGTTGGAGGCTGCAAGTAATAGAGAAGGAGTATAAGTGAGTGTGGAAATGCAAAGCTGTCTCTAGTTACAATTTATCGATTTCATTCTGGTGTCATTCAATTAAGACAGAAGTGTGATGGATAGTCCCTGCATAGATCCGACTTTGCTCACTGGCCACCGTAGATAAAGCTTTTTGTTCACTTACGTGGATGGAGAATCAAGGAATAAAAGAGGAGTGCATGCATGTGATTGGAATCGCAGGCTGGAATCAATAGTTCTTGTGCCATTTCATAAATATACATTGTTTTTGCAATCTTCATTTTGATAATGTTTAACCCATCCTCTACCAGGCAGCATACCAGGAAGGTCAAGCTTCTCGGGAAAAGATAGAAGAGCTTCTGAACTTCACCTATATAATTAATGGCTATTCCTTATTTATCGATGGAGAGCAATACAATTAAAGGCAAATTGCATATTATTCCTTAAGATAAAAAAAGACAAGACTCCATAAAAAAAAAAAGTCCTAGGGCAGTGTTAGATGACCTGAATTTGTGTATAAATGAGGGCCGATGGCCATGATCTCTGTTCCTTCACCTTAGATACTCTATGCAGTTTCAATTTCTCCTACAGCATCAACACTGACCTTCTTCCTTCTTATGCAACAGCATTTTTGTAGGGACAATTATGGAACCAAGGGCCCCAAAATGAACCATGGAATAGGGCTCCATGACTACCATTAATATCGCTTTCGGAAAATGTTGGTTTCCACTTGTCACCTTTCCTTCCTTGGCTTCTCAAGGCTTTGCAATCAGTTACCCAACAACTCTCTTCTTTTCTTTCCAGTTTTTCTTGCTAATTTGATGGTAGAGATTTATGAAAATCAATACAATGGAGAAGCTAAAAAGTTTCTCATAATAAACAAACTGATTATATAGCCAATCTTATAAGAATCCCTTATAAAAATTATTGTGGTTGGCTGTCGGGTGTGGCTGTCGTAAATCATTTAGCCATTCACTTCAATGTAAAGTGCAGCCGCCGCACTTTACATTGTGTGAGTAGCTATTATTTCCAGACACTGTTTGGTGGACAGCTTCCAGAAATAATAGGCATGCACATTATTTTAACGCCTGTTCTAAAGAACGGGCGTTAAAATAACGATATGTGAACACAGCGGACGGCATTGCATTGACAGTAAAGTGGCATTGACATTGACATCTGCATTAAAGAACGGACGCTGGTCCCATTGCAATCCGCGTCCATTTTTTTTTTACTCAAAAAGAACATAGTGTGAACATAGCCTTATGTCTACAAAATTTGTTTACTCCATCTGATCCCAGCAAATGAAGTAATGATGTGGAATTACACTAAACAATTAGTGCACAACACCAAAAAAGAAACAGGGGTATGTTATATAAAGGAGCACTCCAAGGTAAGAGATAATACAAAAAATATTTATTAGTAATTACCAGGAAAATGACATATACTGACACAAAGGTTGGCAGAGGAACAGAAATCCCTACACATTAAAAACAATTAAAATTCCCAAAAGGAAAAAACACACAAGGTGGGACCCACACGGTATAGGGGACCCCAGGGTAAACACACAGTCCTATAGTAAAGCTCAACTGACCCTGACTAGTGAAACACAATAAATATACAGCCTCGTAATGCAGGAAACGTAATCAAAGAAAAAATATACATATGTATATAACTGTGTGTGCATCAAATAAATGGTGACTGAAAGAAAATAGTGAACAATAATAAATATCAAAAAGAAATGAAGACCATCAAAAAAAAAAAACACATCACCAAATAAAGAGGGAGAGGAGCGATCCGTGGCTATAATTAGTGAACGAATACGGAATTAGAGCGAACGATTAACAATGATGACCAAACGAACAATGAACAATTTTTTGATTGTTGCCTGCCTTTTCACAAAACGATTAACGTTTAAGTTCGAACAATATAACAATAATTTGCATAATAATCGTCCCATGTAATAGGGCGCTAAAAAGTCTCTTCTGTCTGAGTGGTTACTCGTCTTGGGTTATGGGTTCAACTGAATGTATCTTCATACAGTGTATATCCATTGTCTCTGTTTGTTTTCATACTCATAGGTTTAATGGTGTTCTATGAAATTGGCATCAAGGAATTGGAGAGGGTGCATTCTTTGAAAAGTGCTACAAAATATCTGTTTAAATAACCGGCAATGAATAAGAACAAGATGACGTCACGCTGGTCAATATGCTACCTAGCCGTATTTGCTTTATATCTCTTCGATTTAATTAAGAGAATCCCTGTAAATTCCAATCTCCCAGCTCTTACAAGAACAACAGCTATAACAATAGGTATTAATTACCTGGAGACATTTCTTTGGATTTTCATGCAGTCAATAAGTTGCCTTCATCCATATCAAGCTTTAGTGTAATATCTTGTTACATCATCGGTTAAACAATAGTAGAGGAGTAGCACATACACAATGTTACCTTTTGTTCATAGCATTTACTTTGTCATTATTTATATTATCACAAAGTGATTGGTACTACTACAAACACAAAGTAATCAATATAAACACGGACATAAAGATTTGCTGAGGATAGACATTCAAGTAACACTGTGATAAATGGAACGGAACGTGTCAGAATACACAAAATACTGTACATAAACACTGCAGTTATTGCCACCTATAGGCTATGTTCACACAACATCCAAAAAAGGAAACAAAGGGTCCGCTTTTTGTGTTTAAAAAGACATCTGTTATTGCATAATTTTAATTGGCTATCACCAGGCTTATAGCGCTTTTATCCTTTGGTCTATGGGACTGTCTGAGGTGTCATTTTTTGCGCCATGATCTGTACTTTCTATCGGTACTTTGATTGCGTATGAGCGCTTTTTATTACAATTACAATTTTGGGATTTTTTTGCGCTTACGTTGTTTACCGTTCGAGATCAAGAATTAAATAAATTAATAGTTTGGGCGATTATGCACGCGGCGATACCAAACATGTTTATTTATTTATTTTTATTTATAAAATAGGAAAAGGGGAGTTTTTTTTTTTATTAATAATAAAACTTTTTTTTTTTTTACACATATACTAGAAGCCTCCCAGGGGGGACTTTTAGTATAACTACATTGATCTCTCATTGAGATCTATTCAGTATAGTAATACTGCATAGATCGATGAGATAGGCTCTCTATTGCTTTTGGCTTCTGCAGCCGAAAACAATATAATGCTGAGTCGGGATCAGTGCCATTACAGCGCAGACCCCGGACGGTAATAGATGTGGGGTTTGCTCCTCCACGACCATGTCCCGGGGGGCAGCGATCCCCCCCACTAGACACCAGCGATGGGCAAAAGCTGCTTTTTAAATGCAGCTGTTAAGTTTGACAGCTGCATTTAGAAAGCTAATTAGCGGGCACAGCAATTGGACCATGCCCACTTATAGCTGCGGTCTCGGGATTGCGGCAGTTCAGAGCGGGGCCGCTGCGCGGCCTTCCTCTGAATTCCCTTAGCGACGTCAGGACATACGGGTACGCCCTGGGACGTCAAGAGGTTAATATACTGCTGTCCTTCCATATATAACAATAAACATGTTATCCTTACCTCTCCACGCTCTCTTGTCCTCCTCTGGTGTCTTTGGTGTCCTCTGCTGGCTGCAGAACTTCCACTTCTGAGATAAACTTGTCTGGGGAGTGACAGCCTGCTCAACCAATTACTGGCTGCCAGGCTGTCCAGTCTCAGTCAGTGATTGGCTGAGCGGGTTGTCACTCCCAACACAGGTTTGTCTTGGAAGTGAAGGCTCTGTAGTAAGCAGGGGGCACCGGCGACACCACAGGAGGACAATTAGGGAGCGTAGACATGTAAGGATAACATGTTTATTGTTTCATATGGATGGGCAGCAGTATATTAAAAAAAAGGTCAACCGCTGTACAACCCCTTTAAGAGAATAGGAGCTTAGCTGCAGTTATAGGTTGCCACCACTACACAGTGAACTCCATTGACCCTATACGCGAGCACTGAACACTGAACAGCCGATCGGCTAAGGTCCACATCCTACTGAGCCGGGACTGATGAGCTATTTTTGCACGGAAAAACTCTTTAATTTACTAAACGTACCCAAGAAAAACTGCCCTAAAGTCTTGGCCACTAGGTGTCTCCCTTCTCTGTAATCTGCCACCCACCTCCTGTTAAGGGAAATCTATGCGTAGGGTATACATGTACCACGTGCAGGAGAGAAAGGAAGTCTTAGGGTACTATTACACGGCCCGATCAATATTATAAACTGGGCCTAATACATGACCCGATCATTTAGCAAGGGCTGCATAGACATCATTAGTGATGTCTGTGCAACCCTTGTCTATAAAAGTAGAAAACATAACCTCTCCACGCTCACGGTGTTCTCTGTTGCTCTGCTTGCTTCCCAGTCCCGCGGCTGCAGCTTCAGAAAGGACTGTCTGAGCTGACAGACTGCTTAGCCAATCACTGTCCGGGACCGCCGCATCCAGTGATTGGCTGAGCGGTCTGTCAGCCTAGACAGGTCATTCTTGAGCTGCAGCCACGCAGCCATGCACGCGGCCATGCAGAGGGCCAGAGAACACCAGGAACAAGGGGAGGTAATATATTAAAGAAGCAGTTCACTTTTTTTTTTTCCCGCTGCTGCGAGTCCTCTTCTCTGACCAGTGATTATACGCCGGAAGTCACTCGCTTCCATGCATTCGCTATGGAAGCGCGTGACTTCCGGCGTTCAAATTACAAGGCCGAGAAGAGGAGTCACAGCGCCGGCGGAAGTGAGCGCGCGCCCGATTTGAACGGCACCGCGGGGCGGGACACCGATCATCTTCTGTAAGTATACTTGACAGCGGCTACCCGGGGGGCTGAAAAAAAAAAGTGAACTGCTTCTTTAACTGTTTGTTTAATCATCAGCTATCAGTCGCGCTACACTATTACACATAGCAATGCATGATCAGCGGCCAATCATTTTAGGTCTCGACCTAAAGAAACGATCAGTCGATGATCATTTCATTGGTTGATCGTTGTCTCCGTTACATGGAGCGATAATCGTCCCGATTCGGCCTATTATTGCTCCATGTAATAGGGCCCTTAGAAAGCTTGGGCTGTATACCTGTGCCCATCACTAATCTGATATATGGTTACACTTCTCCAGTATGGTCAGTTACAGAAGAGCTCTTATGTGGTTATTCTATCAGTGGCTAATACCTGGTAACATGGATCTCACACAATCCCTCCATCTTTGTGTGCATTTGTATTTAGATGGGCACAGTCTCAATACTATGGCTGCCTACTCTGCTTAATAGTCTAATAAAAGCTCTAATGGATGGGAAATGCTGAAAAGCTCGAATGAGAAGTAAAGTCCCAAAGAATCAATTGCAAATAGGAATTGCAATATGTTTATGTACTAAACACTGTGCTTAATAGGAAAAAACTGTATAATGTATAGGATAATTGTACCTCTGTCATTCTTGCATCAATGTAAATAGCTTTTCGTTGAATGCGCTGACATTTCGGTGTTATTTCTATAAGGTACAGAAGGTTTTGTGCCGGTTTTACATCTAGCTAGTGTGATCGGTAAGCTGTTATTAAATGACTCATTCATCTCCCAGAATAAAAGAGAAAGAAGTCCTGGGAACACTTGTATGCGTCCCATAATGCTTCACTATTCAGACTGAAATGTACAGATCAAGGTTGCAACATCGGACTATATAACATGGCTGTCAGATTGGGATGCAAATTACTTACATGTTCATTTGATAGCTGCGCCCACCCATGCCAACCTGAAAAAATACTACTCCCTGCTGTCTTACCAATGCCGGAAGGGCATTTGAGGATTATAAGGCCTAATTTTAAGTGCAATGAAAACTCCAGTTCAAAGTTATGGACTGGCTATTACCTAGCATGTATGTGTTATCCATTCTCATATTCGTATGGTTTCTCTATTTTCTGTGCCATTATACACATTGAATAGAGCCAAAAGTAGAGTGCTCCATACTGTACATAGTATAATGGCCGTGCTGGGTTACTGCATCTCGGCTCTCAATCACTACAGTGGGAGCTGAACTGCAGTAACCAACTATGGCCACTACACAATATACGGAGCTGTCTGCCTCCAGCTCTGTTCTAGGTTCTAAAAAATGGAGCATCTAGTTTAATCCTCGCTGTGCCTCCTTCCCTTCCATGTACACTAGGGATGTGACTAGATGGGGTTATTTTGTGTATTCAAATATCATATTTAATTCCTGAATGTTAAGATGGAGCCTGGAAACCTATAGGTGGGCTTGCAGTATCCCAGTAAGACACTTCCAGTGGGAAATCTAGTGGATTGTGTATATTTTAATGTCTTACACCTTATTCACATGTTCCATAAATTTAGGGCACACTGATTTATTTTGGCCTATTCACACTGTTTTATAGTTTCATGGATCTGCAATACATGCCACAAAAAATAGGACGTGTCCTAGTATGGGATGTAATTGCGGCACGGATTCACCCATAGAAGCCTAAGGCTATGTATCAGGAGCTGGCCAGCGCGCACCGCTCCCTGTACTGCAAGAACGTGCGGCTTTCTGCTAGCACCGGTTGTTAGGGGAACGCCGATGGTGTCCCTGGCCACCGGCCCGGCGACTGGCCCTGGTAATTGTCACGGCTGGGGCTTCACTGCCTCCAGCTGAACGGCTAAGGTGTTTGTGATTTAAGTAATACTGACTGGTGGCCGGCACCTCCAGTCAGCTCTGGTTAGGGGCTGGGGGGCTAGAGTCCCTGCCCAAATCACGCCCTGGGGCCAGGACTCCAACTTCTATAAGACTTCTCCCCTCACTATACTCCTCTGCAATAGAGCCTCAGTTCTGAGTGTTGTAAAAATTGTATCCTGATTAAACTGTTGGATCTGTGGAAGACCTGTCCTGCACCCCACAGTTGGGAACTGCACTTAAATGGTCTTTATGGTGGATAAGGAACTGTCTTAATTTGAATTGCCATTTGAGCATGTGTATGCTTGGTACCTGGAGAACCTGAGTGCTGGAGCTTTAGGAAGAGAGAACAGTGTTTTGTTTTGTTTTATTTTTCCCAAATAGAGGAAACTGAGTTACCTAGTAAAAATTATCCAAGTCTCCAATCATTTGTTCTTTAACATCAAGGACATCCCACCATACATAAGCCAGACAAAAGGTACTAAAAACACAAAAGGTAGAATGACTCTTAGGGTGACACTGTATGAAAAGAACCAAATACAAGAGAAGGATTGAATAAGTCACAGCTGATCTGATGGGGTTGTGCCAAGTCACAACCACTATAGAGAGTGTTCACAGCATAAGGCAAGGGACGGCCCCAGCACAAGTAATACCACAGAAACACCTAGGTATGAAATAACACTGAAAAATCCAAAGCATAAAAAGGAAAAGGATCCTCCGCACAGACCATATGTTGACAGAATACTTTATTGATCCATAGGAAACGAGTTTCGGGACTTAGAGTCCCCTTAAACCACAAGGACAATGTATAACATATATATTCAGTTACATAAGCCATGAGATACTACAGGGAGTCAACTGGGGAAACAACCACCACCATCATCTCTAGTGTAATCCCCTCATCACTTTGCCAGCTCTCAGAGTATGGAAGGTTTAGTAAAGAGAATCTCGGCCACCCTGAACAATGTGACCAGATCATGACCAAGGACTACTACTCCCATTATTCACACCAGACAGTCATCCTACTGGGCCTTCCCACCATGCACTCTCTCTGAGTCGCTGCAGGTTTTGGTTGTGTCTTGTCAGCTACTGGTGTCCATGATCATTCTAACGTCTCTGATCTATGTCCCATTTATTCTAATTATATCCCCTTTATATAGACAGATAAGGGGGGCCAGCTTAGCTTTTATTATGTTTCCCCTGGCTTAGACATGGCGGCCACTCAAACTACATTACAAATCAACAGAGCTCCATAAAATACTTCACACTCTATTTTCCAAAGGAAAAGAAAAGAGAGAAAAGACAAATTCTATATATAGAGGTTAAGACGCATTAAAGCCTCACCTTTGAAGACTTTTTTTTTGTTCCTCTAACCTACATTCAAGAAATCATTGGAAATCCTCAGAATTTGTTATTCTCTTTCAAGAGCGAATCAGGCCGGAATAACACTTCCATCCTGAGCGTTGTGCAGTAGGTAGAGCGTGTACAGTGTTGTAATGACCTGCAGGTCACCAGCTTCCCCCACATACAATGAAGGAAGTGGAGCTGTAATCCAGGCCGGTGTCCCAGGCAGCAAGGAACTGCCTATATCTGGCCTTTCTGCTACTTTTATTCTGATGCTTTATGTGAAATTAAAATATTTCCAATGTACTAGCATATATGGAAATGCCCTTTGAATAAACATAGAGGCACTATTCCTAGTGCATTCTTTGTTTTACCCCGTTGCTCTTGGTAACGACCGTCTGAGGTCATCCACTGAGATAGTCGGACATGTTCAGTTGAACTGGATATTGCTCATTAGTCTCTACTCTGTAGGCAAGCAAGTGGGGTTGTTGGGAAGTGTGTGCTCTGTTATAGGGTCCCTGTTCAGATAGGAAACCATAGGTTATCAGATCCATGAGGGAGAAGAACAGTACAGTATATAAGTTGTTTTACTTAAAGCGTAACTGTCATTTCAGGGTCATTTTTCTGAAAACAATAAATATCTATAGTACAAGCGATTTTAAGAAACTCTGTAATAGGTTTTATGTACTAAAAGAGTTTCCTTCTGTACTGAAAAAGCAATCTCCCAGCCTCCCCCTCACATCAAATGAAGCAGGATTTCTGTGTCCATTATGTGGCTATGGAGAGGGGAGGGGCTGTTAGGAGTGACTGAGCACGGAGCAGTCCTGCACAGCACAACATCCTGCAATCTTCTCTCAGTAAGTTCATAGATAAGCACTGACCTTTCTGACACCTGATTCCTGCGGTTTAGGTGCCCAGAAAGTCTACAAACAGCTGACCTTCATGTCACCTCTTCCTGCTCCCTCATCTCCCTCAGCCCCTCCCCTCTCCATAAGGATAGAATAGAGAGAGCAGAGCCCGTATTCACTGGCTTCTCTGTAATGAAGACGTGTTTGCCTGATAATGCACAGATAAGAAGTCAGGGGGGAGGCTGGGAGATTGCTTCTCGAGTACAGAAGGAGGCTTTTTTGGCTGATGAAACCTATTACAGAGTTTCTTAAAATCGCTTATACTACTGATTTCTGCAATAAAAAAAAAAACATGACAGTTACGCTTTAACCCTTTAAGGACATGGCCCATTTTCGTTTTTACGTTTTCGGTTTTTCCTCCTTGTGTTTAAAAGGTCATAGCACTTGCATTTTTCCACCTAGAAACCCACATGACCCCTTATTTCTTGCGTCACTAATTGTACTTTGCAATTACAGGCTGAATTTTTGCATAAAGTACACTGCGAAACCAGAAAAAAATTCAAAGTGTGGTGAAATTGAAAAAAAAAACGCATTTCTTTTATTTGGGGGAAATGTGTTTTTACGCCATTCGCCCTGGGGTAAAACTGACTTGTTATGCATGTTCCTCAAGTCGTTACGATTAAAACGATATATAACATGTATAACTTATATTGTATCTGATGGCCTGTAAAAAATTCAAACCGTTGTTAACCAATATACATTCCTTAAAATCGCTCCATTCCCAGGCTTATAGCGCTTTTATCCTTTGGTCTATGGGGCTGTGCGAGGTGTCATTTTTTGCGCCATGATGTGATCTTTCTATCGGTACCTTGATTGCCCATATACGACTTTTTGATCGCTTTTTATTACATTTTTTCTGGATTTGATGCGACCAAAAATGCGCAATTTTGCACTTTGGGATTTTTTTGCGCTGACGCCGTTTACCGTACGAGATCAGGAATGTGATTAATTAATAGTTCGGGCGATTATGCACGCGGCGATACCAAACATGTTTATTTATTTATTTATTAGTTTACTTTTATTTAAAACCTGGGAAAAGGGGGGTGATTCAGACTTTTATTAGGGGAGGGGGATTTTTACTATTAACAACACGTTTTTTTTTTTTTTTACACATATACTAGAAGCCCCCCTGGGGGACTTCTAGTATATACACTTTGATCTCTCATAGAGATCTCTGCAGCATAGATATGCTGCAGAGATCCATGAGATCGGCACTCGTTTGCTTTCGGCTGCTGCAGCCGGAAACAAACGAGTGCCGAGCCAAGGACGGCGCCATCTTGGACGCGTCCCCGGCCGGCATCAGTAACGGAGATCGCTCCTCCGGGACAAGGTCCCGGAGGAGCGATCTCCCCCACTAGACACCAGGGAAACGTTGCCTCCGGTAATCGGAGGCAGCTGTCAACTTTGACAGCTGCCTCCGATTAGCTAATTAGCGGGCACGGCGATCGGACCGTGCCCGCTAATAGCGGCGGTCCCGGGCTACACGCGGCACCCGGGATCGCGGCACTTCAAAGCGGGGCCGCCGCGCGGCCCCGCTTTGAAGTGCTAATGAGGACATAGGACGTACCGGTACGTCCTATGTCCTTAAGAGGTTAACCTTTACATATGTATGTACCACCTGTGGTTAATAGGACACACATATCACATGTATGTATAGAATCAGTATCATATCACCTACATCACACCGCCAGCAGCTCCACCTTGAAAAGGTTGCCTTTAAACAGTCCATATTTTTGTTTAGTCAAATGTATTCCTTTTGAGTATGCTCTTTTATTTCAGTGGAGAGAGCTGTTTCTCGGTAGTTTATCTCCTGCTGGAACAAAAGAAAACAGACTGCTTCTTCAAGTTAGGATCAGTGTTGTATTCAAATGAAAACATTGAATTTCTACCAAATCAGTTGCAAGGCAATGTATTTAGTTTTATCCTAACATGTCAGTTTAATAAGTATTGTCCAAAGCAGGAAACCAGCAGAATAATAAGCCTTAAATTAATATTCTCTTTATAATATGCCCATATGGCATTGTTTTGTTTATTAATTCGACATATGATTTGGTCTTTTATGCAACAAATGGTCCATATGCGACAAATGGTCCCTTTCGGTACCACGACATACAGTTGCATTGTGGTGCCGGTAAGTGGGTATAGAAAGAGGTCACGACCCCATGACCTCTATACCAGGTGGCTCCCAGCTGCTATCAGCAGCTGGGGGAAACCGCTTCAGCAGCCCCAAACAATGAAGTTCAGATTCAGTGCATCAATGCAGTACATATGTACTGCATTGATCCCTATGAGCAATCATGGTAGTTCCCTAGGGGGCTTTAAATATATATATATATATATATATATATATATATATATATATATATATATAGTTATTGGCGTAAGTACAAAATTACACATTTTTTTGTTCACATCGCATCCTAGAAAAACTTGAATAAAAAGTGATCAAAAAGTGGCATATACAAAAAAACATACAGATAGGTGAATTTAAATTGCGAGCCCTAATGGGGACAGGGAGTAATAATTAGCCAAACTATGTGAAGTGCTGCGGAATCTGTGTGCGCTATACAAATAAAAGTATTATTATTATTGTTATTATTATTTACGTAAATGTGGTACCAAGAAAGACTACAGATCACAGCACAAAACAAAAGATGCCTCACACAGCTCTATAGACCAAAAAATAGAACAATTTTAAAGGGGAACTATTATCAGGTTACACAAATCTTATCTGCTGACAGGACCCTACTGCACACGTGGGGCTAAGAATAGTGATGAGCAAACATGTTCGTGAATGTTCCTATATTTGTCGGAACATGACGCTAATTGTTCATGTGTGCCGATCCCGAACAATTGGTTCAATGATTGGTAAGATTTTAACAGTCATTTTTTAACATATTCAAACTTACGAACGTATGCCACTGCGTAATTAATGCTTTGCGCCTGATAATCTGTACGCATGTGTGTAGACTGAAATGTACGCTTCTACTGTACGTTCGTTATTTCTTTGTGAATGTTTGGCAAACACAAACCGATCACAATAATAACTGAACATCGGGATGTTTGCTCATCACTAGCTGAGAATGAAATTATGTCTGTTGCCTTCATCCTCAGCTCTGTTCCTGTGCAGTTTTAGGCTATGTTCACGCATATTTTTGTAAAAGTACGGCTGTTGTTGCCGATTGCAACAACGGCCGTGATTAATACGAAAATATACGTTACAATGCCGTCTATGGAATCCCGTCCGGAGCCTATACACAGACAACCTGTAACTGCACACAATGAAGCGTGCGGCTCCGGCCACACGCTTCATTGTGTGCAGTGGGGATTGTGATGCGGACGCACACCAATGTGCCCGCATCAGAACTCAGCGGCACTATAGATCATCTGTAGTGGCTGGGATGATCTTATCTGACACCAGCCATCATACAATGTGTGAACATAGCCTTAATGTAATTCTGTCCCACCCCCAGAGTGTACTTGTCTGCGTATCTACATTATAACTATATATACACCAGCCAGAGCACTGCTTTTAGAGTAGAGTGGTTGTTGGTAACCTAGTTAATGAGCTGTCAAGAATGGAAAGAGCAGCATACTAGGAGAAGGAGACAAGCTTACTTTGTCCAGATGGGGTCATCCCTTTAACTATAAGCAAATCTATTTCCTTTTTTTTTTCTGGGGAATCAAATCTCCAATTTTTTGTTCAAATTCACCCAAGGCAAACATAGTTGAATGATGATTTTTTTTGTTTGTGCACTTTAGGTGATCATTCACTCACGTCTTGCCGGCAGCATCCACTAACATTACTGATTTCTGATCCTTAATTGACAAATGGTAGCGGCAGTCTGCTCAGTTGCTATGGGTGCAACAATATTTCCTTTGCACTAATGTTTACCCATAAGCCCCGCTGCAAGTAAATGAAAGGTACAGTATGAGCGTGATGATCGGAGCAGCTTCTACTTTTTTATCTATAAAGGTATCATGACATCACAGCCCTGTTTAATCAGACGGCCATTGTATTCATCTCTTACAGACAGCTGCGCCACCAACATCTTGTTAAAAAAAAATTTGACTTGATCTCAATTCCTTAGCTTGGCTTTGTCTTTGGACTTGACTGTTGCATCATGCTTTAAATGGAATTGATTGTGTGGTTGTAATGAAAGCAACAAATTGATTTTTATCCAGAGTTACAAAGAGTAAATAGAAAACTGTTCCCGTCTTGACCTTCTGGGGAAGCTTCTGGGATTTACCGCCTCTAAAGCCATCTTTTTTTCTTTGAGTTTAAATGCAAATGGAAAGCAACAACATCAACAACATTCCCATATCCATCTCCATCTCCAGATACATGTATCCTAATGGTGGTTAAAACGGGAATGTGTGGTAATAAAAATGAATGGGTCGAATAGACTAATACACAGTATTAGGCTAAATTATAGATAGGTAAACTATATCTATCTATCTATCTATCTATCTATCTATCTATCTATCTGCTATCTATGTATGATCTATCTATCTGTCTTCTATCTATGTCCTATCTATCTATCTATCTCCTATCTATCTATCTATCTATCTATCTATCTATCTATCTATCTATCTCCTATCTATCTATCTATCTATCTATCTCCTATCTATCTATCTATCTATCTATCTATCTATCTATCTATCTCCTATCTATCTATCTATCTATCTATCTCCTATCTATCTATGTCCTATCTATCTATCTATCTATCTATCTATCTCCTATCTATCTCCTATCTATCTATCTATCTATCTATCTATCTATCTATCTATCTATCTATCTCCATCTCTCCATCTATCTATCCATCTATCTCCTATCTATCTCCTATCTATCTATCTATCTATCTATCTATCTATCTATCAATCTATCTACTGTCTATTATCTATCTATCTATCTATCTATCTATCTATCTATCTATCTATCAATCTATCTACTGTCTATTATCTATCTATTTATCTCCTATCTATCTATCTCATTTCTATCTATCTATCTATCTATTTATTTCCTATCTATCTATCTGTCTACCTATCTATCTATCTATCTATCTATCTATCTCCTATCTATCTCCTATCTATCTATCTATCTATCTATCTATCTATCTATCTATCTATCTATCTCCTATCTATCTATCTATCTATCTATCTATCTATCTATCTATCTCCTATCTATCTATCTATCTCCTATCTATCTATCTATCTATCTATCTATCTATCTCCTATCTATCTATCTATCTATCTATCTATCTATCTATCTTCTATCTATCTATCTATCTATCTATCTATCTATCTATCTTCTATCTATCTATCTATCTTCTATCTATCTATCTATCTATCTATCTATCTATCTATCTTCTATCTATCTATCTATCTATCTATCTATCTATCTATCTCTTATCTATCTATATATCTATCTATCTCCTATATATCTATCTATCTCCTATCTATCTCCTATCTATCTATCTTCTATCTATCTATCTATCTATCTATCTATCTATCTATCTATTTATCTATCTATCTATCCATCCTCTATCTATCTATTTATTGTACCCTCTAACCACTACTAATAAATATCACGTATCATGTATTTATTTATTTATGTATATTTTATTTAAATTATACTTTTATATATATTATTTATTTATTTAGCTAATAATGTTCATGATTATTATAAGCAGCCATCTATATTACGAGACGGTCGTTCTTCCCCGAAATGTTCCTGAAGTGGGAACATAGCCATAATCTGAGTGTAACAGTGAGAAACATATATTATATAAAGATACCCATCTATTACACTAGAAATATATCACCTAGAGGAAAAATAACGGCTGTTGTTTTATAATGATAGCCACAAATAATGTTCAAGCACACTGTTTGCGGCCATGATTATCTTAAAAAAAAAAAAAAAACTGCATTTTTTTTTCATCTAAACAAAAATGTTGTGTGAACTTAGCCTTGTAGGTATCTTACCTCTCATAGAATGTCCAGCACACACCACCCTGACAAGCCTTTTGTTGCTCTTTCTCAAGGGTTATCTTTATTATTATTATTATTATTATTATTATCTAGTTGTCTTATACCATTCTATATATGCATCAGTTTATTTATTTATGACATTATCTATCTATCTATCTATCTATCTATCTATCTATCTATCTATCTATCTATCTCCTATCTATCTATCTATCTATCTATCTATCTATCTATCTCCTATCTATCTATCTATCTATCTATCTATCTATCTATCTATCTATCAATCACATCCATTCATCCATCCATGTAATGAAAAGCAGAAAAACAGGTGCCACACTCAAAAAAATTTAAGTTTCTCCAAACCTGAACACTCTGCATTTGATTACCAGTGGCTGCAGAAGTTGAATGCAGCCCTAGGGAGCCTATCGCTGTACCCATGTTTTCCAGGCTGCCTTAGGGCTGCATTCAACTTCTGCAGTCACTGGTAATCAAATGCAGAGTGTTTACAGTCTTTTACACTGGAATCCATGTGTGTTGTGGGCAAGTGAAAGCCATCATTGTAGTGTGTTTATATTATCTATCTATCTATCTATCTATCTATCTATCTATCTATCTATCTATCTATCGCAGGGTAATCCGTGGCACTCCAGTTCAGTGAAGCAAAGTTAAATTTACTCAAACTTGTGCATAATACAGCAATCCAAAAAGGCGCAACGTTTCGGTAGCTTCACGTCACCATTTTCAGGCATGAAGCTGCTGAAACGTTGCGTCTTTTTGGATTGCTGTATTATGCACGAGTTTGAATAAATTTACTTATGCTTCACTGAACTGGAGTGCCACGGATTATCCTGCAATATATACTACAGCCTATGGTCAAGACTTTCTGCTGGCAGGACTTGAAGTATTTTATCTGTGCTGTTCATTTGCTATTGGTATCTATCTCCTATCTATCTATCTATCTCCTATCTATCTATCTATCTCCTATCTATCTATCTATCTATCTATCTATCTCCTATCTATCTATCTATCTATCTATCTATCTATCTATCTATCTCCTATCTATCTATCTATCTCCTATCTATCTATCTATCTATCTATCTATCTATCTATCTATCTATCTCCTATCTATCTATCTATCTATCTATCTCCTATCTATCTATCTATCTATCTCCTATCTATCTATCTATCTATCTATCTATCTATCTATCTCCTATCTATCTATCTATCTATCTATCTATCTATCTCCTATCTATCTATCTATCTATCTATCTATCAATCTCAAAGCGGCACTACCTTCAGTATTGCGGGTGCCCGTAGATAGGTCCCGACCACGGACCAAACTGATACAGTCCAACAAATACTCCACGGCAACTCCAATGCGTGTCAAACGTGATTCAAATTTTATTCCATTGCAAGATGTGTCAAATCAAAAAAGTGCAGCACAGCAGTATGCGACGTTTCGACAGTCTCTCACTGTCGTTTTCAAGCACAGGTGCTTGAAAACGACAGTGAGAGACTGTCGAAACGTCGCATACTGCTGTGCTGCACTTTTTTGATTTGACACATCTTGCAATGGAATAAAATTTGAATCACGTTTGACACGCATTGGAGTTGCCGTGGAGTATTTGTTGGACTGTATCTATCTATCTATCTATCTATCTATCTCCTATCTATCTATCTATCTATCTATCTATCTATCTATCTATCTATCTCCTATCTATCTCCTATCTATCTATCTATCTCCTATCTATCTATCTATCTATCTCCTATCTATCTATCTATCTATCTATCTATCTATCTATCTATTTTCTATCTATCTATCTATCTATCTTTCGCATATCTTTCTATCTGTCTGCTATCTATTTATACTTATTCAATCATCTCTCTCCTCCCAGTATCTATGTATTTGTATCCCTATGTTTATCAAATACCAGTAAATAGTCATCTATTTATTGAATATCATTTTAGAATTTTATTTATCCATATCTATCTATCTATCTATCTATCTATCTATCTATCTATCTATCTATCTATCTATCTATCTGTCTATCTATCTATCTATCTATCTATCTATCTATCTGGTTCTATCTATCTATCGATCTATCTCCTATCTATCTATCTATCTATCTATCTATCTATCTATCTATCTATCTATCTATCTATCTATCTAGAGTTCAAATCATGAAGCAGCACTCTTTAAAACGATGTGGGCGGGTGCCAGCAGATAGGTCTTGACCATGTGATTAACAAAGTAAAAATATTCTGCAGCACTTCCATTCAGGTGAAAAAAATCCAAATTTATTTTGTGCAAAAAATCATATAAAAAACAGGTGCACAGCACAGCAATAATTTATAGGTGCACCTATAAATTATTGCTGTGCTGTGCACCTGTTCTTTATATTTTTTGCACAAAATAAATTTGGATTTTTTTTACCTGAATGGAAGTGCTGCGGAATATTTTTACTCTATCTATCTATCTATCTATCTATCTATCTATCTATCTATCTTCTATCTATCTTCTATCTATCTTCTATCTATCTATCTATATCTACTCTGCAGTATTGACTATTAGGCTATGTTTGCACAAAAAAACAAAACAAAAAAAACCCTGATAAAATAGTTCTAAAAAGTGGCTGTTTTTTATTCTAAGGCTATGTTCACACATGGTATTTCCATTAGTCTTTTGGTCAGTATTTTTTTTAATCAAAACCAGACGTAGGTTAAAAAAAAAAAAAACCTGTGCAATTTTTTTCAATCTTACCGTTGCTCTGTCAGTTCCACTCCTGGTTTTGGCTACAAATACTGACCAAAATACTGACAGAAATACTGACCACAATACGATTTGTGAACATAACCTAAAAAATGTGTTCAAAGTCTATAGAAGAGCGGCCATTACTGAACATTGTAAGATAAAACAGACGTAATTCCAAAAATGGCAATAAGGCCATTGTTTTTTATATACAGTGTGTGCACTGACCGGCACTTTCTATAGACTTTAATGTAACTCATATTTTTTTTAAATGTATGTTACTGCAGTTATTTTGTTCTCATTTTACAGTGTGTGAACCAAGCCTTAGATTGTCAGTCTCATTGGGAACAGGGACTGATGTGAGTGATGACTAGGGCTCTGTTCACACTACGTTTTTTTCCTCTCTACTTTTGAAAAGAAAAAAATTATGTCCGTTGTTTTGAGTTAAAAATTTTGTCCATAATTTTTGCTGTTTGGCCGTCAGTGGAATCACGGCTGTTGGTACGTCTGGGTTAGGTGGACTAATTGCCCTTTGGTTGTGTCTTTAACTGAAAAGTCCATTGAATTTAGTAAAAACGGTGAAAGGACTGTGAAAAAAGAAAAACTTTGTGTGAACAACTGAAAAATAACGTCCGGTGTTTAAAAAAGTCGTCTGAAAATAATCGTCATGATCGTTATTTTGACGTCCGCCCATCATTTTTTATACTGTGTGCATTGGACGTCCGCCATTCCATTGACTTAAGTCAATTAATTTGCGGCAAATACAGACATCTTTTTAAATAGAAAAAGAGGGCGCCTTTTCTCTTTTCTTAACGTAGTGTGAACATAGCCTAGTACATATTAAATAGTAAACATAGTACAGCGCTGCAGAATATGTTGGTGCTATATAAATAAAATAATTATTATTACTACTGCTCAAACGTGAATCCTCAGTCATACAGTATCAGGTATTTTGCTCCTCGTATGTATTTTTTTTTCCATATTTATCTATATATAACATAAACAGTGGATCTATTTATTCTGCTAATCCCAAAACATCCCCGTGCATTTCACTGTCAACAGTAATCTCTAAGAGCACTCTATTCTTTCAAGCCCACTTGATGTCCTGCAGGTTGTGGCAGAACAATACACAGGAAAGGCTTAGACATTGAGCTTGCATGCTTTTTGACTCCATTTTAAACCCTTTGTTCACATCAGGGTGGCATTTTTTCACACAGCATGTGGCAGCTTTGAGTCTGATCCAGTCTGTCTTATGAAATCAAAGTATGCAGTTTTTTTTTATTTTTATTATTTTTATTTGCTGAGCTGTCTCCTAAATTGTCTGTATGATCCTCCACTCCTTGCCCCGCTTAGTAATGTTCAGATCTAAACATGGACAAGTGACATATAGATCCTGGAAAAGAAAGATAAGGCTTTACCTTTAACAAGAAGGGATTTCTTACAGATAAGAGAATGGATGAGACTCTGGATTTTTTTTTTTTTTTTGCAGCTATTGAAATTTTTTTGTTGTTAATATTATTGCCATATTAAAAGTAAAGATGGAATTAGTATATCAAATTTTTTATACATTTTTTTTATGAAAAATACACACACTATCATGTGATGATAAAATGTTTTTTTTGTTTTTTTTTTCAGGATAATTTTTTTTTTACCAATAGTAGAAATAATAATAATATGCGTGCTAAAAATTAGGAAAAATACTTTAATATAATGTTAGGAATGTACCACCTTAAGCTTTCCAAAGAGGTAAAAAAAATTGTAACAGTACTAAATATTTACATTTTCTTGCATTTTGTGCAAAAATATACTTTTATTATATAAAAATTTTATTATAATGCTAAATATTTACAAAATGTATGTACATTTTATGGTAAAAGTTAGTAAGGTGGGATGTTTAGTTATCTGTATAGATATATATTTTTATCGTCTTCTCTTCTTCATAACTACAATATATTTATCTGTCTTTCGTTCTTTATTTCTAGCTTTATCCATCTCCGATCGATCTATCTATCATCTATCTATCATCTATCTATCTATCTATCTCCTATCTCCTATCTATCTATCTATCATCTATCTATCATCTATCTATCATTCATCTATCTATCATCTATCTATCTATCATCTATCTATCTCCGATCGATCTATCTATCATCTATCTATCATCTATCTATCTCCTATCTATCTCCTATCTATCTCCTATCTATCTATCTATCTATCTATCTATCTATCTATCTATCTATCTATCTATCTATCCATCTCCTATCTATCTATCTATCTATCTATCTATCTATCTCCTATCTATCTATCTATCTATCTATCTATCTATCTATCTATCTATCTATCATCTATCTATCTCCTATCTATCTCCTATCTATCTATTATCTATCTATCTATCTATCTATCTATCTATCTATCTATCTATCTATCTATCTCCTATCTATCTATCATCTATCTATCATCTATCTCCTATCCGATCGATCTATCTACTGATCCATCTCCTATTTATCTTTTTCCGATCTATCTATCTATCTATCTATCTATCTATCTATCTATCTATCTATCATCTATCTATCATCTATCTATCTATCTCCTATCCGATCGATCTATCTACTGATCCATCTCCTATCTATCTTTTTCCTGTATTTATTTAATTTTTTGTTGGTACCATTAAGTAATATAAAACAAAAGCAAAACTTTTGCTTATAGAATATAAATAGGATTTCTCTGTTTTTTTAGATTTCTAAAGCAAACTTTTTTTTTTTTTACATAATAGTAATTGTTCTAGCATAAATAAGCAAAGAAATGTATTACCATTTTTAGGATTTCCAATTTTTTGCATTCTTATTTAGATTGAGGATGAATAAGGGAATATAGTAAATAAGGAAAAACAGAATAATATATAGTAAATTGTAAGTATAAATGTAAATATTGAGACAGTATGGTAAATATGCATTCATTCTTCTTTTAGTCTCTGTTGAATACGTCTACTGTAGAGTAACATTACCTTACATTACCTTTATATTTCTACCACTGAAATAAAGTGTTTGTCAGGGTGGTACTGTATCTCAGATCCTCTAGCTTTCATCCTCATGTCTATACCCCTACTATTACCATCCAGTAATAGTCATGCTGCCCTGAAACACTGAAGTTCTTGCACTCTCTGTAGGGCTGGGATGCAAACAAACCTCATTGTGAATTATGCTTCTGCCACAATAACCTTCTTTTTTCATTAGTGCGCCTCCCCTTTGTCTGTAGCAATTAAAAGGAGAGAAAAAAATAGTTGTGAAGGATGAGATAATGCTGTCCTAAGGAATACATACCAATGTCCTACAGTGAGAGCACAACCATGAAGATTGGTTAAGTCCTCTTGGTATTCTGATATCAGCTTGTGGAGTCCTCACTATCAGACTTCTTTCCCAGACTGAGCAGGTGGTGCTGGCTGTCACCCTCAAGTAGTTTGCACTTTGGCAGAGAACTTTGGATTGCTTTATCCCACAATCATTTGATTTGATTTTTTTTCACTTATAAAATATAAGACCATATTACAATAATTTTTCTAGCAATATCTTTTCTTTCTTTCTTTCTTTCTTTCTTTCTTTCTTTCTTTCTTTCTTTCTTTCTTTCTTTTTCTTTCTTTCTTTTTCTTTCTTTCTTTTCCCTAACTTTCATTTCTAACTCCTATCTCCTATTTATCTATCTTTTCATATATTTATTTAGTTTAACATCTCTTAATTTAGTCTCCCACTATATTCTATCTATCTATCTATCTATCTATCTATCTATCTATCTATCTATCTATCTATCTATCTTTTTATCTATCTATCTCTCTCATATCTATTTATTTGTCTATCTATTCATGTTTTTATTTTTCTATCATTCTATTTTACTATGAGTATAATATATTTTTTCTTTTATCTATCATCTATCAATCTATCTATCTATCTATCTATCTATCTATCTATCTATCTCCAATCTATTATCTATCTATCTATCTATCTATCTATCTATCTATCTATCTATCTATCGTATATATTTATCTATCTCTAAGTAAAATTAAAATAAATAAATAAACAAAGGGTAGTAGATATTGAAATACTAAAAGGTATACATGTAAATTACCTAGGTGCACATATTAAAGAAAAGGATGATTTTCCTTTTGCTATTTTTAGCTGAATTTTTTTTTTTTAAAAAGCTTATATATATGGTCAGTCTTCCGCTTGCCTTCTTATTCCCATACTAGAAGGAATAGAAAATATATTACAGCAAAATGTTTAAAAATTATGTTTCTGTTAAAATAGCTGTTACATATTATTCTATTCATATAGTATATTGTGCAGAAATTAGCACAAGATGCGTAACCAAAGCTAAATATAAAATAATATAGAAAAATAAACCAACAGTAATATAATATGTTATAAAAACATAAGTCAATATATTCATATATATATATATATATATATATATATATATATATATATATTAGTAATAAATAAGAAAAATATAATAAAATGCAAAAATAAGAAAAATGTTATAAAACAATTATAAAACAGGAAAATGATATAGTACAATGCTAAAACATAAGAAAACTTAAAAAGTAATAAAATAGTATAACCATAAAATATGGCAATAATATAATAAAATGATAGCTAGATATAAGAAAATAAAATCATTTGATAAAGAGAAAGCAAAATAGAATATAAAATTCATTAAATAATATTATGCTATACTATATAAAAAAAATAATTATAAAATATTGATGTTAAATGGAAAAAAAAAAAAAGACAATGTTCTTTGTAGAAGATGACAACTTAGAAAAAGAAACATGCCCTGAAAAAAAAAGGAAAAAAAAAATAAATAAATAACTGGGGGTAGGGAGGAATAAAAAAAATGTTTGGCCCACCGCTCAGGTTAGGTTGGAAAAGTGCTTGCTAAGCTATCTATTTCACACATACAACGACAGAAGGTTCGATATTCATTCGATCGATGAGTGAAAAGGCACAATGGCAAAATCGGACCGTCTCCTTTTCAATACAGAGCTCAAATGTCCCCCTACAGTCTGCAGTCGCACGGCTGGTGGTGTGGTTCTGAAGGAGCAAGGGTTACATCAAGGCTGTTCCCTCGACCGTTCAAACAGTCTAGACCAATGACCTGCATCACCGTACCCTTTGAAGAAGAAGCAAGTTCGCTCATGGTAAAGGAAAAATCAAGGCGTACCCCTATAACAAAAGGGAGCAGCTCGTGGCTGCAAAGAGGTAAGCAGGGGCAAGAGGAAGAAAAAAAAAAAGGAAAAAGGCATCTGCTTCCATGGTTACAGGCCAACTATGAAAACCTTGCCTTTCATGGAGACCCGTTCTCATGCTCCCTCACAGACTTGTGTCATGCATTAGAAGCAGAGGAAGGTTGAGCTGAAATCCGCATAGTATTTCACAGCAAAATGATACGCAGGCACATGGTTCATACCAGGAAAAAGAGGAAAGTCACATGACACTTTCCAAGGCTTCTGCTGTTTCATAAAAATCCTCTCGCTAGGTCAGAGCAAGACAAATGTTTGCTGGCGTTTAGCCTTCTTATCACAGTCCAGCTTTGCCCTTTACATTTTTTTTCCCCGGATGAAAATAAAGGGTTAGGGGTCAAGGTTTATGTGGCCAGGCCACAGACCCCCCTTTTGTTGCCGTAGCCCTCGGAGTGAATAGCATTTTGAGTAAGATTTTGCATCTCTTTAAAACCAAGCCGTTCTCATAGGTCTGACAAAGCATGGAAAGTAATGAATTTCTATCTTGCTGACCTTAGCTGCATTGTCATTTTTTTTTTTCCTGACTGCGCATTTCTTTTCTTTTTCTCTTTTTTCTTCTTCGTCTTCTTCATGGAGTTTGTGTTAAATTTATTCTTCAAGCCGGCAGAAAAGCAGCAGGGTAGAGTCTTTAAGGAGCAGACCTTTTTTTTTTTTTTTTTTTGGGGGGGGAGGGGGGGGGGATGATCGTGGAATTTTTCTTGGTTATAAAGATTGAGTTTATATTGGATAGGACTGGGATCTGGCATGAGGTAGCTGATGTAGAATATAACTGTATATTGCAGTATAGGACGCAGAGTGTTATCTACTGCTAGCTAAGCTGTAGAGGTGAGAACATTGAGCTTTGTGCATCAACTTAACCTGGAGATTTTTTTTTTTTATTATTATGTGTTATATATTGCTGGAAATGATTTTTTTTTAAATATATAAATGCCCATGTAACCGCTGAAATGTATTTGTTGTCTTTCCTAGAATGGAATATTTTTTTTTTTTTTACATATATTTAATTGAAGTGGTGTTATGGCTTCTGGATACTGAAATGTTCAGAACAAGGGGAATGTACCTCCTACTTGTTGTTCTATCTATCTATCTATCTATCTCCTATCTATCTATCTATTAGTCTATGATCTATCTATTTCCTATCTATCTCGAAATCTATGATCTATCGATCTCCTATCTATCTCTGTCTATCTATCTGTCTATATCTATCTATCTATCTATCTATCTATCTATCTATCTATCTATCTTTATATTATACTATTACTAATCACATTACCACTATTACTACTTCCTAATACTATTACCGATACTAATATGTACAATAAGTCTCTGTTGAAATGACTTGTGTTGTATCCAGACAATAGTTTTTTTTAACATCATTAAATATATATGTATAAAGGAGGGGACAATACATAGAAGCAGGGAATGATTCCCATGTGAAACGTGCTGTGCTGCTGCGGTGAATTGAGGTAAAAGAGTGATAATGCAGTTTTTGGAGGTGATGCAATTCTGATTTCAGCCTCCCGGCGTTGCCTGGGCTTTTCTGGAGTCCTAGGGATGCTCCATGATGTGCAGAGCTATCAGTTATTACACAAGGACAGTGAGTGACATTGCAAGGTCACAGGAAGCCATCTCTGAAGGTCACGCAGACGGACACTGCCTGGGATGTAGATTTGCCTTCATATGGTTGTGATTTTATGTTTTTAAGATGCACATTAGATAATCCCATTAGCAGTAGGCTTTTTTTTCTCATTAAGTGCTGTGACTCAGTAATGATCTATGAATAAGCTTACCATAATAATCACACTTCTAGCTAGAGTTTCAAGGTGTCCTTCAGTCTATGCTCTGGGAAGGGTCCTGATGAGATAAAACATTTATAAAGTCCCTATTCGGAGTCATAGGTTGGCGTCACCTTTTCCCCCCAATATTCCTTTGAATGTTCTTGTTTTGGCGACACAACGTTCATGGTGACCTTCTAACCCAGGATCAATCCTTATGAAGGACATATTTGTACATCTTATATTTAAAGGAAATGTAAACAGGAGCTATGTTAATTAGTTTATACATTACCATGCAATTCCACAGTGTCTCAATAGCTAGTACTGTTTCCCCTGTAGGGTTCTAGGGGTTCTGGGTTCAAAGCCCACCAAGGACAAAATACTGATGGAGACTAGATTGAGAGTCCCAGGGACCAATTTTAGTGATGACAAGTGCGGCCTAATATGTTGGTGCTATATTTAATATATATTTTTGCAAGTGGGATCACCTACAGTAGGCGTATCATCTTGTTGGAGTGCAGAAAAAGGTAAATTCTCATCCATCAAATTTATACATTTATTACATAGTAGTATATCCTTATTGTATCATGCCATACAGTTATCTGTAAAAGATTTTTAATCCTTTCATCAACAGCACATGGCATGACTGTCCAAGGATGATCCCCTTGTAAAGGCCCTGGGCTGTCTTTCTACACTGCCTGTTTTCTGTTTTAGGCTATGTTCACACAAAGTCAAAAATGGAGAAAAGGCGGACGATTTTTCTATTTCGATTTAACTGACTGCAATGCAGTGCATTGAAGTCAATGGAAAGACGGACATCCAATGAACCCAATGTATTGAATAAAGGGCGTTTTTGCCGCGGACATCAAAATAATGAACATGATCTTGATTTTCGGACGACTTTTGCAAACAGCGGACGTTTTTTATTAGTTGTTTAAACACAGTTTTTCTTTTGTCACCGTTCTTTCTCCGTTTTTACTATTAAATTCAACGGACTTTTCAATTAAGCCGCATACAAAGGCCAATTAGTAACCCCAAACTAGAGTAATATACCAACAGCCGTCATTGCACTAAGGGAAAGCTATATAGCTAAATAACGTCGGTTATTTTAGATTCAAAATGACAGACGTCATTTAAAACAGAGCTGAAAAAATGTTGTGTGAACATAGCCATCAAGTGCCTGAGCACCATCGATTTATGTTGATATTTTTTCATTTGAGGATATTATTACTATGTGTGCTCTCCTACATACATGGCATTTTCCTTTTAACATGCAGCATGTTTTAACATAGAAGAAAGAAGATTGGCTTCTTAGTCTGCCCGAGTCGATAATAATAATAACAACAAAAACAACAACAATAATAATAAATAATAATAATAATTTTTTATATAGCGCCAACAGATTCCGCAGCACTTTACAATTCTGGGGGTACATACATAGACATCAGACATTACAGAGATATACATATAATTATCAGCCATACATGAGGAGTGAGGGCCCTGCTCGCATGCATCAGCTTACACACTATTAGGAGGGGGTGCGAAATAAAATGGCGGAGGGGCAAATCAACAATGCATCTTCTTTTTATTTTTACATCCCTGTTCAGTCATGTAATGAAAACATGTAAAAGAAAACTAACGGCCTTTCTATAACAAAAGAAATGGAATATGGATGAAAAACTGAACATTTATAACAAACTTCACAACAAATACAATATGGATACAAAAGCAAGACTGGAATACAAAATATTCCATTTGATATTTGTTTACTTTTGTATTTTCATACAAAAGTGTGAATGAGGCCTCAGAACTGCCAATAGTGGCAGAGAGTATAAAGATATCAACATATACCCCCTGGATATTATCACTAAAAAGGCAAAACAACTTTTGATCCCCTCATGAATTTGGAAAGAAAATAGATACTATAAAGTTATGGATGCAAGAGTTTAGGGAGGCAAAAAAATAAAACAAACAGATTCCACCTTTTATTTTTGAAAGAATCTGTGAGGAATGAAAGGTGGAATCTGGTTGCTAGAAGAACTAAGACAATTCTACTTTACACCAGTTGGATAAATCTCCCCCAAAATGTTAGATTCTAGAGGTCAAAATTGGCTGCACCCTTAGGGTGCGTTAACACGTACAGGATCCGCAGCAGAAAATCCGCGTGTGAACGTACCCTTAAAGAAATCCTAACACCTAGATAAGGTAAATGTAATTCATAATGTAGCCTTCATGCATTGCATGTACATAATCCAACTGACTGGAGCACTTGGGTCCATACTCTTAGTTAGGCAGATTCCATTTTGCCCCCATTAACTTTCCGTGGTAAGGACAGTGCTGTATATAGCAATCATAGAGCAGTTAGCCAAAATAAACAAAAATCCCTAATATAACAATTAAAGGGGTATTCCAAGAAAAACTAACCACAGAATTGTGGGGGGTCCAACCTCTGCTCCCCCCGTTTTTCTCCATATTGGTCCACAGCTCCTTTGTTTTAAATATGGCACATGACCCATGGCTCTGTTTATTCCTATTAAGCAGTTGGAAAGATCCAAGTGCGGTACTGGGCTTTCTCCAGCAGCTCCATAGAGAAGAAATGGAGTGGCCGGAGAGAGCCGAGTACAGCACTTGGATCTTTCCGCCGGCTCCATAGGAATGAATAGAGCCACGGGTCATATGCCATTCCTATAGCTCTATTCAAAACAAAGGAGTTGCCCCTGCAATGCCTTACTTGGCCCCTATCCAGTGGATAGGGGACAGGTTAATTTTTCTTGAAATACCCCTATAGAGGTGCTTCAAAATGTAAGTACGTTTAATGAATAGCAATTGTGCTATTTTGTTTTACGCCATTTATAATATCTATTACATTGCTGAGTTGACATACTATAAAGTGAAAAACAAAAAATCTAATAATGTGTTCCGTTAGGTCTATGGATAAAGGGCCACCAGTATAAAACATGTTGATAATTCTAAGTCCAACTGACTATCTATGGACCTTAATAAAACACATTTTAAAATTAAAAAACAAGATAAAGCAAAAAAAAAATAAATGGATATAAGTCTCCAGCCGTGTAGCTTAAGTAGGGCTTTTTTTTTTTAAACAGGACTTTTACAGAAGTTATATTCTTTGGCGTTGTCCTGCGTTTCTATAACTTTCAATTCTCATAGTTTTTTTTCCATATTTTTCATCATATTGTACAATAATTCTTTAAGCTTTAAAAATTGATTGGAAGTTGCTTGGAAATTCAGTACCAAAACGCTGACAGCGGCACCTAGGTCTTGGGCAGAGATACATATATTACCATTCATTTAGCTATCTAAAGCCAAGCCAAATATGTATATATTTTTTCACATGTAGGGATTGAATTGATGGCTATGCCGAATGCCGAATGTTAGGTGTGTGTGTGTGTGTGTGTGTGTGTGTGTGTGTGTGGGGGGGGGGGGGGGGGGGGGCGGGTATCATTGGGAGAGATAACTGGCGGATGAATGATTGTTCGGCTGTCAGTTATTGAAGGTCTATGGGCAGTTTAATGCGAAAACACACAAGGTAAGAATGAAGACCTTTATGAGGATCCTGACTGCCATTACAACCAATCACCACCCTGTGAATCCATTGTGAAAGCACCGGAGGGTAGCAGAGGGAATTCTTTCTGTTACCATCAGGTAACAATCAGGTGTTTTTTTTACCTTTATGGATAGGTGCCGGCGCAGGGATGCTGGTGGCGTGGTCCTTTTTTTGAACCACCACCCAGTTTATTCCCGAGCACTAGTGTGACAATCTCTCTTCCTCTTTTTGACGTGGCTCTATAAGAATCAATGAAGCCGCGTCACAGAAGGGTGGGGGTGGTGTCACATTGGGGGCCGGTGGGCTTGCCCCCAGTGCTTCGTGCCGAGCCAGTGCTCAGGAATAGATGAGTGCCACGCACGGTAACCGGCCGGTGGTTCAAACAAATATATATATATATATATAGCTCAGGGAAGAAGAGTGTTATATCTTTATGTATGTATCATGAATCTACAATGATGCCATGTTTGTTATCCTCTTACCAGGGGTGAATCTTTCAGTCATTTTCTTAGGGATTTGCTCACATCTGTCTGTTTTGTTATTGTGAACTCAACCTTCTTTTCTTCTCTCTCCGGCCTGGTGCCAGGAGAAACCGCGCCTGATATTACCTCCAGTATAAATAACCACAATTCGGCCTATGTGATTAAGAGAATGTATACTGAAACTAATATACTGTATTACAGCTACTTTTTCAGAATATGATGCAAATTTACTAGTGAAAAATTACAAGTCTTGCAAGGGGCCATTTAGGTACACCTCCAAATCTTAAGGCAGTGTTCACACAGGAAAAAAAACAACAACAAAATATGGTCAGAACTTTAAGTTAATCAATGTGTGAACAGATAAAAATGGCCGTTATTTGCTCTTCTTTGGCCGAAGGTCATGTTCACACAAAGATTTTCGGCAACCGTTAGTTGATACTCAAAATATCCGCAGTTGTTTCACATACTTCGGGAGCTGTCATTACAGTTCGTTCGTACACTATTTCAAGTTTAGGTTAGAGATGGTGGCTTTTAACACCCTTTTGGATATGTTTTTTTATAGTCCATTCAATGTTGTATAACTAACGATGAAAAAAAACCTATGTGTAAACAACGTCAAATAACGGCTGCAAATTAATGATACTGGCTAGGCTTACACTATGTGAAAATGATGGCTGTCTTTCATAATAACGAGTGTAATTTTGCAAAAAAACGTTGGTTATTTTTTCTTACATAGTGTGAACCTAGCCTCGAACATTAATTTGACGGCCCCTGTTTCTTTTATACGTTGTGTGAACTTACACCCATTGTTTCCATAGACTTCAATGGAAAACATTATAGACTAAAATCAATGGCCATTATTTAAAATTAAAATGACAGTCGTTATTTTACTAAAAAAGACAATGGGGGAGATTTATCAAACATGGTGTAAAGTGAAACTGGCTCAGTTGCCCCTAGCGTAAAAGTACGGCCGTTGTTGCCATCGGCCATCGTACTTTATGCAGTGTGGAACATTGCCTACATTTCTATGGTATCCTGGCCGGAGCGTATACACATCGTATACGCTCCGGCCGGGATCCCGTGCGGCACCGCAAATAACTGACATGGCAGTTTTCTGCGGCCGTAATTCAATGTACCAGCCGGGCAGAGACCGGCCAATCCGTGACCCGGCCGGGGTTACGGAAAGGCCGGTCTCTTACCCCGTGTGAACATATCCTCACTCTATTTTTACATTTTTGTGGACTAAAAACAGCAATTCAGGCCTGGATATATATACATACACATACAGAGGTGCCTTGGATTACGAGCATAATTTGTTCCGGGACCGTGCTTGTAATCCAAATCCACTCTTGAGCCAAAGCAAATTTGCCCACAAGGAATCATTTAAATGCTTCCTTATGGAAAATTGGTTCCACAACCCAAACACATATATATATATATATATATATATATATTTTTTTTTTTTTTTGAATAACAGGTAAAACAAACATTTAGAAAGCTGGATATGTCATATTATAAATTACTGTACAATATAGCGATCAGCATGTGGAGTATAATGTATAGTAAGGGCATAAGAATTGGAAAAAAAAACAGCAGCAGTTTGTAGATACAGGATGGAACTGCAGATCCCCATAATGCAGTAGTGTAGTACAATAGGCTAGAATAGAGAAGCAGGGCTGCTGTCAGAGGTCTGTTTGGTCACATGATCACAATGTAGAAGGTGTGTGTGTGTTCAGCGTAGACCAATCGGGAAGTGAGAATCACAGAGCTGTGCAGGAGGACCAAGACATAAACTTTTCTATACTGCGGTGTGAATGGCTGTGAGTGTAAGTGCAGACACATTATAGCAGCGGTGTGTATAGCTGAGTGTGAGTGCAGGCACATTATAGCAGGAATGGATATGATGGGAAACACAAGGACTGACAAAGACTGCAGGGAGTATGAAGGAATGAGCAGGACATATGTGGGCACATAAATGCAGCACACTCTTTCCGGGGAGGGAGGGGTTACAGCTATGGAGAGATTACCTCTACAGTCCTGTCCCCTAATGCAAGCCTCAGCCTGAAGTGGATCTGTCATGATTTGGGTGGTGAGGGAAACTTCCTGGGTCAGAGTACAGTGATGTAGACCCCGCTATGCAGACCATGCCCCTCCTCCACTCCCCGTGCCACTCAGTACATAATGCTCCTAAACCAAGTTACAATTTTGAAAAGCTGTGAGCTGCTCTTGCAAAACACTCTCAATCCAAGTTACTCTTAAACGAAGGTACCACTGTAATATATATATATATAATATATTAGTTCCAGATCTGCCAACACCAATTATGTTTTGAGGTTGTTGTTTTTTTCCCCCCAGTTTTATTTTTGTATACATATATATATTTTGTACAATGGTGCCTCAACTTACAATGGCCTCAAGATGCAATGTTTCTTTCTGGACCATCGTAACTTGAGACCAGACTCAACATACAATGGTACATACAGTCAGTATCTGCGGAACATGTAAAAAAAAACAAAAAAAAACTAACTGATTGACCAATGAAAGTGGCCATTTTACTGGTAAAATCCCAGTATTAGTGAAGTGCATGCACTGGATGTCTGTCTAGTTTCTCCTCTCTGCAGGACAGTGTGATACTACATGTCCTGTGCTGCTCTGCTAGGATGAGTTGCATTGTTGGGCACCAGGTGAGGGCGGCTTCATTTTATTTTTCTGGGACCTTGTGTGACTTGTATAGGACCTGAAAACGCTCCAGTCCTCAACATAAAAAAAGCCATTTAGAGTCTCTTGTAGGTTTTTCTGACTGTTGTATGTAAGGAATGGCTGTATCCATATTAGTTAGCTGCTTATTTTCCTTTAAATTTTCATTTTATTCTTATTTTGGGGGATTCAGAACCAATTACCAGTTTTCCAGTTGTGGTCTTAACATACAATGGTCATCCTGGAACCAATTAATATCGTGTGTTGAGGGACCACTGTAAATATAGAAAAGTGTTTTGTTTTTATGGGGGATTTTTTAATTTTTTTTTTTACTCTCTCTGAGGACTTCTACAAGTGATTAAAGACCTGACACCACCACCTGACATCTAACGCCTAGGTGCCAGAGGCACTACTGACCATTTGGTTTAACGGCCAACACGGCCCACATGGAATCTGGCACTGAGCCTGCTCACAAATTGTTCCTCTGCTGGGATCCCCTTTGATAAAAACATATGGTCAACTGTAATCTATAAGGAAGTCACAACTTTTGAGTTGAATATTAATGCAGCGTCATCCCACAAGAAATGACATATTACTAGTGTCTGTTTACACCATCACAGACATGATTTAAACAGTTCAAAAGTTTGCATTACTGTACTGACACAGCATGAACACTAGCACAAACTTTCAAGCAGTATTGGAGCTCCTGACTAGGGAGGAGCGAATTTTTGAAAAGTTTGGTTCCGTTTGATCCAGCAAACTTTTGTGAAGTTCGGATTCGTACGAACCGAACCTAAAACGAACCTTGCTATAACGGCTGAATAATTGCTGCTACAATAGTGGGAGTCTGATAGGGTATAGTTTAGTTTCGTTTAGTTGCAGTTGCTATTACAATGAAAAAAGTGGAAAAAATCAAAGTGCAAAAATAGTGGAAAAAACAATTAGCCAAGGTGTAAATGATTACACGGGACATAGGACACAAAGTTCCTTTGACCCAGGAGGGTGGAAAACAGGCATTTGACAGTGGAACCAGCAGCAGTAATAGTACTATATTGGACCCAGTATGTTTGAGAACAGACAATTGATGGAGGAGGAGGCAGCAGCACTTGATTGCACCCAGCCCAGTATGGTTGAGAAGAGACTATTGGAGGAGGCAGCACCACTTGATTGCACCCAGGCCAGTATGGTTGAGAACAATTGATGGAGGAGGAGGAGGATGAGGATGTTCAGCCTTGGAGTGGTGACCTGGGAATCCTCGCTGATTATGTTGTTCAGCGCACTTTCCAGAACACGGACGAGTGGGATGATGTCGTTGATCCCATAGTCATGCCTGCTCACAAACAGAGTCACGTCCTAAAAGGGATCAACAATTGGCAGGAAATGTTTAAAGAAACCTGTGCACTATGAGGTTTATCACATTTGCCATACAAGGTGTATGACTCTGCCCTCCCTGCTGCACTGCGGAGACAATGTTCCTCCCATTGTGGGCTACAACACTTCCCACCGTTAGTTGACGTGGGGTCAGCCATTCATATATCTCCTCCCTGATGGTCTGGAGGAGCTCCTGCCCACTGTGGCTCCATTCACCCAGGTTCACAAAATGGAGGACAGCCTGAGAGCACCGGGCCTGACATCGTTGGTAAGACATCAGGGCAGGTTGGACTGCAGTCAAAGAGGCGGATGGTTGAAAGGTGGTGGAGGCAGAACATTTGGAGAACTGGCCCCCTAAAGCCCCGGGGAGGTGACAGTGGCAAGAATGGGCTAACTTTCTTATGGTCTTCTAGGAGAATGTTGACCCAATGGGCAGTAACAGACATGTACTGCCCTTGCCCATAATTAAAGGACCAGACATCAGCACTGGGGTGCACGGTCTTGGGCACCAAGAATCCCAATGAGTCACCAACATTTTTCTACACAACTGTGCAGTGATGGGACAACCAATGAGACTTTTTTTTTTGGGGGGGGGGGGGACAGTGATGGGACTTTTTTTTTACTGTTATTTTAACTAGATTCGTTACGAACTTTCTCAAACTTTTTTCAAAGTAACGAATCTGGTTTGTTATGGTGCGGTTTTCTCATCCCTACTCCTGACAAATCATGATGCTGGGAGCTTCCAGGTCCAGTCTGCAGAACACTGTCCGTGTATAGAGGGAACTCTATGGATGTGTAAATGACCCCCAAGGCTTCCTGGAAAACATGTAAACAGCCATAGGCCATAGGCCGTATCCAGGTTTTTCTGGACTACCTAGGACTGCATCCAAATTCTTTAGCCACCGGTATTTAAATGCCGAACGGTCAGACTTGAGTTGTGCTTATCTTTGGTAACCAGGAAAACCTGTTGTTCATATGAATATGCATATGCTTCTTAAACCAGGAGTTTCAGTAAGATCTTCAGATACAAACATGATCCAAACACAGTCTGAGAATTCCTATCTGTGAATTCTGTTCTAATTCAGGTAGTGAAGAATGCAAATTATTGTTAACTCTCCGTTAATAAGGATTTGTTCATGTGATAGACGGACAGGTGCAGAACTCTTCAGAAGACAGAAGACAGAGTTCCAAAAGACATGCTGTAACAAGTCATGTGCCTGTGTGTCCAACACATGACCCTTTAAAGGCTTGCTGCGTCTAGTATATAGAGGATAGAACTTAGACTCAGCTGTCATATTAAAGTTGGAATCTGAAGCTTAATATTCACAATGCAATATTCAACATGCAGCAATGAGGAGGAGCGGCATGACAAATTTTCTGTTCTTAGTGTCCAATTAGGGGGGGGGGGGTTATCTGCAATTGACATAAGAGAATAGGGTATCACACCCTACTACTGTCATCACTCTCCCTGTACAGTCTCCATAGATCCTAGGAGAGATACAAGGCAATGCAATGCCGCCCGCTGTGTTCACATATCGTTATGTTAATGCCTGTTCTTTAGAACGGGTGTTAAAGTAATGTACCTGCCTACTATTTCTGGATGTTGTTCAGTGAACAGCGTCTGGAAATAATAGCTGTTCACACAATGTAATGTGCGGCGGTGGCTGCACATTACATTGAAGTGAATGGCTAATTGATTCGCGGGTGCTCGCAAATCAATAGTAAAAATAGAACATTCCTGCAGTCGATACAGAGGTACTGCACAGGTAAACTGCTGGCCGCCGGGCTGCATTCAGGACATACCTGCCGCCGATACCTCTTTATCAGCTGCAGAAATGTTCTTTTTTTTTACTATTCAAAGAAGTGGATATGAATAGAGTTAGTTGCTCTAACATATCCTCTATACTGCCCCTTGTTTAGACAGGAGAGCTTTTTGCAAGGCATTATGGGCTACCCTGAGGTCATGTGATCCTTTCTCCCTTCTGCAATGTGGCCGATGCTATTTTAGCTGGTTCAGCCAAAATTATCCGCCAGAGGTTTAAGTTTACGCCAAACTAAACTTTCAGCAACGCCTGGGTTTGGTTTACTCATCTCTAATTATAGGGATTAGCTGCATTTTTATCATATTTGTCTTGTGATAAAGAAAACATTATGCTACCTCAAGGAATAATAATAAAACAAAAAAACATAATGCTATGTAAAGGAATAAAAACAAAAAATACAAAATGCTACGTAAAGGAATAATAGAATCTGTCTTTCATTCCGTGAAATATGCATTGATAATACACAGATAAAATATCCCGCTAACCTATAAAGTTTAATCACAATTACACCATTTGTTTCATTTTCATACTCAAACACTTATTTCTGTATCTATGGAGTGGAGAAATCAATACAGCTTTACAGAGGTTAAAATAAAGCATTTTCATAAGAGCTCCGGAATCAATTCCACCATTTAGCTTTTATACAGTATGAAGCATGCAAATCTTCTTTGCTCCAAAAGAAAAAAAAAAACATAAGAAAAACATCACATACTAGCAAAACCAAAAGGAAGATTCATCAATCTGTAGACAGCTATTTCAGGGATCTGGTGTCTTATCAGTACTGGTTGGCTAGATGGATGCTCACAATCAGTATAAGGTGTATGGGGCTCTCCCGACTGTACAACAACATATATCATGGCAGCTGATACAGTTGTTAGATGTGATGGACAATCACTGCCCGAACCCACCATTTTTTGTATGAGAGAAAAGCCGCAGCTAGAGCTTTCTAGTTATGGCTTTACTATAGAGAACACAGGAACGCTCGGCCGTGCTGAGTGTTCCTGTGTCTTGAGAGGACGGGAGGGATAACCTACAAACATTCATTCAGCAATCAGTTACTGAAGGTGTATGGGGACTTTTAGATGTAGCTCTGGGGGAAGTGGTGCTGACTAGTGTTGAGTGGAAAGGCCATACTGTTCGGGTTCTGCAGAATTCTCTAAACCTGAGAGCCAGGCCATAGGCTGTATCCATGTTTTCCAGGACTGCTTCCAGGCTGTATCCATGTTTTCCAACCTCTGCAGCCACAGGGAGTCAAACGTCGAGCATTCGTATTCAGAAAACGTTACCGGACTTGAAAGATTTGGCCTTTCCACTCAACACTAGTGCTGACTCTTACTGAAGAGACCAGTGGTATAGAGACATATGTTTCAAGCCATGGGGGAAAAATATGTAAATATGTGAATTGGCTCTCTTCCAAAAGGAAGATGCTTTAGATGCAGCTCTTGGGGGATTCCTATAGATGGACGACTCTTCCTTTTGGAGGAGATTCTGGTTTAGTTTGTATTCTTGAATTTGCATGCTTTTCCCCATGCTTTATTAATTGAAAATAATTCTTTACCAGGAGAGTCACACAATAAAGTTTGTAGTTTATAGTTAAAGAGGTATTCCAAGAAAATCGACGTTTCCCCTATCCACAGGATATCCACAGTAAGAGATTGCGAGGGGGGAATCCGACCTCTGTACCCCCCGCTGATTTCCGTATCAGGCCCCCAGCTTCTGTATTATGAATAGAGCCATGGATAGAAGGAACGTTTTCTTGGAATGCTCCTTTAATTTTAGTAAAAACATCACTATCACAATGACTTTAGCTCAGTGCTCCATGGTCTAGACCTCTAAATGTCCCTATATCTATATAACACTTCCATGTACAGTAATGGAGTAGGTGGCTGGAAGCTTTACACCAACGAAAAAAATATATCTAGAAAGTTTGGCCGAAGTTTATGAAACGTGATCTACCTTAATACTTGGCACTAAAATCATATACACTTTATTGACCTCCATTATCAGAGTAGAGCAGAAAAAAGAGAATACCTTGCCGGTGTCCATACAGGTGAATGATCCTCTGTAAACTAGGTATGAACCTTTTATCATTCTACATCATCATAGTTCTTTCTTTTAATACCTTCACTACACTAGACCACCAGGGTTATTACAGTGAACTTTGTAATGACCCTTAGGGAAAGACATGTTTTATCTAGAGATTATCGCAACTCCAGTATGCTCGAGTCTGATCATTCAGCATTAGATTACTGGTGGCTGAAGAATTTAGATGCAACCCTGAGGCTGCCTGCAAAACATTGATGCAGCTATGGGCCCTAGTCTATATCTATGTTTTCCTGGACTCCCTATATAACCTATATAGACCACTATAAACATTTTACTCATACGTCATCCTCGGCCACTTGGAATAGTGTACAGGAAAGACTTTACAAAGGAATAGTAGCAGACCCATCCTATCAAAGACTCAATATCTTCTCCAAGATATTTTATTGTATACAGTATTGACCACCAGGGATGTTATATATGACTCTAAGCCACTCTAGACCACAGTGAATATTTACTGGTAAGCCTTAAATGAGTACCTGAGGACAAGTCAAAAGAAGCAATGTGGAGACAGCACGTCCAAAAAAACTTCGCTTTTATTCACACCAGTGCAACGTTTCGGCTCTTATTGTAGCCTTTCTCAAGCAGTGTTCTCACTGCTTGAGAAAGGCTACAATAAGAGCCGAAACGTTGCACTGGTGTGAATAAAAGCGAAGTTTTTTTGGACGTGCTGTCTCCACATTGCTTCTTCTGGATTTATATACGTACCTGGGTCCGGTTCGGTGAGACTAGCACCCACTTATTTTTTCCTTTCTGGTGCTGCTGGAACCTCTTGTTTGTTTGAGGACAAGTCAAAAGTTTTATTTGTTGTGAGTTTGAGACCCCTTCTCATCAGGAGAACAAGGCAGGAGAAGAGGAAGTTGGGTCCTGGACAGGGATGATTGACAGCGGCAAAGTGCTCCTCATCAATGGGGGAGACTCCCAATAATCAAAACTTTTGTCGAGTTTTGTAGTCAAAAGTTTTTTTTTTTTTTTTTAGTAATGAGTACACTTTAAGCTATCTTTGACCATCAAAAATACTGTACCCGGTAACAGATTGTGAGGTGTTGTCAGTATTTCTTGGTGGCATGATCAGTTTTGAAATTGATGGGAAATAAACAGTCTCTGGAAGAAAAAAAAAAATGAAATGTTATTTTAATTGAAATGCTATTTTAATGTATATTTTGCAGGAAATGATGCATTTGTTAATTGAGTGAATGGGTTCTAGATGGATTATAAAATCATGCTGGGAGTTTGGTTTATGATTATAAGATATGTAATTCTGTAAAAATAAATGTTTATTGGATATTACTTGCAATATTATGGAGAGAACAGTGCAATGTAAATAATGGGATCTGGGGATAGTAATAGGGGATGGATGAGACGACAAAATAGGTAACTCTATAGATTCTGCTAAGTGTAACTCAGGTGCTCCGCTTGGCCCCCTTGCGTCTAATGGATTCATGCTCTGTGATTATTTCACATTGAAGTAACCTTACTGTTAGGTATTTCTTTCTTTTCGATAGCCATAAAGCAATAGTGTAGATGTTTTTCTCAACTTTCCCCTTTTTTATTTTTCTCTTTTTATTGGGCCTCATCATTCCCTCCGTCTGCTGCCTGTACTAAGTGATAATATTCTTGTCATACCAATAGTTCTGAGAACTATTGTTCCAAAGGTTTGGGTGAAGAGTGGGGTTGTTGGAGGGAGGGAGGGGGGAGGGGGTGAAAACTCTGTAACTGTTAGTTATGGCAAAAACTTTAATAAAAATTATCTGATTAAAATGATAGGATCTATGGGAAGGACTGCAAGGGTAAGTTCTTGGACCTCCCTTTTCTATACATTGCATTAAGTTCTGTGCAGCAGCCCAGGAGGAGCATATAGGATGAAGGACTGCTGGGTTGCAGGTGGTCACAGTGGCTCTGATCTTTCATCCAAACCTCCCACATTCTTTGGTACGGACGGGGTTAGTTGCACTTGATGGTAGTAGTAGTTTTTACACAGCAATCCCTGTGTAAATGTATTCTTGTTGGTGTAGGTTGTGGTAAGGTGCAAATTATAGGCACTGAGTCTTTTTTGCAGCAATTTAGCTGCTGAGGTGCTATCCTCTCCAGCTTCCGGTTCAGTCACTCCACACTGTCCGGCACTACACTGATTCACTGACCCTTGACGAGCTTGAATAGAGGGCTGGGCTAGGCTTAACTCCGCCTCCCTCCAGAAGGTTCTGCAATTTGCATGTATAGAAAACCATTGCATAGCTTGGGCACCAAATCGTTCACACTATAACATACAGTAGCACAATATGTTAAGGCACATGAGCCCTAGCAACCTAGTGGGACATTATACCTTAAAAAGATGGAGGTGATTTTTCTTCTAGTGATTGCCTTTCTTATCTAAATGACAACCTGAGAACCCTTGGGCCAAATTCCTCGATCGCCACATTGAGTAGCAGCTTCCATTTAGGAGTATTCCCATTATGACAAGTTGCGTCCTATCCACAGTATCCATAGGATATGGCTTAACTGAGAGGCTGCAGGGAGCTCCATGTGATCTTGGGTACAGAACCTTCTAAATCACTGCTGGATGGAGCTGGTGGTTGTGCATGTACTGCAGCTCCATTCATTCTCTATGGAGATGCAACAGGTAGGCAAATGCAGCTTTTGGCTTTCACGGTTGAGAATCAGACATGCTCTGATTTCAGGTCTCCGGTCTAGAGATCACAAGGGGTAAAATACTATATTGTGTAATAGATATAATTTCACTCCATTTTTCAACTATTTTTTTGTATACTCATATGATCAAGGCAAGTTCTCTCTTTGACACTTGAATAATTATTAGGCTATTGAATGCCCCCGTTTCTTTAGTAGTGTAGCTTGAAACTCCTATGACCCAATGCAAAGTCCCCCCTTCTTTTCCTCTTTTAAAACATCTCCTGCCATTTATAATGCTGCTGTCTTTTGCTTGGCCCTTTGGGCTCCCTCCGGCAACAAGGCCCAGGTGCAAGTGCAACCTCTGCACCCCCTGTAGCTACGCCACTGGGCATATTACATATTTTATGCATACAAACCACTACACTTAGCTGTAAAACGCCCCGAGTAGTCATGTTTTTGTACATTTAGACGTGACCTAATGACTCGACTTATGGGATGAGCTGTCACACAAAACTATGAATCATTTTTGAACATATCCAATAGAATACAAAAAAAAAATAAAAATGGCAATTTATTTTCTTTAAAATTACGCAAAATCAGCTCCCATTTATCAGGTCTGTTTTCTTGCGGACAGCTGAGATTATTAAGGAGAGGAACAACATCTGGGTATCGGCAAAGGATCTGGAATGTAAAGAGCCCATGTCTAATGAGAGGTTCTGAGAAGTCTCTCGAGGGAAAGCAACTCCGGAGTCAAACATGACTAATGTATACTTGTCAAAATACACCATCCCAGCCTTCTATCAGAACGCTGTTAATAATCGCCGCTATAAATAACCCCACAGGTACAACCGGTCATTGTCATTGTGCTGCAGGCGACTCAAAGCCCTTAAAGACTTAATATCTGCCTTGTACATCTGTTCCACTGTCAAAACCAGCCATTTTCTTAACTTTCAGGAATAAAGAACTTCATTGTTCTTCCGAGTTCGCTGCACTTGAAGATGTAGTTACTGCCATCTGCTGGAGGAATGGATAAGTCATCTCTGAAGAAGGAATGTGCTGAGACGGGGATATTTCTGCAAAGCATCTGGAGGCCTCACTGCTATATTCATGTATTCGCTATCATGCTTCCTAAGTGACCGAGGACGGGCGGCATGAACTGCTGCAGTAAACGTAAGTGACTCACGGTTTACTTATACCTATTGACCTCTTCTTATTTATTCTGCACAAATAAGTTCATTATTGATCGTGCATACTGAATATTGTCCTCCTAAGTGACCCAGATCTATCCGGTGCATTTGATGACTTTCAGCCTACAAAGTACCTTCCTGCATTTCTTATACGTATACGAGCAGCGCGTGACATTGGTGAAGTGTCGCAGCATTAGACGGTGATGCATCACATGATGAGGCCATGCTGCCTGGAGGTGTTCACCCATTAGTGCAATACCAGTACCTGACACCAGATGGCAGTATTGAAAACAGGATGGAAGCTGCATGTAATTGTTCAGGTAGAGAAATGGTGAAAAGTGCAGATTTTAGTATAATTGTTAGTATTATTAAAAGTTCAATTAGTAGTATTATTAATAGCAATACTGGTATTGTATATTATTATATTATTGTATATTCAGCTGGGCTTAGATACTAAACAGTGTTTCCAGGATGTAGTTTGTCATTTTTTTTAAAGGTTTCTTTACATCCATGTGTCCTCCTTTACCTTTCCTCACAGCTTAAAATATCCTAAAGCATGTGTTCCTACCTGTGTCCCTCCAGCTTTTGCAAAACTACAATACTTATCATGCCTGGACAGCCAAAGCTTAAAGCTTGATAGAAATTGTTGTTTTGTAACAACTGGAGGGTCACATGTTGTCCTAAAATGTTAGTAATACAGTATTTAGCTATGAGAGAGAAAAATAATACTTTTACTATACTCTGTTGGTTTCCATACTGCACTGTACATGTTATATGTGTCTATCTGTGGTCACACGGTGGTTGTGATGTGAATTGCAGTCTTTGGACGGTTTTGTTAGCATTGTGATATCCTACTACCATATATATATATATATATATATATATATATATATATATATATATATATATATATATACACACAGTATATATATATATTATTTTTTTTTTAATTTATTTTCTTTTTTTTTTTACTCCATACAACCATACCAGAGGAAAACGCACTCTTACACTATGGTCACAGTATGGGATTTTATCGAGAAAAGGCAGACTTCTGTTAAAAATTATCATGATTTGCGTCCATCATTATATCAATAGACAGCCGTCTTTCCTGGATCATTCCCATAGTGGTATTATAGCCCTATACTATAAGAGGACTTTGTTAAGAAATGTCCCCCGACTATGTACAGCAGGGGTGTCAAACTCTGGCCTGCGGAGTAATTATAGCATATTTAGCCTGTCAAGAAAATTAAATAACCTACTAGAGCTGTCGCACCAGTATATACCTCCAGTATGCCGTACCCCATAACCTTATGCAACCTCAGTATACACTGAAAAACAAAAAGGAAGGCGGGCACCACAAATAGCACTATGGGGGAGATTTATCAAACTGGTGTAAAGTACAATTGTCCCAGTTGCCCCTAGAAACCAATCAGATTCCACCTTTCATTCCTCACAGACTCTTTGGAAAATGAAAGGTGGAATCTGATTGGTTGCTAGAGGCAACTGAGCCAATTCTACTCTACACCAGTTTAATAAATCTCCCCCTATGGGTGCTAGCCAACTTGCTCAAAATAGTCTCTGCATTAGAAAAAAAGAAAACTGAACCAAGTATGCAAGGGCTGCCCATCAAGTATAAATAGCAAAATCTTTGTTGGAATAACAAAGAAACCACACTACATAAAAACACTTAAAAACGGGTACTGATACTGAACTCTTCTCCTGTCCCTGTAAGGTCCGGGACACCCCACTCACACCCAACGATGCAGGTAAGAGAGACGGTGCATGATAACAATACAAATGCTAAGGACCAATATGAATAAGGCAAAAACAAGTAATCAAAATTTTAGTTTTTCTAAAGCTAAAGCTTTGGCTTTCCAGGCATGATGGGATTTGTAGATTTGCAACAGCTGGAGGGCCTGAGTTTGACGCCCATGTTCTAGAGTGAGTGGGGACCAGCAGTCCCACACATTCTTTCCAATGGGGGGACTTCCTTAAGGGTAACCCCTGTTAGAGTAATTAGGGGTGCACATCAGGAGTATATGCCTGGACAGCCAAAGGCTGAAGTGCCAAAGGTTCCTCATCCCTGTCCTAGATGCACTTAGCAATGTATGATCATACATTTGCAAAAACAGCACCACTCCTGTGCTCAGGTTTTGTGGTGTATTGCAATTCAGCTCTAATCACTTTAGTACTAAGCTACAAACCCACACCCAACCTGAGGACAAGGGAATTAGGAGAAAGTGGCCATGTGTAGTGTCCCACTACGTGTTTCTTTGCTCTTTACACACCCTGGTAAAAGTGTTTCTGTCAGGTGTCACAATTAGTACAGTTAGCTGCTGTGCCCTACTCCAACCACTAGGGGCACAGCTGCAGTTCAGAGGGAAGGTTTAGCCTCTGACACTCAGCACTTCCTTCCTGGGTAGTTCAGTTAGTTGTTGGGTGTGAGCTAGCTGAGGAAGAGACCAGACTTGTTACCAATGGGACCTACAACAGCAGTTATGCACTGCTAGACCAGACTTCAAGGTAACTAGAAATAAAGGTGCACCCCTTCCCCTTGCCTACATTGTGGATTCGTTTGTCAGGACAGTCAACCCCCTAAAGAAGGAGAGGAAAGAAAGACTGATCCACTGTAGAGCACAGTGCAAGGTAGCCTGAACTTCTCTTGACTAAGTAGGAAGGAAACTACTAGTTGGCTACCCCCTAGAGACAGAGGCCCGGGACTCGTACTACCAATCAGGATGGTAATCAATACTGAAAGGCAGAAAGCGGGCAGATGAGATAACTCAGGGTCCATTTACACAGAAAGATTATCTGACAGATTATCTGCCAAAGATTTGAAGCCAAAACCTGGAACAGACTATAAACAGATCAGGTCATAAAGGAAAGCCTGAGAGCGGCGTTGGTGGTGATCAGAGCGGCGGGGGTGGTGATTGAGTCGGGTGAGCGGGGGGCCGGGCTGCGGGCGGCCGGACTATCGCGCGACGACTGTTTACACGGAACGATCGGCGAATCGCGATTGCGTTTACACGTACGATTATCGTTCGAATTCAATCATTATCGCAAAAATTCGCCCGATAATCGTTCCGTGTAAACCCAGCATAAGGGTCCGTTTACACACACAGATAATCTGACAGATTCTTGCAGCCAAAACTAGAAATGGATTTGAAAAAAAGAGAAATCTCAGTCTTTACTTTATGACCTGTTCCCTGTTTGTAGTCCATTCCTGACTTTGGCTGCAAAAATCTGTCAGATATCTGTCAGATAATCTGTGTGTGTAAACAAACCCTGATGGTGCGTTTACATAGACAGATTTATCTGACAGATCTTAAAAGCCAAAGACAGGAATGGACTATAAACACGGAACAAGGTCATAAAGGAAAACTGAAACCTCTCCTTTTTCAAATCCATTCCTGGCTTTGGCTTCAAAAATCTGTCAGATAAATTTTTCTGTGTAAACGCACCATAAGACTTATCTATACGTAAGTACGAGGAGTTCTTCAAGATATTTCACACATTTCACTTACATCCAGACAAAGTACTTACTAAATTAGGCAAGGGCCCTCCTATCCAGCTGTCCAGAGCAGTAGCAGATCTCCATAGAAAACCTCTCCTGCTCTGGACAGTTCCTGACATGAACAGAGGTGGCAACAGAGAGCACTGTGTCAGACTGGAAAGAATACACCACTTCCTGCAGGACATACTGTAGCTGATAAGTACTGGGAGACTTTTTAATAGAAGTAAATTACAAATCTATATACTGTAACTTTCTGACACCAGTTGATTTGAAAGAAAAAGATACTGTCACCCCAGTTTTCTTGTGTGCTTTTATCATTGTTGGACAGTGTCACTAAGGCGGGGCTTAGCATCCGCTGAGAGGAAGAGGGAGCTCAACAGATGCTAAGCCCCGCCTTAGTGACACTGTCCAACAGTGATAAAAGCACATAGGAACTGGGGTGACAATATCACTTTATAGTGTACCTGTCACTTTAAAAGAAAGTTTTGATCATTGAATTCAGACCCCGATTGATTCCTAGAACGATCCACAAGAAGTGTGAAGTGTGTTCTTTCTCAACTTTGTGCCACATAAATGGGAAGGAGTCCCAAGTCTGTGGTCATGTGCACAGAGAGCAGGGAGAGAAGCACTCGGTTGTGCTCCTCTGCCTGCTCATTCTAGCAATCGCTCAGGCCCTGACTGTTTAAAATTTTTGACACATCTCTACAAGATCAAAAGTTGTTTTTTTTAAGCGACAGGCACACTTTAAGTTATAACTAGAGATGATCGAATCTCAAGCATGCTTGGGGTTCACCTGAACCCAATAATGTGGTATTTGATTACCAGTTACCGGTAATGTGTTAGCTGTTTATTCAATTGTCAGCCGTCGCCCACGCGTGGCTATTACATGAAGCAATGCAAGGTCGGCGAGCGACGGTTTTAGGTCTGGACCTAAAGAAATGATAAGCCGATGATCGTTCCATGAACTTATCGTTGACTCTTTTACACAGAGCCAGGGCCGTAGTTAAGGGGGGGCAGCTGCCCCGGGCGCCGAGACCAGGGGGGCGCCATCACAGGGAGCAGAGAAAGAAGGATGACAGTGGATGAGGCAGCCTGGAAGCCTCATGCCCTCTGTCGTTGTGAGAAGGCAGGGGACGATTTTTACTTCATCAAAAGAGGTATTTTCCATACTGCCTGTCCCCTATACTGCCTATAGCTGCTGTTTAGCTATAATTTGCGCAAAATCGTGGCCTTTTTACCGCGATTTTGCGCAAAATAGGGCTAAACAGCAGCCAGGAGACAGAACAGTAAAGAGATGGTGAAGGACCTTGACATGTGACTATGATGTCAGCGCAGGTCCTGTATGTACACTGCACTATGGAGGAGGAAGAAAGAAGATACAGGTGTGTGGGAAGGGGAGGACAATCAGGGGTGCACAGTCTGGGGTGGGGGACAGGGGGGTACAGGGTGACACTTGTCTGGGATGGGGGGGGGCACACAAGAGAGTTAGGGTCCAATGTCTATTTAGCTGTCTGGCTGTACATTATTTCATACTTAACCCCTTAATAACTGCCCTATCCAAAAATATATATATCACATTTATATAAACCTTACCTACTATCTGCAGGGGAAGGGAAACTTGGCTTTCCAGCTGTTGCAGAACTACAACTCCCATCATGTCTGGACAGCCAAACTTTTAGCATTGACTGTCTATGTATGATGAGAGTTGTAGTTTTGCAACAGCTGGTGAGGCAAGGTTCCCTATGCCAATCTATAAAGCACCTGTACCTGTCATTTTTCTAAATTATTTCTATTTTAAATTTGGTGATGGAAAACCTTACTGGAGATATTACTGCTGTTGTCTCCGCTGCTGAGTGGAGTTGATCGAACCTCGGGAAATCCTAGGTTCTATAGAACTTGAACATTCACGAACCTGCCGCATTAGATTGCTGATGCCTTCCCTGTCCGTTTGGAAGGAGGAGACAGGCTGGGTACTCTTCTCCTTCCCCACGGACCAGGAAGGCATCAGCAATCTAATGCGGCAGGTTTGTGAATGTTCGAGTTCAATTGAACCTAGGATTTCCCGAAGTTTGACTCTACTGCAGAGCGTATCTGTGCATTAGGAGACAGCACCATAGAATCACATTACACTGGGTGTCACACTGGAGATAGATCAGGAAGCTTCGCCTCCTAATTCACAGGTACAAACAGCAGGGAGCGGAGACAACGGCGCCTCCTCAGGTACAGACAGCTGGGAGCGGAGACATCGGCGCCTATGTTGAGGTACTTAGGGACCAAATTTTAAATGGGAACATTCCAGGTACACAGTAAATATGACATTATGTATCCCATATTGTGAACACCACACTAGTGCTGCCGGTAGAGATGACCGAATCGCTCATGTAAACTATCGCTCACCTAAACTTCATAAAAAAAAAAAAAAAATATATATATATATACATATATATATATATATATATATATATATATATATATATGGGCCCCCCTGTGCCTGCTGCGAATACAGGCGGGGGGGGGGGGGGGGGGTTGGGGGGCGCCAAATTAAATCTTTGCCCCGGGTGCAGGAGAGCCTAGCTACACCTCTGCACAGAGCGATAATTGGTTGAATGGGGCAGATTCAGCCAATTATCGCATTGTGTAATAGGGCCCTTATGTTAAATGAACTATTGCCTGGATACCAGGATAATATATTTATAACAAGTAGGAAAAATTCTTTTACACGGCCATTCTATGTCTACGGTGGTGCTCGCAGTAAGAAAAAAATCCAACAAAATTATGAGAGTTCAATTTCGGCACTCACCATAATGCTTCATGGTTTTTATTGTAGAATAAAGTCCATCACAAAATACAACGGCAACAGGACGTTTCGGCGTCAAGCCTTCCTCAACAATTGTCCTGTGTCCGTTGTATTTTGTGATGGACTTTTTTCTACAATAAAAATTATAAAGCATTATGGTGAGTGCCGAGATTGAACTCTTGTAATATATTTATAACGACCATCCATTGAACAGAGAGAGCAGCTATTTGGCTGATACTATAGGTCGCCCACATGGCCGCTCTACGATACTTTTCGCTGAATATACACTGTTCTTTACTGCCATATGACGAGAGGACAAGACTGCCATAAAAGCCTTGGACCATAACAGTAAGGAGTGATATGTCTCCGGCAGACTGCTCGCCCTTGTAGTGGGAAGCCATTCAGTTCCTGCTATGTATTATGGAATAAACTGTTCATGCAATTCCCTTATGCATATACATTGGTTTACCATCAGTATCCCGCAGCTGCCACCTGCCAGAGAGCCCTTAGTAAATGCAGCCGTCCGTAGACATAATACTGTTGATGCGGTGGCGTTACCTATGAAAAGCGTATTGTTTATTGTGCTTCCAGCTCATTTCCTGCATCAGCCTGCAGAATGATAAGCTGTCCTCATTTAACCAGCATTGCATTTTTCCTGATTTGTGGGAAATATAGGGCATTGAAATGTAAAAACCTCACGCTACAAAGGCCGCCATGACCCCTGATCTCAGCTTTTTATGGCTCTCTTGATGCTTGTACAGTGCTAAAGAACAAGAGGCACTGTGGATGCTGCCGGACCCCTGCTGGGCTCCACCATAGCGGGTAGATCTGGCTTCTCTAGGCCTCCCTATCTGTGGATATAATGCTGGGAAATGTAGTTATTACTCCTGCAGGGCAGAGACATCCATTATTGTGCTAAAAGTACACAAATATGGGGTAATTGTCTACTATTTCTAAGATTTTCTTTTTCTTGAACTTTACAGCATCAATGGCTTCTTGATTTATTTTTAAATACTACTGTTCAATGTATGACTGTGTTCAAGTAAATTAAGCTAAGTTGCAGTACCAGACACTGCCTGTGAGTAAGGGTGGCACTGTTCCGTGAAAAGAAATTTGTGTGACTGTTCAGGATCTTCAATAAAATATCAGCTGTTACTCGCCATTGGTGCCGGACTTTGCTTCTTGTTTATTGTGGACCCCTGCTTCTTGTCGGACCACACAGTGGCAGGTGTGGAGGAGTGGATGCAGCTGGCCGTTTGCTTTGTGGAAGATATCAGCCAGATATGCCATAAATGCTCAGCTAGTGGGGATCCCAGTACTATGTGAATTATTCCAAATCTGGGAAAGCCGAGGAGTTTGTAGTAGATTAAAGTCCTGTGTGAGAATACAACCCAATCCCCCCATCTTTACCGAGATCTGACACTTATGCCCCTATCATATGGATACGTGAAGAGTAAAGCCCCTATTACACATGGCAACATAGCGCTATTACACGCGTCGGCAGCAAGCGGTAAGTGCAGGGGGGGAGGGGGAGCTGCAGGGGGTGCCCGGGTCGTCCCTAGATCGTCCTGGCAGCCCATAGCAGATAGCAGCGGTCTGCTGCCGCCACTCCTATTCCACGGAGCGAAGGCAGCAGATCGCTGCTATCATAGTCGTTTGTCTTTCAATATGTTGAAAGACAAACGACAGCAACGATCAGCCGTCATCAGCTGATCGTTGCCTTCCATTACCCAGGACGATAATTTTTCTGTGTAATAGGGCCTTTATTGTTAACTCGGAATTCCCATTGAAGGAGATCTTATTCTTAATAGAGATTTATACTTGTGGATTCAAATAGATGAAGTGGCTGCATCACAGTTATTAAAGAGTCACTGTCATGAAAAATAACTTAGACTAGTGTTGAACAAACTTGCCAAACTGTTTGAGTTCGCCAACACTCTATAAACCTGAACAGCTTGGCATTTGACTCAGGAGAAGTTGGATGCCGCCTAGGTAGTCCTGGAAAACCATAGGCTGTATCCTTGTTTTCCTGGCAGCCCTAGGGCGGCATCCAACTCGACTAGATACCGGAAGTCAAATGCAGAACATTCGGGTCCAGAGAATGTTGCTGAACCAGAATAGTTGAGCAAGTCTGCTCTATACTACTTTTTACATATCATCAGGAATGTCAAAAGTTCTTGATCATTGTTAAGATCCTCTGTGATCAGGAGGTATAGCCAGGGAGAGAGTGTGGCAGCAGCGGTATCTACTCCCTGACTGGCCACTAATTCAAACAATGTAGCTTTATAGACTTTTGGCTGTTATGGAGATATAGCCTAGAAGGGGATCACACGGCTGCAGCTCACTCTTTTCAGCTATATCTTAATTCTAAAATTATTTTATGTTTTTTGCTGTTCTGCTCTATTAACAACAGTTTAGAAATGTGCTTCATAACAACCAAAAAACATTTTGTGTGTGGAGATGACTTATTGACTTTTCTGGGAGAGTATAATGGGCATGCTTTGTGACCTCTCATGTGTCCAGCACCTATTGTGAATAGTGAATTCCACTTTATCTATATATAGTTTGTTTTTTTATTTTAAGGTGATGATTGGATGGTAAATAAGCCACTGCCGGAAAGTGGTCAGTACAGAACAGGAATATCATCTTATTATTAGGCTTAGTGGCCAAAGTGGAAACTGCAATATTTCAGAATCACTTTTAATGTAGATAATGAAATAGAAAATAAGTATATTTGATGCTAGGTATGTACTCTGGTTTGTTTATGTGTTTCCTCCCCTTTTCCCTTTTGCCATATGGCCAACAGTATTTTAACAGCGTTTGCGGAAGCGAACCACTCGCAAGGTTGACTGTTATGGTTCGCTCATTTCTAGCGGTGAGAATAATAACTGCAAGATTGTTTTTCTATAATAGTAAAATGGAAAAAGTATGGAAAAAAACACTAAAAATTCTTTAAAAAAACATTAATCACTAGAATAGTACAGGGGCTTTGTTTTTTTTCTCCAGATACACAATGTGTTTGTTTTCTCAAAAACGAATTTAGAGAGTTTAAACCTATAAGAGACACTTACAGACCAAGCAGAAAGGCTTAAGATTTTAAGAAATTGGAAATCTTATGTAAGCGAGAATTATGTCCTGAAGTATTAGCTGATGTGGAGGAATAAGATGAGCAGGTATTGATTCTTTGTATGTTAATGCAAATAAAAAGAAGCCAAGAGATCCTACAAGTGCCTCTTACAGACGGCTTAGTGACAGCAATTTCATTTAAGGCGAGACCACTTGACCCGGCATGCTGTGTAATGTAAACACCCCAGGGGTAATTAGTTGGGGGCAATATATGAAAATTGCTTTGTGAGCTCTCATGTGGGTTACTAATTGTTTTCATGGCGGCATGCAAAATTATGTATTTTGTATTTTTTTTCTTTTGTTTTTATCAGTAATAAATTTCTCGATTTGCAATTTACAATTTCCTAAATTCAATTTAGCAACCTGAGGAGAGACGGCTACCTGTATGATTAGGGTAATTCAGGCCTCACATATGGGAGAAATCATCCATGGGATATTTCTTTCTGATAGCCCAATGACTTGTAAATGATTGTTCTTTGTTTTCCTCGCTGTCGGCTATAATCCAGCGCATACTAATGATGTTTTTGCACAGACTTGTCTGACTCATGATCCAGTCAGCAGGATCCTTCTAGCTTCCATCATTTTTTATTATTTTTTAAGAGCTTCTTTTTAGCATCTATCACTTTTTTTTCTTCTTCTTCTTAAGGTGAAGTACAGCTGAACAATGCAACATTGTATATTGTATACATAGTTTTTCTTTTTTGTGTGTGTTTTTTCATATTGTAAGTAGGGATGAGCGAATTCACAGTAGAAACAAAGCAAAGCGCTTTGTTAGGATCGGCTGGCAGCTTGTCAGACTGCTGGCCTAGAAGTCCAGACAGCTTGCTGTCACTCCTCCCTGGGTGCCGGAGAAAGATGAATCTAGTCCTGGGAAACTTCTCCCCATTTCCTAGGACTGTATTCAGCTTTTCCTGGCACCTGGAGCGGCACAGACTTCAAAGCCAGCAGTCTGACAAGCTGCCGGCCGATCCTAACAAAGAGCTTCACTTCATTCCTACTGTAAATTTGCTCGTCCCTAAATTAAAAGCCCCTTAAAATCTCGAGATCACTGAAATGATCTTGTGATCTCATAGTTATGCCTTATCCGGTGCATAACTACCCCAGATACCCCTTTAAGGGTTAAAACAAAGTTGAAGAGCATAAGAGATTGTACATTTTAGCCCCTGCAAGAAATTGTGTATTTTCCCAGAGGGACAAGCAAAGAGTCAAAGGAGGCAGATGCAGTCTAAGGGCCCTATTCCACCGGACGATTATCGTTAGCATAATCGTTAACGATTAACGATCTCAAACGACTGCTATTGCGAAAGACCTGAAAACGTTCACTCATTTCCATGGAACGATAATCGTTACTTATGATCGTAATTGCGATCGTTTCTTCTTCCGTATTTCTTCGCTATTGCGTTCGTATCTATTGCGAACGACCGAACGATGTCTTATTCAATGCGAACGATTTGCGAACGTTTTGCGAACGAGCAACAATAAAAATAGGTCCAGGTCTTATAAAGCGATCAACGATTTCTCGTTCGGTCGTTAATCGTTAACTGCATTTCAACCGAACGATTATCGTTTAGATTCGAACGATTTAACGATAATCTGAACGATAATCGTCCGGTGGAATAGGGCCCTTAGGCCAGTTTCACACGTAACAGATCTGCAGCGGATTTCACGCTGCAAATTTGTAGCAAAATCCGCTGCAGATCTTTTTCAATCAAATTACATACTTGCAGTAGGATTGACATCTCGCTGCGAGTATGTAAGTGACCGCCCCCCTAACTCCCTGCCCTCCGAAGGATACATTACCTGCTCCACGAACCTGCTTGCTTTGGGGGCTCCCGGTGTCTGGATGTCCCGCTCAGCCAATCAGTGGCTACGGCAGGGTAGTGAACAGATTGACTGACTGAGCACAATGTCTAGCCAGGAGTGTAGAGCAGGTAATGTATGCTCCAAACGTTGGGGGGGGGGGGGGGGGGGGGGTTAAGGGGGGCTGTCACTTACATACTCGCAGCGGGATGTCAATCCTGCTGCAAGTATGTAATCTGATTGAAAATGACAGGCAACGGTGCCGTTCTTTTTGCCTTTCTGAAGGTCAAGTACAAATACACCAAAAGGATGGGGGAAGTAAACTGATGAAGTCTGGGACTTGGCTGTCGCGAGTCAGTGGCAGTAATTATGCACTGGCCCTTTAATAAATATTAATGGTGTGCAAAAACAAAATGGTCAGCACCTCCAAGTGAAATGAATAGACAAGTGCACATTGCCATGGCTGCTTTTCTTCTGTAAGGAAGTTCAAGGGATTATGACTGTTTCATTACATAGGATTCTAATATTCCTGTTCTAAAGTATTAGGGACACTACCCTGTGTCAGATGAGTTGTATGACTGGTCCAGTTGATTCTCATCAGATTAGACACTATAGACTGGTTCCATTGGTGTTCCCATTGTGTTGTACCATATTACTGCCAAATGTAACCTCACTGCAGGGAGGGCGAAACAGCGTAGCATAGTGGCAGCCCGTACATGACTGGGTGGGCAGTAAGGGGTTAACAGTGCCAAGGGTGGGGGGGGAGCAGGAGAGAGGTTACCTGTAGTTCAGGGTATAGTGAAATAAGGGGGTTGCTAGGTGAGAGCCAATGGGGGTGGTGGGAATAGCTTGGGGAAGGAGGGGGCTAGCTAGGAGTTGGAAGTGAGGAGAAAGAAACTTACCAGTCTTCTGAAGCTACAGGACCTGAGACGGAGCATGGATACTCAGCCTGCAGCAGACTTGTCAGCATTCATGGCATCCCTGAGGGGTGTAACGGCTCAGCATGGGGCCGCCTGGGTCCAGGCTCAGCTTGCCCAGGTGATTAGGGAAGCGGACGGGGGGTTGCAGTCCCGGGGGGCCCGCCCGTCCGCACGCCGCCGGCGCCCGCCGGAGCGGCTCAGCCCTGGAGTCCCCAGCCGTTCCCGCCGCGTAAGGAGCCCTTCACAGGACCCTCCGGCCCCTCCTGGCAGGCACAGCTCTCCCCTGCACAGGAGCCGGGCTGGGAGGAATCCTGCAGCGCGGCGGGGTTCCGGGCGGCAGGGGGAGGGTCACGTGGCTCCTTCCTCCCCCTCCGTTACGGCAGCAGTAACAGGACCTGCGGCGGCTGGCCCCTCTCACAGCAGGAAGCAGGGGGCAGCCCAGCGACGAAGCAGAGCCGGGACCCGGTCCCAGGGGGAGAAATTGCAGCCCAGAGAGGTGAGGAGAAGGCGATCCCGGGCAGCAGCTGATCCGGGGGGGGAGGCGTTCCCCTCCACGTCTCAAGGTGCAGGGCGGAGGGTGGCCGACGGAGTAGTAGTCCCCAGCACGTCATCCGTGGCGGCCAGCCCTCCTGTCGCCGGCGGCTCATCTGGACAGCGAGTTCAGGTGGCTCCGCCCACGCTGGACGTTGCTGGAGAGGATCTGGGAGCCGGGCCATCTTCCTTGGACGACGAATCTGACAGCCTGGAGGAAGGAGAGGTTCATGGTGCTGCGACAGCAGGGGTGCGATCTCGGATAGCGGCTGTTCCGGCGTCCGCTGAGAGTCAGCCTGGTGAGTCTTTTTCTATGTCTGTGCTGTCCCCTGTGTCTTCTGGTGTGGCTGGAGGTGTCAATGTGCGTGTAGGGGATCAGTGGTCGGGGGGCGGGGGACAGTTTGCAGGGATTGGAGAGGCAGTGGCGCAGTTTTTAACTAGCATGCAGGGGTTGATGGTACAAAGCGCGGGTTCGCATGCGACAGTGGCGCCGCCAGCGGCAGCATGGGTGGGTAGCGGTGCTGGGGCGGTGGGACAGGGAACTCCGGTGGCGCAGGCGCCTGCAGCTGTTCAAGCGGCACCTACGGTGGGGCCCGCGGTCAGCGATGCCTCTGTCCGCTTGGATGACTCGGCACGTGGGGAGGTGTATGTATGTTTTGATGGCCCGCTGGGGGCGCATTTGAAACAGGAAGTGCGTGAGAGGATCTGGAAGGATGAATACGTGGAAATATTCTCCCTCCTTCCTCTGGAAAAATTTAACATTGAGAAGGGTAAAGCAGATGAGAGTAAGAAGGAGGAGGAGGAGAAGCGGCGGTATCGACTGATACCCCGCACTTTTACGAATTGGCTTCAAGCATTCGCCATTTTGGCGAGTGTAATTGGAGAGAAGGCTCCTCAGAACTGCTCTGCTTTATTCGGCTATATGGATGCTATAGGGGAGGCTTATCGTGTTTATGGCGGAACTGCTTGGCTGCGGTATGACGAGCAGTTCCGCCAGCGTAAAGCGGTAAGGCCGGCGCTGCGTTGGGATCACAAGGA